>NW_022630995.1:59045683-59645683 GCF_010015895.1 Lontra canadensis | reverse complement strand
AACGTAATCATACTTGGGGAAAAATGCTTTGAAGAAAAATAAAGTGGGGTAAAGAGATAGGGACTAATGTGGAGGGAGGGAGGGTCAGTTTGTTGGCTTTAGGAAAAGAAGGCCCCTCTGAGGAGGAAATATTTGAGAATGTCTGATGAAACTAAGGATCAGAGATTTCTAAATAATAACTGGAGAAGCAGAGGGAACAGTAAGAGGAAAGGTCCTGAGGCAGAAACGTGTTTCTGAGTTACAAGAACTGTAATAACTCCAATAATCGGAATTGCTGAGTGGACCATGTGGTGTGAAATGAAGTTGGAGGTACCAGTAGGGTCCCAGCCATGTAGGATTTGTCCATATTAACAGAGCCTAAATTTTGTTTACAGTGTTATTGAGTGTTTTATTAGAATTTTGAGTGGGGGAGTATAATGATCTGACTTATATGTTAAAATGCACATAAGCAGGTGGGGGGCCAAAGTGGAGGATATTGAAGTACCCAGTAAAAGATGATGGTGGCTAGAACTGATATATAGGAGTGAAGTGGTGGAAAAGTGGTCAAACTCACAAGATATGTTGGACGTAACTGGAGAGATTCGCTAGTTGATTAGGCATAGGGGACAAGAAAAAACAATCAAGGTTTTTGACCTGACCAACTAGTTGTTAGGTAGACATTTGGATGCATGAGTCTGGAACTTGGGAGCAGTCATGGCTAAAGATATAAATATGAGAGTTATGGACACATTTAAAATCATAGGGCCACTTGCTGAGGAAGAACGTGTGGTCAGCAAGCAGAAGAATGAAAGAGCCAAGCCCAGAATATACCAATATTTACGGGTGGTGGAGGAGGAGTAGGCAGCAAGGGAGTCTGACGAGAACAAACTGCTTTCTCAAGAGATGGGAGCAAGCCAAGAGGTAGCGATTTCCCAAACACCAAGTAAGAAAATGTTTCAAGAAGGATAGAGTGATCAATCATGTCACTTTGTCCTGAGAGTCTATGATGAGGATTGAGTTGGAATAGTTGTCTCTGCTAGCCTGGGGGTTTGCCAGTCACTCTGACAAATACAGTTTCATTGTAGTGGTGGGAACAACATGTTCACTGAAATGAATTCAAAACAAAATAGGAGGTGAGGAAGGGTGAAAGTGATAGGCAGCTAATCTCATGACTCAGATCATTGGATCCACCATCGGTTATATTAAAATCAACAAAAATGGTGATCAGGAGAGATGATGGAAGGAAAGATGGTGACCAGTGTCAAATCCTTTTATGAGTGAAGTGACTGGACTGTGATTGATGATTGCCACAGAAAGAGGTAGGAGTGATATCATATCATCCAAGGACATGTATTTTAATGGAGCACTGATGGATATTTTGACAGACAGGAGGAATGGTGTCTTGAGGCAGCAACAAGAAGAAAAGAACATATCCACCTTATGTATCTGACCTACAGTAGTACGTGAGCTGTGGGAGAAGAGAAAGACATTCAAGAGAAGCTCAGGATAATGGATATCAGAACCCAGGAATTAGGATCAGCTGAGGAATGCTTCATAGGGGAGGTGATACTTGAAGTGAACAGCAAAGCATCAATAGACGCTTGTTAAGCTGATACCAAGGGAAGGACACTTCATGCAAAGAAAAGCATATTAATAAACTCAGGTCTGAGAAACAGCAGTGTTCCAGACCATCTGTGGTGTAATCTGTGTAGATAATAAAGACAAAATACAAATGAGAAATAGAAGAGAGATGAGGATGGTCAGATAGACAAGAGGCCTATGAACACACTTTAAAGATCTTTGGAGCTATAAAATTAAGTATTTTTTATTACTCATACTAATACATACTGGATAAGAAATGTTTTTAAATCAATGAGTCAATAAGTGAATAAATCCAGCTAAAATTAATCAAGCTCATACAATATACTGGGCCCTGGGTATTATGCATATACTGACACATTTATTTCTGGTGCCAAATCTATGGTAGGTGCTGCTAAAATTTTGGTGTGACAGGGGAGGAAACAGACACAGCGGTATCACTTGTCTTTCCCAAAGTGATGCAAGTAGTAAATTGAGGACCTGGGCTTTGAACTCAATAATTCCAACTTGAGACACTGTTTTTTGTTTTTTTTTTTTTTAAGATTTTTTTTTTTTATTTGACAGACAGATCACAAGTAGGCAGAGAGGCAGGCAGAGAGAGAGAGGAGGAGGAGACAGGCTCCCTGCTGAGCAGAGAGCCCAAATGCGGGACTCGATCCCAGGACACTGGGATCATGACCTGAGCCGAAGGCAGAGGCTTTAACCACTGAGCCACCCAGGCACCTCTGAGACACTGTTTTTTAACCATTACTGTCATTAGAGGACTTATAAAACAAAACAAGGAACAGAGAGTTTTGGAATTCTAGTCTTTGGTCTTTTACTAGTGAGCTTGAGGGCAATATGAGGACGACACTTGCCCTCTCAAGAATTCATTAAATGAAAACCTTTACACTAGGTTACCCTGTAGTGCACCTGTTCTGTGGGTCTTCATTGAAAACTATTCCAAGGTCAAATGGTTTAGAGATAGAATACAATCTGCCCCATATTTAGTATTGATAATGTGCACTTGGACACTAAAGACTTCACTAAGTTCAGCTGCATGGAAACCAGTGTTCTCCAAACATGTGTGTTTGGAGACTTCTGCTGAGTCAACGGAAATGAACTAAAGATCTATATTGCGATAGGCGTACAGCACTTGTAAGAGTGAGATAAATGAGAAAAAAAGAAATGCTGCAGGCACCCTTTGAATGTTAAGAGGGGAAAGCTGCACAAGTGGTTAGAAGTTACTACTACGTAACAGATACCTCACAAACATGGCCTCAGTTCATCCTCTCGTCAAATCAGATGGCAAATGTTCTTACGTTCCTGTAGGAACAGGCTCAGAGAGGTCAGTGGGCATGCCTGAAGTCACGTGTCTCCCAATGTAGTAGAGAGGGCTTTGTAACTTAAGACTGTTGGCTACAGAGCCTGTGTTTTTGCTACTATATCATGTTGCCCCTCCATAAGTGGTCACAAGAACAATTTTTGTAATTATAGTAATACCTGTTGATAAAGCAGGGATCAGCAATCCTTTTCTACAAAGGGCCAGATGGCAAGTACTTTAAGCTTTGTTAGCAAAAGTCTCTATCACCCACTCAGATCCTGCCTGGTGGTCCTAAAGCAGCCGCGGGTAAAATGTAAGTGATGGGCATGGCTGTGTTCCAGTAAATTCCCTTTATGAAAACATGTGGCCTGTCAGATTTGTCCTGTGAGATGTTGTGTGCTGACCTGTGATACAATGTTTGCAATTTATAACCTACATCTGCTATTTGTTCACCTAAGCTTCTCAACTACATGTAAAGAAGGCACTATTGTTCCATTTTACAGATTGGAGGGCCAAGGTTCAGAGAGGGAAGGACTCATCCACACTCACACAGTGATGTCCATACTCACAAAGATGCTAAACACTTTGTGAGCAAAATGATATGTATAGCCCACTCTCCATTACTCATCAGGTGCCCTGAGCTTGATGGCTCTGTTTTCATGTTTGCAAGACAACATATCTGGACATAATAGGTGTAAAATAAATGACTATCAACGGGTGGCAGAAGGTACACCTTCATGTTAGAATCACATGCTTCTTCCAGAGATGCTTCTCCTGTCAAATTTATCCAACCCCACAAATAACAGCTAATCTGCCTTTATTGCACATAGCGAGGTGAGTTGTAAGCCATGATCTATGCCTTCGAGGAGGTTATAGAACATTCATAGGCTGTGCAGCAGGGGAACAAATGAGAAAGTTTCAGGGAGCTCACCATTTGCCATCTGCCTTTTCTACAGCTGGCTTGGAATGCTTGCTACCTAGGAATGACCTCTGTAGATGGTTGGGGATCTGGGCCTCAAAGGTTAAGGAGCCTGCTCAAGGTTGCACACCTGGTTAATAATCTGTCAACTGGAGGCCAGCCTTCATGAGGCTGGAATCATCAGGTCAGACTGAGTATATAAGCTGGATCACAGAATAATGTACTAGGCTCATTTTCATGAGAGCAGGTACGTATCCAAGTGACCATTTCAGAATGCACAACAGGAGTAAGAAGAAGGCTATTTAAGGAGTATTTAAGGAGTGGGAAGAAGGCTGGGAAAGTGACGACGTTATCTAATAGTAGTCATAGTCCCCTTTGGGCTCCTGTCACAAAAATCCCATAGACTTGGTGCCTTATAAACAGCAGAAATTTATTTCTCAAGTTCTGGAGGTTGGAAGTGGGGGATTAAGGTGCCTGTGTGGCTGGCAGTCTGGTGAGGGTCCATTGCCAGGTCCCAGACTTCACTGTACCTCACATGGGGGAAGGGGCTATGGCTCTCTGTGGAGTCCCTTTTTTAAGGACACTAATCCCCTTCTTGGAGGTCCCATTCCCATAATCCAATCACTTCTCAAATCCCTACATACTAATGCAGTCACTTTCAGCAGCTAGGATTTCAACACATTAATTTTGCGGGGGAATAAATAACATTCAGACCATAACGTCTTAGTCCTAGGGGGTAGATAAAATTTTGATTGTTGAATGAGGATGAAAGATATTACTCGGGTTAAGGCAGGACATGGAATAAATGGAGAGACATGCACTGATGGCTAACAGGAAGAAGGTCATATAGTTCACAGGTTGGTGAATATTCATACTTTCATGTATTCATTAGTGTAATAAATCTGTGTCAAGTACCCTCACCATGACACCATGACTAGCCTGGGGAGGGCGGGGGGAGGGCTCTGATATCCACGTACAGTTGAAGAAATGGACGTCCTTGGAAGCTGCTGGAAGACCCAAGTGTGCACAAATAGGTGGTGGAAATGGAATAAAGTCCAGCACCTCTGACTCCAGGTCCACTGAAGACATGCTGGGGGCTACTGCACTCGTTGTGTGAGGGATAAGATGACCAGAGAGAAGGCGAGGGGATGGATGAAAAACAGCCTGTGAAGTGAAGCAGATGGTCTACGAGAGTGAGGGTGGGAAAACCGCCAGGATGAAGGCTTCAGAACATTCTGCTGGGGCCCGTTTCTTAGAAACCATAGACTCTGCCCAGGTAACAGAAAGATTGAGGTTTTGTGTGGATGATGATCCCAAGAATAGCTTCTTTACTGCTGCAAAACAACTGGCATTTATAAAAACGTTTCTTTCATCAGGAAGGGAAGTTCAGACTATCCTTCTGGAATAATCAAAGCAGGAGTGAGAAGACAGTTCTGGGTCTGACTATGACACTAGTTAGCTTTATGACCCTTACCAGTCTCTTTCTTTCTCCATCCTCATTTTGCTTCTCTAGAAAACGAGACTTGATAACACATGGTAGTGTGTCACCATTGTTAACTGCTTGGCTCTGGAGTCCGAGAAAGCATGTCACTGCATGACTTGCAGGAGCATATCTCTGGGCCTCAGTGTCCTTGTCTGTGCAATACCTGTGTGCTGCTGGGAAGGGTGGTGTCACTATCTGGTGATAACATGAGCATAATATATTTAGCACTGCATGTCCAATATGCTGCATGATTAATATATTATTAGAAAAATCAGGAACAAGTAAAGTTACATTTTCATAATTTTATTTCTCCCTGAGGTGTGTGGCTTTGTTTAACTTGCATTCTGAGTGGTGCACAACCCAAGACTACTGTACTCCTTGGAATTGTCTTTGCAGAGACAGCATTAGTAATGTTACTGCACCAATGATAAGTTAAAACTCTCAGAGGGGCACTAAATACCTCCGTGGGTATTTTATTTCTAAAAACAAGCTTTCGAAATATCCCCAGGTCTTTTCTGTATCCAAAAATAACTAATACTTCATAATTAAATCTCTGTTAGTCAAATGCCTTTCTTCTTACGGTATTGATATTTTATCTGACTTGTCAGAACACAGTCTTAGTGTTTTTAAATATGAAGCACTGAAATAAGCAAACAATAGACTATATTAATACAGTAGTCTTCACTTGAAAGAATCTTACACTATCTTGAGGTTAGCAGAGTGGACAGGAAGCTAATGAAAGCATTTTTATTCATATTTCAGTCCCTCACTTCAAGAACACAGCACTTTGACTATACACTTTTAACAACAGAGTAACATTTGCTGCAGGGGTGTAAGTTTCTGGGTTGGGGAGATGGTCCTGTCTGTGTGAGGGTAAAGGGTATGGCCTTATGACAGTAAGTTGAGGATACACAAGGGTCTGATGTGGGTGGAGAAGATCAGAAATACAAACTCTAAGCAACAGAGATAAGAACACCAAATCCTAGCAAGGCAGAACCATTCAGGACAAGGACAAATGATCTACTTCAGATCTACCCTTCTTAATGTTCATAACACTGCCTTCCTCTAAAATTTACATTATGTTTAATTTATGCTGTTTAAAAAGTACAGTCAATAAATTTAGAAAGAATTCCACTGAGCATGTTTGTTATCATCAATGTCCATGATGAAAATACACACACATACACACACACACTCACTCACACACCTGTACTGATGTGCTCCCCAAAGGAGAAATTCTTGAACTTCCAGCTGGAGTTCTTGAGTCTATACTTGCTTCGTCTAATATTGCAGCCAATAAGTGCATGTGGCTGATGAATACTTGACGGGTCACTGGTTCAGGCCGAGATGTGTTCTAGTACAAACATATACTGGTTTCTGAAGACTTAGTACAAAGAAGGTAAAATATTTTACTTGTAATTTTTATACGGCTTACATGTTTAAGAGACAAACCATGAGAGACTGTGGACTCTGAGAAACAAACTGAGGGTTTTAGAGGGGTGGGACGTGGGGGGTTGGGTCAGCCTGTTGGTGGGTATTGTGGAGGGAATGTACTGCATTGCATGGAGAACTGGGTGTGGTGCCTAAACAATGAATCTTGGAACACTGAAAAAAAATAAAATAAAATTACAATAAAATAAAATAAATAAATAAATGACAGTATTTTGAGTGTATTAGATTTTTAAAATCCACCTGTTTCTTTTTATATATATTTTTTAATGTGGTTAATAGAAAATTAAGACTATGTGTGCAGCTTGCATTGTATTTCTGTTGGATGATGCTTGTCTGGATCAACAGCTGCTTTAAGGAGCTTATAGTCTTACTGGGGTAAAGATATTTAACATATCATAAAGTTAGTAAGTATGGCCACGCACTGCCGCAAAAACCACAGGTACTTTTATTTGAGGTTATGCAATGTTTTTGTTGTGTTGTTGTTTGTCTTGCTTTGTTTTATTTTTATTTTTTTTAAGATTTTATTTATTTATTTGTCAGAGAGAGAGGGCGTGAGCACAGACAGACAGAGTGGCAGCAGAGGCAGAGGGAGAAGCAGGCTCCCCGCTGAGCAAGGAGCCTGATGTGGGACTTGATCCCAGAAGCCTAGGATCATGAACTGAGCCGAATGCAGCCGCTTAAAAGACTGAGCCACCCAGGCGTCCCGCTTTGTTTTATTTTTAACGAAAGGACATCTTTAGCTAATGAAGGTGAGGATAACAGAACACTAAGAAATATATTTTAGTTTTATCTGTTGGCTAAAGTTTTCAAGATTTCCTTTCCTTTCTAGCAGAAAGCCATTACTATTTGCCTTTCTTTCCAATATACTCTTAATAATAAATACAATTGTAATGATATAAAATATTTTTTTAATTCCAGTATAGTCAACATACAGTGTTATAACAGTTTCAGGTTTGCAATATAGTGATTCAGCAGTTCTACCCACGACTCAGTGCTCATCACAGTGAGTGTGCTCTTACTCCCCTTCACCCATTCCATCCTTCCGCACCCACCAGTTTGTTCTCTGTATTTAAGAGTTTGTTTTTTGTTTATCTTTTTTCTTTGTTTGTTAATTGTGTTTCTTAAATTCACATATGAGCAAAATCATATGGTATTTGTCTTTCTCTTACTGATTAATTTCATTTAGCATTAGACCCTCTAGATCCATCCATGTTGTTGCACATATCAAGATGGTTCCTCAAAAAATTAAAAATAAAATTGTCACATGATTCAGTAATTCCACTGGACTCCATTGGGTATAAAATATTTTGTAAAAAAACGCTTACTAAATACCAGTTATTGGAACAAGCACTTGGCACTTATTATTTTATTACAAATGAAAAGTATACACTCTTCTATTAGAAGTCATGATTCTTTAAGACTTGGACTATGGCTTATGACATAGAAGTCTTGCATATAATTAAGGTGTTTAGTAATTTTTTTTGATGAATGGATGAATTCATATACATATAAAGAGTGCTTCTCAAACTTTTGAGTGTGTACAATGGGATAAAGTGTGGGGCTTACTCTGCAACCTGCCTGGGATGTGTAGGAACAAAGGCAAAAAATATCACATCTTCCCAGAAACATACATTTTATGTGATGGTAGGTAATTTAAACCCATTTTTATATCAAAGTAAAATCGAAAGTATGGTGGGAGAGACGGTTAAAATCTCATGAAATTTTAAGACACAACAAATACGGGAGGGACTTCAAAAGATTGCCATCCTTGCTGCAGACTTTTCGAGGCTAAGTTCTCAGGCTCTGACACCTTTCCTTGTCCCGCACTAGCTGGTTCCCATCTCTCCCTCGATAGAAAAGTTTACCCAGAACTGCTGAAAGAGAGCTACCACCATCCTTCTTAATACAGAACCCACTGTTGCCCGACACCTCATGAGGGTCGTGGGGCTACCCCACACTACAAGAGCTTATCAAATCAGCAGCAACCAAAACCCTTCTTCCTGAGGGTGTGGTGGGATAGAGAGTTGATTCCTATCTTTCTGCTTTTAAGACACTACATTATTTTTTTTCTAGTATTGTAAATTTATTTTCCAATACAGGTAAACATAAAAATAAATGTTTCCTTAATATGTAGATGTAAATGAAAATCAGAAAAATTCTTGATTTTTTTAAAATTTATTTTCAGCATAACAGTATTCATTGTTTTTGCACCACACCCAGTGCTCCATGCAATCCATGCCCTCTCTAATACCCAACACCTGGTTCCCCCAACCTCCCACCCTCTGCCCCTTCAAAACCCTCAGATTGTTTTTCAGAGTCCATAGTCTCTCATGGTTCACCTCCCCTTCCAATTTCCCTCAACTCCCTCCTCTCCATCTCCCCATGTCCTCCATGCTATTTGTTATGCTCCACAAATAAGTGAAACCATATGATAATTGATTCTCTCTGCTTGACTTATTTCACTCAGCATAATCTCTTCCAATCCTGTCCATGTTGCTACAAAAGTTGGGTATTCATCCTTTCTGATGGAAGCATAATACTCCATAGTGAATATGGACCACATCTTCCTTATCCATTCGTCCATTGAAAGGCATCTTGGTTCTTTCCACAGTTTGGCAACCGTGGCCATTGCTGGTATAAACATTGGGGTACAGATGGCCCTTCTTTTCACTACATCTGTATCTTTGGGGTAAATACCCAGGAGTGCAATTGCAGGGTCATAGGGAAGTTCTACATTATTGCCACAATGTCACAGTAAAACCCTGAATCTCCAAGATTTGATCTCCAATTAAATGCTCAATATTCCTATAGTCTCCTCAAGGGCTTTGCCATCACCCTCAGTACTCCACGATGTCCTAGGGGCTTATGTTCTTCTTTGGCCCAAGTGTCATCTTATGTGGTATTTTTGCCTGAAAAGACCTTGACTCAGCTGATTGGTTAAGCAGGAGGAGGATACAGGTTAATGTCCTCCACATTGTGGGAGCCACAGTGGGGATGTCAGCTCAAGCAGGACTTCTGGCTTCTTTCCCTCCCTCACTCATTCCTCCCCATGGGAGGAGAGCCTGCCTCTCTGCTTAGTGAGTTTAGTAGAAAATGTTAAGCACCATTGGCAAGCTCCCTGCATTTTGTTTGTTTGTTTAGATTTTATATTTAAGCAGTCCCTACACGCAACATGGAGCTCAAACTTACAACCCCAAGATCAGGAGTCACATACTCTACCAACTGAGCCAGACTGGTGCTCATCTTCTCTGCATTTTGGACACATGTGCTCTCATCCTAGTCATCCTCTCAGTTGAAGCCTGGAGGGCCCATCTGTGTGAGTGGCTGTGTACATGAGTGTGTAATTCAGGGGGAGTGTTAGATCTGATTTCATGTTCTCCAAACCTGGTTTAATAATCAATAGAATTCATTATTTGTATCTCAATCTGACTGGTTCTTGTGTCTTTCTTATGCTTGTTTCCAAACTCAGGAGGGAAAGGGAGATGTTATTGTTGGGCTCCCAACTCTCCACTGGACCTTGATTATAGCATCAAGGAACATCAAAGAGGAGTAAATAGTCTCATTGTGTCAGAAAAGTGGGTTTATAAAAACACCAACTTTTCTTCTGCTTGGGGTCTTAGGGTTACTCTCTTGTTGGCCTCTTTTGTGCCAAGGATGTCCTTAATTCCACCAGCTGGAACATACTTAAGGTTGCATGGAGTCCCCACTTCTAAGTCAGACCCTCTAGAAACTGTCCTTCCAGAGGCGGTTTTCTGTCATGGGCTTTCCTTTACCCACATGAGTCACACAAGTGATGAATATCCCTCCTGAAGAAGTCATATTCATGTGGCAGGAAGGCTTTGGAGAGACCTATTAGGCCAAATGTAAGATAGCAGGACTAGGACCCTGGCAGAAACAGAGATAAGTGATGTGAGGGTCTTTCTACCATTTAAAGGATTACCTTAATGCTAGCTGGTAATCCTGCTCTTGTGTTCATCTTTCTTATCCTACTAAAACAAATCTGAATAGACAGTGTGCCCAAAGGTTTGAAGTAAAATCTTCTGAAGCAAGTGCCAGGTGGAGAAGGGGAGCAGAGACAAAGAAATGCACCTAAGAATGAAGCGGCTTCAAGGGGAACCTGCTATCTACTTATTGTAAATCTTAAAAGCCATAAGCATTAACTTCATTGTTTTCTAGATTCCAAAATCCTCAGATACTGGAAATAATGTCAAAGACTTTTTGGTCCATGATGGAGAGATAAATATACAGTAAACAGGGAGAGAAAATCATTGGCTTAGCAGCTACAATTTGATAACAAGTGAGGGATCACATTATAGTATGTGAATGCAGCTTTCAGAAGGTAATTCAAGATCATTGACATTGACTCACTGGTTTCGTAGCAGCCTTGCCAGGGCTCTTCCCAAGAGTGTGGCGGAGGCCAGTGAAGGGGTTAAATCTTCTGGGACCAAACCAAGACCCCTTTGACTTTCCTTCTCTGCTAACTATACTTATGAAATGAAATAAGTTGCAAGATCATGTGTTGCATTATGGTAACATTAAAATTTCTACTGATGTTTTCATATTTTTAACATAATGCTGAAATTCTTTATGCAATTCTTGATGACTGTATCTGTATGATTTAATATTTAGCTAAAATTTTAATCTAAGTATAAATATGGAAATAGTTTAGCAAATGAATATGGAAAATGTAAATAAATCCTCAGTTGAAAATAATCAAGGCAGAAAAGATTGATCTTTTTACTGGGACAGTTTGTTTGTTAGAGAAACCTTCTATAAAAGTGATTGTAATTTCTATTTGGCTGTAAATGATGATACAAACCAGCACAGGCTTTAAATCTGAGGAGTCAGGTGGGAGATCTGAAATGTATCATGGTCTAAATTATAGCATTAAACTTTCAGCAAAACATGTGCCTTTATCTTTATGCACAAACCCCTTCCAGGATTTCTTCTTCTTTTCATTTATCATTCCACATATCCTATTTTCCCTCTTTTAAAAAATCTCATACAGCAAAGTTGCCTTAGTTTGATGTATGGTCAATGGATTTTAACACATTTACAGATTTGTTTAACCAACACTGAAGTCAGAATTCAGAAGAGTTCTATCACCTGGAAAATCCCTTTTGTGATCCCTCATGTCTCTACACTGTGCCCCCTCTCTAAAGCCCAGCAACTACTGACCCATCCTCTTCTCTTATTTTTTAGATTTAAAAATGACAAAAATTACTTCCAAAAATTCTGTTAACAAAATTCTCGAAATGGCTCCATCTAGGAACTCCAGCATCAACAGACTTTTAAAATAATTAGTTTAAATCTGAAATTCTTCTAACAAGCTTTTCTCCACTGGGAATCCTCTTCCTCGCTTTCTTCCAAAACTTCTCCACAGTTAACACCCATCTATGTGTGTGGGAGAGAGGTTAATTCACCTCATATGATGGATGCCTTAAGGTGTCAAATCTTATTTCTTTGGAAGAACCTATTGCAAGAAACTGAGAGATTCATTATTAAATAGTTAGGAACTTATCTTAAAATAATAATATGCAGGCAGGACTTTTATAAAAGGAGTTCCATGAAAGAATTAAGAAGCGGGAAGAATCCACACATCCAACAAAACAGCATACTATTAATAAAATATGATACCTGTAGATGACAAAATGATTCACAGCAATTAAAATGCTGTCTTAAAATATTACACAATATTAAGAAATCACTCAGGACAGACTGTCAAGGAAAGGATGCATATAAATTGATGGTAAAAAAAAGATACATTATTTGTATGTCTAAAAAGCATGTCCATGGGTGATCTTCTCATGGAGGACTTATGAACAAGTATTTTCTACACCATTTTTCTTTTACAAATGATATACAATGAGTTGGTGTTATCTGTCTCATTAGATATGAATTAATGAGTACTAGTCTGCCATTTTTTAGTACTTATCATGGGTGTGATTTTTTTTGTTTTTTGCTCTGTTTTGTTCTGTCTTTAACAAAAGTTTTCAGTCCCCATTTACCCAGAAGCAAATCCTAAGTGTGCTCAAAAGTTAATCCCAGGAAGTACCAGTAAGGGGGAGGGGAAGTGAGGCAAAGAGAGGAAAGCAGTAATAAATGCTATGTGATCAAGCAAGTCAACCCTGTGGGGAACTAGAGAATGCAGTTGAAGAATTCTGGGATACAGCATAAATTGCTTCAGAGTTATCTCAACAAAGGGGTGATCATGAATGGACTTACCTGACCTTCTCCAGCCATTGCTGGGCTAGGAGGCTGCCGGGGACAGTCACTCTCCTGTACTCAGGGTTTGCTCTGCCTTGTGCCCAGGGACCCCCTCGCCCAGGAAGAAGACCCAGACAGGACTTGTGGTGGTAGCCTCTGTAGGACTTTGTGAAAAGCAAAATCTGAGCCGAAGTGGCGGCGGCGGGGCAGGGGGGGGGGGCATTAATGGCATCTGCTGCATTTTCCTTTTTTTACTGACAAGGAAACTGAGGCTGGGCAATGAATTAATTTGCCCAAGGTCAAATAGCTAGTAAGACACAAAACCTGTCTTAAAAACTCTCTTAAACATTTACAACATACAACAACTATTACTGCTACTAAAATCAGTGCCAAGAGTAACATTTATGCCAACAGATAGATTGGCCTTTATCACTCCTCCTGGGGGCTCACACTGATTTTTAGGAGTGTTGGCGATACCTATATCCTCTCCAGGTTAACTCGGTCTCATACTTTGTGAGCCTTCAGTTTCTCTCATTCCCCGTTGATAAACACCTCAGGGTGCACTCCCAGCGTGTCAGCAGAGGTGGGACAAGCCTTCAGTTGTAATCGTGGGGGTCTAGTGATGCTGCACAATGAGGATCTGAAAAAAGTATTGCACATACTACAGTCTCCCTATCTTTTCCCTCATCTGGAAGTTTATTTTGTCATTATTTTCTTGTCATACTGAGCTCATCTGCATCATTGTGATAATGTCTGAGAAATCTTTTATCCACCTTTCTGAGCCCTGTGCATAATCCAGGGAAGGCAAATGTTGAAGAGAAAAGAAATGAGGTTTGTGAAGACTCAGGGCATGTCCTATACTGGATAACACACCATACATATTTTCTTATTGAATAAGTAGAATATTGTCATTCCCTCTACACAGGTGAAGACACTGGGGATCAAGTAGATGGGGTATGTTCATTAAGCAGCTGACAGGTGGCTGAGCTAAGATTCAAACCCAGGACATCCATCGTCACAGCAAAGTTTCTTTCCATCCAGTTGCAAGCAGTGCCTGACCCAAAGGGATTTGGTAAGAGATGACAAACCAAATTATAAAAGAGATAGCAAGGCAATGGAGGAGATGCCGGAAGGCTGAATCATTCAGGCAGGGTGTGTCATGAGTTTCTTATTAGGGAGTCTCGAGAACGTATTTGCAGATAAAGTAGAACTTAAACAGTGCATGCAAAGAAAGATAAGTGGGCAAGGTGTCCACAGGCTGAGAGTCAATGTGCAATGGCTTTGGCAAAGGAGCAGCACTGAGAATTTTTGGTTAGTGTCAGATGCTGACTATGTGCAAAAATTTTTGACTGTAAGGTTGTAATTCTCCAAATCCACAGCTCAAATGGTGGCTCATCTGTGAAGTCTGTGATCGCCTAATAGAGTGGGTCGTGTTTTATCTATGTTCCCAGAGCATTCCCTTATATCTTGTAGCATGATAATTTAGAATGAGGACCTAGAAGCTGAGATATTACCTGAATTAAAATCCAGTCTCAACTCTTCCTAGTTATGACCTCGGGCAATTTATTTAATAAACCCAGGTTCCATTTTCATCGTGTAAAAAGTGGATAATGATGGGACTTGCTTCATATGGATACTGCAAAGTTAGAATATTCCCAAGTTCAGTTGACCCTTGGACCACGTAGGGTTTAGGTGCAACAACCCCTGTGCAGTTGAAAATCCACTTAAAACTTTTGACTCCCCCCCAATTCAACCACTAATAGCTTACTAATGACCAGAAGCCTTATTGATAACGTAGACACATGTTTTGATTAACACATACTTTGTATGCTATATGCATTATACACTCTATTCTGAAGCTAGTAAGTAAGCTAGAGAAAAGTTGAGTTAGAGAAAGGAAAGCTAAAGTAGGCTAGAGAAAAGAGAAAAATGTGGGTTTGGAGCTTATGGTGAGAAAATGCACCCTGCAAAGTGAATGGATGACTCAAAAATAATGTGGGAGGAGCCTAAGAAGTGAACCTGTGAAGAATCCTGTACATGGGGTGGGGGGGTGGTAGAATATTCTCCCAGATTTACAGATTGTCATTGGAGGATTCCAATAAGGGGCTGGAAAGGTCAGAAGTTCCCTGACCTTCCTCACCTGCTGCTGATGTCAATGGCTCCCGAGCTCTCCTCCTCTGTACTCCTGTTCTACAGGAGCTCTAGTTCCTCTGTTATCTCTTGCAGTTTCTTCCCCCTGACAAAATTCGGCTTTTGCATTACTGACTACATCTTCCACTAGGTACAAAAATGTGGCTTTTCCTGTGCTGTCTTTAGGCTGCTACCTTGGGAATGGACCATGCGGCTGGAGAGGACAGGGGAAAATGAAAATGTCCCGAGTTTCTGGGCACTAAATATATATGGTGACTCTCTTAAGTGCAATTCATAATCAACTTTTAGTTTGTTGAATTTCTGAAGTTAAAATTGCTTTTTTAAAAATAAATCTCCTTGCTGCACAATTCTAGAGTTTATTTCTATATCTATTTATTTCTTTTTCTCTTGTGATATGATTGACATGTAAAAGCCTATAAACTTAAAGTGTACAACACTGATTTCATGCATTTATATATTGCGATGTAATTACTCTCATGGCCTTAGCTGACACTTCTATCATGTCACATAATTATCATTTATTGTTTGTGGTCATAACAATTAAGATCTAATCTCCAAATAACTTTGAAGTTTATAATATAGTAATGTTGTCTATGATCACTATGCTGTGTGTTAGATCTCCAGAACTTATTCATCTTCCAGTAGTGAATTTGTATTCTTAACAAGTATTTCCCAGTTCCCCAACCCCAACCCCTGGTAGCCACCATTCTACTCTTCCGTTTCTGTGAGGTTGGCTTTCTTGGATTCCACGTGTAAGTGATAGCACACAGTCACTGTCTTTCTTTGTGTGACTTATCCCACTTAGCATAATGTCCCCAATATCCATTGTAGAAAATACAAACAAGAGGAAAGGTAACCAGTATTCATGGATCTAAAAGAGTTTATTGACCTTGAATTTCTGTCTTTTCTAATAAAAAAAAAAGAACAAAACAAAACATTCATCTGACCACCTTTCCATAAGAGATACCTATGCTTTTATTAGAGAGAGAGAGATCACAAGTAGGCAGAGCAGCAGGCAGAGAGAGAGGAGGAAGCAGGCTCCCTGCTGAGCAGGGACCCTGATGCGGGGCTTGATCTCAGGACCATGGGATCATGACCTGAGCTGAAGGCAGAATCTTTAACCCACTGAGTCACCCAGGTGCCCCCAGAGTGATGTTTTTTGACGATCATATCACCCACTGTTTAAAACCCTTCAGTGGTTCCTCATTTCCACAATAAAAGTTGATGCCTTAACAATGTCCAAGACTCTGTTCCCTGACTTTCCTATTATCTTCCTGCTCTTTTCTCTTATTCTGCTCCTGCTTCATTGACCTATTCCTCAAACTAACCAGGCATTTTTCTATCTTGGGGATTTGCTTTGGACCATCACACTTGGACTTCATCAGCCCCAGTGATCCTCACAGCTCCATTCCTCTCCCCCCGAGTCTTGGCTCAAATGTCACCTTCTAGTGAGCCTCATAATCCACCTGTTTCCAAGTGTATTCCCTATCCTATCTCCCCAAACCACCCTTGGGCAGTTAAGACTCCTGTGGTGGGTTGAATCATAACTCCTATTCATTGGCTTACAGAAAAGTGGCTCTTTATACAATGATTCTGCAAGAAAGTGTTTGCTGCCTTCAAACCCGCGTTGGGGTATAAGATGACAAATTCAGTAGCTTTTAGCTCATATGAAAGTAATGAGATGATTGGGGAGCACTTTGTACCTGTGAAGTACCATCTAAATGTCTCCTAATAATGATGTTCAGAGCTGGGCATCCTTTTAAAAGCAGCTATTCTCCTCTCTGTCTCTCCACAATTGCTTTACTCTTATGAAAAATAAAACATTAACTACCCACCAAAGAACAAGACGCAGTCTGTTGGTCGACCAGACAGATTGCTTTTAGGTGGCCCCCTCCATGATATGCAGACATCCAAGATACCCATTCTTTTATATCGGAATTCATCCTGGTAAAGTTTTTGACAATTTTCCACAATCTGACTGTTTCTGAATGATATATTAAATGCAAGGTCAAATGGACTTATTATCTACAGTTCTTTTTTCTTTCTTATGCATAAAGAAAATCACATGTGATTTGAAACCAGAATGGGATGTGGCGGGGGGGAGGGTGTATGCATGTGAGCATGTGTGCACATACCTAAGCTGAATAACTTTTCAAAGACCTATCATGCTTCTCTTCAAATAGAGTCATCATCTTTGGGAGCTGGTGGGGTGTTTTGAAGACATTTTGTTCAATCCTGTTATTACAGAAATGAGAAAACCTGAAGCCCTGAGCAGTTAAATGATTTGCCTAAGGTCCTACAATGAGTTAATGGCAGTGTTGATGGGTAATCGCCACTGTCTCTTCAACATGAAAGCCTTTTAAGTTTTTGTCTTACGAGGGTGTTTGAAAAAAGGCTGGCAGCAGATCCAATGATAGCCTATTTGAATCACTGACAGCGTTAAAATGATTCGTTGGCGACAGAAACTGGCTTGTGTTCTGATGTAGCAGCCCGATGCAAGCGTGAACCCAGCATCCCATGCTCAGTAACCATTGATCACTGAGATTCTGTTAGGTGGGCACTTTCTGCTGTGGCTCGCTACCATTCCTTCCAGTGTGCTCATTAGAAAAAGTTAACTGTTGTTCTGAGATTGCATATTTGCATGCATTGGCTCTGTAGGATCTTGTTCCTGATTAAAGGGCCTGTTGCTGCCAATTCTCAGGGAAGGCGGCTGCCTCTGAAGGCTTGATAATCATTTTTTATGCATCAAGGAAGGCACAAGAAGCTTCAAACCATAATCATTTCTATAAACATAGACAAGCCATAAATTGTGACTGATACAAATTAAACTATGTTCCTCAGTAATTATATTTTAGAGATTGTGCACCACATACCCAAACACAATTTTAAACTCAGAAAGCTATAATTGCATGTTTAGCGCCTAGTACTCTTTGTATATTTTCCTTTGCATGGGTTATTCCAAGGAAATTGATTTCCTGGGCACATCATGAGCAGGTTCATTAGGCCATTGGCATGACTCTGACTACATTATTATTATTCCCATCATGCCAATCGTATTCTTCTGTAGGGGAGGTGTGGTTTGAAGCCATCGTGATAAGGAGTAACCAAGTCATCCTATATATTTCTCCAATCTGTTGCTGCCTCTCTGTCACTACCATTGTCTGGTTTCAGATGTCTCCCTGGGACAATCGTCACTGTCTCCAGTTGGTCCCCATGCTGCAGTCATCCTCTGCAGTGGTTTTATAATAAACTCTATTGACCATGACCTGCATTTAAGAAATCCCCTTTACATCACAGCTCTATACACACCCCCCCACACACATGCACACACACACACACAAACACACACACATACACACATAGAAAAGTTTCACAACATGGTACTCATGGCTAGTCTTATTCTTATAGATTATGAAGGTTTTCTTAGAAGTTGATAAGAGCAGGAGGAACTTAATGCCACAGAGATGTCCATGGTAGGGGCTGTGACAGGATCCAAGACTGTGTATCTTGGTTTGGGTTTCCACAAAATCAGACCCCAAGACAAGAATTTAGATGCCAGTGATTTATTTTGGAAGTACTCCCTGGCATCAGAAGTAAGGGAATTGGGAAGTCAGAGGGAAGGGAAGAAGCCACTTGGGGGCGAGGGTTAATAAGCAGACAGCTGCTATAAGCAAAGGCTCCATTTTGCTGCCAGTACTCAGAGCCTGGAACCCTGGGAACCTGAACTTTCATGGCATTGGAATGCCCATCCACTGAAACTCACCTTACACAGGTCAAGAACTTTCCGTGGGTATGTGATCGTCTTCCCCTTCCTCTACCTCTCAGTTGCTTCCATGCGCTTTAAAGAAAGTCACCTTGGTTACAGAGAAAGCTCTCAGGCTAAAAGCCACAGGTTAAATTTGTAACTACGTGGATGGAACTAGAGGGTATCATGCTAAATGAAATAAGTCGATCTGAGAAAGACAATTAATATATGATTTCACCCATATGTATAATTTAAGAAAAAAAAACCAGATGAACATAGGGGAAGGGATGGAAAAATAAAACAAGATGAAATCATAGAGGGAGATAAAACATAAGAGCCACTTAATCATAAGAAGCAAACTGAGGGCTGCTGAAGGGGTGGGGGGTGGAGGATGGGGTAACTGGGTGATGAGCATTAAGGAGGGCACGTGATATAATGATCACTGGGTGTTGTATGCAACTGATGAATCACTCTACCTCTGAAACACTGAAACATATACTATATGTTAATTAATTGAATTTGAATTAAAAATAAAAAAAACAAATTTAGACAACCTAAGTATAGATGGATTTTTAAAATGTTTTTTAACTGAATAAATTTGACATGTAACTTTATAAAAAAAAAATAGAACAAGGCTAAGAACCTTTGAGATTCAGGTCCTTGGGGTGGGAAACTGTCCCCATAAAGAAAAAAAGTTGCCATGCAATTGCAGGTGAGCTTAGGTGGACTAGGGATGTGGGGTAGGATAGACACAGTGTTTGTCTCCCCATGGAAACAGTATACTATAAGGTTTGCCTTAAAGTCTCTAGTGAGCTTTTGCTAATAACCTACAAGAGAAAACATGAACAAAGGTCTTTCTTAGTGCTGGACTGCCATCCTTCCAACTTAGTTCTTGCATAAGCGGCTTCTTTGATGAACACACAGTGAGGCGAGGACGTTTTCAGACTTTGCATGTAGGCTGATTTGAGCTGCATCGCTCCTGGCCGGCATCATCTCCAGCCACTCTGTTCTTCCTTCTCCTTTCATAGCTTCTCTGATCACACTTCATCAACCCAAACACATACAGACACTCAGAAAACTGTAATTGTGTGTTTAGTGTCTAGCACTCTCTGTATGCATTATTCTAAGTAAACTGATTTCCTGCAGCCATCCTGAACCTCTCTGTGCTCCCTGCACCTCATACTTTAGCCATACTGAAACAGTTCTATTACTTAAGTGCGCCATCATCTCCCCAGCCCCTGATTCTTGCATGTAGCTTTCCCTCAGCTTAGGAGTCTCTTTCCGCCCCTACTTTTTTTTTTTTTTTTTTTTTTTAACTTTGTTTTTTGTTTTTTTTTTTTTTTTTTTTTAAGGTCTCACCTCAACAAATATTTCCTCCAGGAAGCCTTCCTTGACTGCTTAGGTACAAATTAGGTTTCTCTCTCCCAGACATTACCACAGCAACTTGTACCTCTCCCATCATAGAACTATCTGTTGGGCTCAATCTGAATGGCTTATATATTTGCTGGTCTCCCAGATAGATCATGCTTGAATAATGAGGCCAACGGCCCTGTCCATTGTATTCATCAATATTACCTCAGTAAGTCGGACAATTTCTATCCTGTAAAAGCTTGGTAAATATTTACTAAATGAATAACCCCCAGCCCTATGTCTGGATAAGTGCACAATATTTATTTAATGACTAATACTGGAAACATAGGGAAGCCATGCACCTGTGGTGATGGTTCCAGGTGGAGGGCAGTGGGGATAATCAAATATGCAGACTCCAGAAAGTGCGGCTGTGACATGTTCAATGTATGTTTGTTAAACAAGGGAAGAAGTTTACTTGGGGGAAACAGTGGGAGATTAGATTTTCTAGGGAACTGGAAACAAATTATGGAGAACATTGAATGCTGGGCAAATGGTTTTGGACTGCCTTTTATGGAAAATGGGAAGTCATCAGCTCAAGGGGCTATTTGTCTTCAGGATCCTGTCAGATTCATTAACAGGTTGCCGTGAATCCTTCACGAACTGGCGTCTGCTTTCCACCTGGCTTCATTTTCTTCCACTGTACTTGCAACCTGTGATCCTCAACACTGCTTTCCTGCTTGCTGATGCTTAGCCACCCAGCCCATAACATGTTTGTGACTCAAACATAGGTCCTAGACCTACTTGCATGTTCTCCTTCTACTTGTTGCCCGTGCTGTTCCTTCTTCTGGCACAGCACTTCCATCCTGCCTCTGCTTACCTTGCACTCCAGTATCTTCCTGAGAACAACCTTGTTCTTAGATTCATACCCTGGGTATCTTTCTTCACCTCCCTGTACCCCTAACACTGCCATACAGCTCCCTTCCTAGAACACATGGCACCCTGGGGTAACTCTTGAGCTTTCAAATTCACACCTTGCCTGCATGAAGCCAAAGCTTGTCCTCATTCTTCTGTTCACCCAGGGCCGTGCACTGCAAAGAGCAACTCCTGTGCCTGATGCAAGAGGTTGATGGGATACATGAGAGGGCGCTGAACAAGGTGTGGGCAGTGCACACAGAGATTCCAGGAAAGGAATCTGATTTGAGCACTGGGGTGGGCAGCATGGACTGTGGGTGGGAGAGGCCAGTGGGGTGAGGCCAGTTTTGTGGCTGTGGTGGATATGGGTTAATACAGGTAGACCGTGGTGTGGCCTCAGAGGACCAAAGGACAAATAGATTCAAGAGACATGAATGCAATGTTTTAAAAGTTGGCCAAACACAAAGGAGTCCCCTTATTTCACCTTTGGGAAATTTCTCCTCCTGTGGTGTTGGTTTCAGGACTTTGTCATGTACCCATCTCATCCCATCCAATCTCCTGTGTCACGGGACACCCCAACCTAACATTGGGAGAAGGGAGGAATCGGAGGACCCCCAGCTCAGCCCTCAGAGGATAGTCCCTGCTGCAAAGGCTGTTAGCCGAGCTGGCACGCTCTGTGGAACAGATGAGCTTTTAAAAGATTCAAGTTTGGTTCAAAATTCACAAGTCGTGAGTTCCAAATGTTTCTAAATTTGGCTGAATGCAGTTTTCCCTATCTGTGTGCCACAGAGCAAGACATAGTGACTTCATCGAGTTCGAAAAACAAAGGGCCATTATTGCCTCTGTGCAGAAATAAACTTGATGAGGACAAAAGGAGCGCATTGCAAATACTATAGCAGCAGACCCTTAATTTTGTGTATTTTCCACTCAAACGGCTTTCTCTGGCATGCACGACAAAGCCACTCGCTGAAAGAACACCGCCAGTTACCGGCTTACTTATAAGCAAAGTGGCACTAAGTGAGTTATCTTTCAGCTTTGTTGAACAAGCAAATTATATAGTAAATTAAATCACATTTTACTGTTCAGTTGGTGTGGTACAAATTAAGGAGTGCACTTTGATTCCACCTTGCATCTCCTGCATATTTCATAGCCTGGATGTTCCAGTGTCAATATGGGATAATTTAGCAGAGGACTTGTGTTGATTCTCTTTCTTTGTTGTGTTTACAAGTTCATTGCAACCAGCCCACTCGGAATAGCATTGGCCTGATACCAAAATGGCATGCTTTGTTAGGACAGAAATTTTAGCTTCTGGTAAATTATTTAAATGAATGATGCCTTCACTCTCTCTCTCTCTCTCCCTCTTTTTGATTTAGTGTCCTCCAAGAAAACTAACCAGAGTCTCCACAAATGTACATGTATCGTGGCTAAGTCTTAAGGATTATAAAAAGAGTAAATTCTCAGAGTGAAGTAACTGATCTCCAGGGAAGGATGTTAGCTAGATTCTTTCTGGCAACAAAGTAAAAGGAAAAGGGACTATTCCCTGAGCTTGATGGAGCTGCGTTGGTGTCTTGGCTAATATTTCAGCCCTTTGAGACTAGGCATTTTAATTGCTTTGAGGTTCAGTCACTTAAAGGAGGTTACAGGTGTTGCATGCAATTACCTATGTTCTAAATTGAGTGCAAAATAAGTGCTCAATAAATTTCATTTCTCCTCTCTCCCCAGGGTCTTGCCTTAAGAACAATTGCTTGAAGGGTTGGAAATACCCACTCTGAGTATCCTTCCTCTTCTCAGAAAGAAGTCTGTGTTTCAGAATGGCAGGTATAGCTCAATTGGTATTATTATGACAAATAGCAAGAAGGAAAAGAAAAGATAACCACCGCTCCGGGCTTGTCAGTGTGAGGCCAAATGACACTCTTGATATGTACTTTTCAGTAGAAAGGTCATAGGCATTTCTGACAAATGGGTCAGTAGAGATGGCACGTTAATTTATTTGAATGGATGGGTGGCCATGGTGCTCTGAAATGAAAGTGCTATTGCCACATGCTCTGTCACAAAACTAAGAACGAACTAATAAAAGCTGAAAACACCTGCTAAGAGCTGTCATATCTACCGCAGGCCTGGAATCCCTCTGACGCTCCTAAATGCTCTTCTTCTGGTGACTGGGGAAGACATGTAACTTTGTCTTAACCATTCTAAGTTCTGCCAAGCACTCTTCCGAGGCACCAGGGTGTGCTTTTTGGTTGTCTTTTAACCGAGACTTTCTCCAGTATTCCTGGGTTGAGCATTAGCTCCTGCTGATGGACATCTGCTTTGTTTTATTTCATAGTTTATGTCATAACATATTATTTTATTTTTTTTAGTTTTTGGGTCTCTTAACCTTTCTGAAACTTGATGATCTGTAAAAGAGAGGAGTTGAACCAGGTTTTCCATTGTGTCTCTAGAGGCCTATGATTCTATGGCAAGAGAAATCCCTCTGTTCATATTAAAAGAGAAAGAGGGCATGTCCCACCTATATCCACATTTTGTTCCACTTGGATTAAATCACCATGGTTGTTGAGCAAAGTAGGCCTGTCAAGACAAAGGGAACCCCATGAATTGGTGAATGTTCAACCATTTCCTTGACCTACAAATACGGTGATGTGATGTGATCTGACCCGTGAGACTGACTGATTCTTTCCTGTATGCAATGGGGACCGTACGCAGCCTTCAAACCCCACATAGTCTTGCGAGGCACGTGTCTGTCTAAATTCACTCTGATAAGATTTCTCAAATTTCTCTCCATTCCATCCACTCTTCTCCATTTTATCATCCCTTTTCAGTCCAACCAACTCTGACAATAATCCCTTAACTGGTTGACTACTGTCTACCTGGGTCCCTTGCTTTGCTAATCAATTCAATACCTAAGGATTGAATCAATTCAATGCCTGAGTCAACTTCTAATCTGTAAACCTAATTGTATAGCCCCCTCTGCTCAAAACCCTTTGTTGCCTAACCAGCATTGTAGGGTAAGTGCCAAAGCTCCTTGAGGTAATCCTCAAGGTTCTCGTTCTCATGCTGATGTATGTCCACCATGTTAGCCTCCTTCATACCTTCTCTACAGTTACAGCTGTATGGAATCCTTTGAGGCTCCTGCACTCTCCATTCTGCCTCTCTTGAGTCCTTTCCAAGGGCTCTCCTTTGGGCCAGAAACCTCCTCTGTCCCCTTTGCATTGACCTCATTCTTGTTCATGTCTAGGGGCTCAGCCCAAGCGCTGTTTGCTTGGAAATCTTATTTGAACTCTTGGGCTAGGTCAGAACCCACTGGAAACAGGTCTTCAGAAACAGAGCACTTTTCTATTAGCATTTGCTCTGTCACACTTGTCTGGATGATTATCTGGTAAGGATCCACTTCACGACTTAAGTTCTGTGAAGATAAAACTCACACCCAGTGTTGCTTTCCACTGATCTCAGCACTCAGCCCTGGGTGTAGATGATGCTTAATAAATTTATGTGGAAGGAGTGGTCAGGATACAAAAGGAGGGTGAGGAGAAGGAGAAGGAACCATGGCTCCTTGGAGAATCATGGAGAACTCTGGAGTATTATTCAGAGAGAAAGAGAAGCAGACTGCCCACAAAGCATGGAGCCCAACACAGGGCTTGATCTCAGGAGACCAAGATCATGACCTGAGCTGAAATCAAGAGTTGGCAGCTTAACCGACTGAGCCTCCTAGGTGCCCTTAAGCACCCCAGTTTTAAAAATAAGAAAATTGAAAAAAAAATAAGAAAATTGAGGCTGGGGGTCCATCCTGGGAAACCACTCAACAAGAGGATCACAGGTTACAAGTACAAATGTAAATTTACAAAGTTACAAGTACATCTGGAATAGGAACTCATGACCTATGACCCTTCTAGCTTTTCAGTGCAACCATCTCATTGTACCAGTCAAGACGTCATACTGTTCTTGGTTATTTTTTCAATTAATTCATCTTTTTCTCTTTGAAAATGTACTGCACTCATGGAATTCTATGCTTTAAGTGGAAGTTAACATATTGTGCTCTGCCTTATCCTTAGGAGTGTAGCACTTCTACCCTGTAATCAGAATATAACTGATTTTCCCCAGGCTCATCCCTCCCAAGCCTGATCACAGCAACTTGTACCCTAGGGAAGCTCATGACACATACTTTTCTTTCACTTTAATGACAATAATAACAACATTAACAATAACAGTCATTTCGAAAACATTTATGCTTTAGGCATTTTGCATGTATTATGTTCATTATCCAAACATTTATTGGATACTGAAAGTTGTGTCCCCCCACTAAAATTCATATGTT
The DNA here is from genome assembly GCF_010015895.1 of Lontra canadensis. Taxonomy (NCBI): domain Eukaryota; kingdom Metazoa; phylum Chordata; class Mammalia; order Carnivora; family Mustelidae; genus Lontra; species Lontra canadensis. The sequence goes on along the minus strand of NW_022630995.1, from coordinate 59,620,271 downwards.
GAAGTCCTATTCCCCAATATGATGACATCTGGGGGTGGGGCCTTTGGGAAGTGATTAGGTCATGAGGGTGGAGCCTCCCTAAAAAGAATTAGTGTCCTTATAAAAAGACACAATAGAGGGATGATTAGTCTCTCCACCATGTGAGTATGTGGCAAGAATATGGGCTTCTGCAAACCAGGATAAGGGTCCTCATGAGGAGTCAAATTACCTGGCACATTGAGTTTGGACTTAGTCTCCAGAACTGTAACAAATAAATGCTTTGTGGTATAAGTCATCCAACCTATGATATGCTTGTTATAGCAGCCTGAGTTTGGCATAATTAACACAGTTCAGCCCCTCATGCAAGGATTTAAAACCTACTGAGGATCTGATCATCTGGTCTTATTCCCACTGCAAATCAGTGATATTACTCATCACCACTTTCTTTCCAACCTCTTGCTCATGATAGGACTGAGGCTCAGAGAGGTAAAACATTAGAACCAGGTTCCATAGAGTAACACATGGCTGATCTGGGATTTCTGTCCACACCTTCCTGACCAAAATTCTTCTATGCCATGTTGCCTTATTCAGTCATTAATGGAACCATTTACTAAAACAACACCAATCATTAAATGAATACTACCTCTGTTCTCTCCTGCAGCCCATGGTGAAGTAGAGGAAAGTAGAATAATAGAGAAGCAGTCCCAATTTGCCTGGGTCCGTGGGTTTCTTGGGGCATGTAGTTTTCAGTTTCCTAAAACCAGGAAAGTGCCCGGTAAACTAGGACAACAGAACCAGAAGAAACAAGAAAAGTGGGAATATCTAAATGGTTCAGATCACAAAGGATTGGTGTGCTTTAGGGCAATGCACCATAAACTACATTTGACCCTGAAGGGCACAAGAAGGTTTGCAGCTTTATCACTAGTATATCCATAACTGAGCATTTGTCAAAATCAGGAAGGAGGAGGTTGTTTCTTCCCCCATGGGAAAATTCTATTTTTTGCCATAAATGCTATTAATAATAACAGAGGATGAAGTTCTGATCCTTATACCAATCCTGATCCTACCTGGCAGCTTTGAGGCATGAAACTACAGGGATAAATGGAACATGGCATTGCTGTTTCTGTGTCCTTATGAGTGATAGACTGAAGGAGGAAGGCTAGGCAGAAGAAAATGAGAAGAGATCTGGTTAATAATAATATTTCAAGGTGTCCTAAAGGAAAGGCAACAATTCTTCCTTCATTTCATCTGCACTTAAATACTTCTTAAGTATTTTCTTAAATACTGTGAGCTTAGTGTTACCAATACAGGAGCAAGACATATTCCTGGCTTCAAGAGCAGAAGAAGGGGATACCATAACTTGTTGAATAATTAAAAAGTGGAGTGGTAGGTGTTAAAACAGAATCAGTGTTTGTAGAGTATAAGCCATATTCCAGCTCTGCATATTACATAATATAAAACCTAACGCTGATCCTCAAGGAATTCAAGTTTAGCTGGAAAACAACTAATGTTTCTCTATTTTCTTATATAAAACAGAGAACACCATGAATAGTATGCATGCAATCATAAATGATTAATAAATCAAGGTCTAGGACTTGTGGGGTATGTATGAGTGGAGTGTGTGTGTGTGTGTGTGTGTGTGTGTGTGTATAATCACCACATGAATATATATGTGGGTAAATGTGTTTTCTGTTGAAACTATCAGAAAAATATCACTCAAACTGGCTTGTCCATTGAGGAAGTATATCATTTCAGAGACAAAACCTAGATTTTTGGAGATATTCCAGGTTTGAAAGGCCAGGAATCTATCATAATTCTTTGGGTTTTCTTCTTCCTCTTACGTCAGCTTGGTCCTCAGGTTTGCTGTCTTCATGGATATAAGATAGCTGTCATTTATGTTCTCCAAGAAAAAGAGAAAAGCTTTCTGTATGTGTCTTAAACTTGCCATAACAAAGTACTGCAAACTAGGTGGCTTTAAAAACAAATAGACATTATTGTCTCAGAATTCTGGAAGTTAGAAGTGTCAAAGACATCAGCAGGGTCATGGTCCCTCTGAGCTCTATAGGGAAATCTTTCCTTGTACATTTCTTCTAGAGGTTGACAGAAATCTTCGGTGTTAGCTGACTTGCAGCCATGTAACACCAGTCTCTCCCTTCAGGGTCACATGGTTCTCCCCTGTGTATCTCTCTATCTTCACCTGACGTTTTCTTACAAAGACATCAGTCATGTTGGATTGGGGACCAACATGTTCCAGTATGATGACATCTTAACTAATTCCATTGGTAGGAACCAGATTTCCAAATAAAGTCATGTTCTAAAGTGCTGGACTTAGGACTTCAACATATCATCATGGTGGGTGGAAGGGGACAAAATTGAACCCATAACATTTTCTTCAACCATAGAAATTCTTCCCCTCAGTTTGATGGCATTATCTTAGGTTATATGTCCACTCTTAGATCAGTAAATGTTCACTGAGGAATATGGTGTACATCTTGGTTTAGACTAACTGGGACCCATCTCTGGAACTACAAGTGGTTGAATCTTTGAACAAAACAGGGGTCTGTTGAAAGGAGAAGAACAGGGGAATGGATGCTGAATAGATCATCAGAGTTTACTATATCGTTGAACTGTATTTCATATATGTATGAAAGTATAATATGTCTTCTCATAATAAGATTTCAAAAGCGAGTTGCCAAAAATTTGGGAAGTCATCAATATTAAGGGATATTAACAATTACCATGTATGTGCTAGGCTTTATGCTATGCATTTACACACATGATGATTTAATTTAACAGAAGTCCTATGAGGTAGTTGTAATTTTTATCCATTTTAGGGAAGAAAAAAATAGGCCCTCAAGAAGCCAATTTTGTAACCAAGGCCAACTGGCCAGTGAGTGTCAGAATCCATATTAGAAGTCATGGCTATTGCATTCTCAGTCCTGTTATGGTCTTTACACAGTTCCATGGTAAATAAGGATGCAATAAAAGGGATGTTGAGCTTTCAGTGAACTTGGAAGTCATTTTATACATTTTATTTTGTGCCAGTTTCACATCAATCATCTTTGGTAACTAGAAAGTAGAAGTGTGGATACTCTCTACTCTTTCCTTTATTTGATGTAGTTGTGGGTAAAGACTATGCTAAGAATTCTGAAAGATCTGAGGTTTTATAAGTCTTGCACACTAACATGTTGGCCTGCCACTGTTTCGTGGAAACATATGGAAGATACACAACTCATGGGCCAAAGACAAAATATGGTGCATTGCTGACAACAATATCAGTAGTTAGAGTAATATTTGTACCCCAGCTTCCCTGGCCACTGTCCCCAAGCAGTGATACAATGAAGGGAACACACTGTCTGGTTATGCAGTACGGTGTGTTCCAGAAAGGAAACTCTGGGACCAGGAAACCCCAGTTATATGTAAGGAAGCTGCTAGAAAATAATCCTTGCCATAGAAAAGACACTGTCTTTATTATCCTGGCCAGTACACAAATGTGCTCCAGATAGAGACACCATCTCTCTTCCAAGTATTTTTTATACAAATACCCTTGAAAGGATAGTCTGGAACAAAAAATGCTGTTTTTGCCTTTGCTCAGAAGGTGTTCAGAAATGGGAAACACCCAGAGACAACCATCACCCAACAACAGGATAGGTCTTTCTTCACCTTAATGTCTCTATCATACAATAAGTCTACTTTAAAAGGCTAGTAATCCAATGCACATTTATGTCCTCTAGATCTGTATCCTGCAGCCAATAAGTAGTGGTGACTAAATTGTGTTTAGCGACCAGAAGAATTTTCTCAGGGCCCTAGGGACATACTTACTTGAATTAAAAATCAATTCCTCTTTTTTTTTCTATAAAAATGTGTTTATCAAAACCCTGAAGCATAAATTTAAAGGATGGTGCTGTCAACACTTTGTATTCAGAGAGCTAAAGAGTCACTACAATGGATGTATTGGTGTTTGCTTTGGCACATAATTGATTTCTATTAAATGAATGAATGAATAAATGGAATTAATGATGACTAGATCACATTGAGTCTAATTCAGGGTTTTGTTTCAGTTTGAGCTGTTTTCAGCCACCTGGAAATTTTATGTACATCACTTGTGCCAGGATCTGCTTTACAACACCTGAGTATAAACAATGTAGTGTATATACCTATATACAAATTACCTTTAATCTATATTTAGCAGCAGTTAAATTGCTTTAAAAGCACTGGATCAGGAACCAACAGCCCAAAGTAGCAATTCACAAGTGCTTCAGATATCATTATCAAAATTTATATGAGGATCCATTAATTAGCATAAGTCCTGTTAGAAATCATTTTTCATTGGTGAAGTGAGTAGTGTTCAACACATAAAACTGACTAGACAGGCTTCAGAACTGGAACACCTTGCAAATGTAGGGGATAAAAATCAGGCCAACCAGCCCCCTCATGAGCAGTCATCTTCAGAACATCTAGACAGAGAGCTACCTTGACCTTTCTGCATATTGCTTCTATATGGCCTCTATTGCTTGATCTGACCAGAGAGAGGGTGAGACAGTTTAATCCTCTTTCAAATCGCTGGTGAATTAATCTTGGAGCACTTTCTGTTTGTTTGGTTTTTGTTTTTGTTGTTCAGGGTTTTTTTATTTGTTTTGTTTTGATTTTTCTTTTTCACAAAGTGACTGTCAGTTGGCCTGAAGTTGGTTCTTTTTTTTTCTTTTTAAGATTTTTTTATTTACTTATTTTGAGAGAGAGGGAAAGAATGAGCACAAACAGGGGAGAGAAGCAGAGGAACAGGAGAAGCAGACTCCAGCAGACTGATGGGGGCCTCCATCCCAGAACCTCGAGATCATGACCTGAGCCGAAGGCAGAGGCTTAACAAACTGAGCCACCCAGACACCCCTGAAGTTGGTTTCTATTGTAACACATTGCACTGTTGTCAGGTTGTTAGGAAGGAGATGTGTATCTCCTGTCTCTTTCTAACTGCCAGAATTTAGCAGATTTAAAAATTTAGCTATAATTATAAAACAAACAAACAAACAAGCAAAATCCCAAACAATCACTAAATGGACAGTTTGCAACACATCTATTAGACATCTCTTTCCGCCATGAACCTGACACTAGTCGGTCTTTCTCGTGGCACTGCTTCAGATTCACAGGCTCAAGGAATACTGGGTTGCAACAGTCCTCACAGATGTATTTCTGTAATATTCTCACATGAGCATTCTGTCTACTACCAAGCAACTTAGTGAAGCTCTCTATTTGTCCCTCCAAGTTCCTCCCTCTAGGCTATTGACATTTTTCTCTCTCTGACAATTATGTGTTCACTAATTTATGACTTCTCCAAATATTTTGAATGCCCTAAACAAAATAAAAAACTTGTCAGTTAATGGGCTAAGTGTTGAGTTTACAATGATAAATAAGATATATTTGAGGCACTCAGGCACACACACACAGAAAGAAAAAGAGAGGTAGATATATCTATCTACCTTCCTATCTGAAGATATATATATATGTATATACATACACACATATATATATATGTGTGTGTGTGTGTATGTGTATATACATACACACACACAGAAAGACTGAGAAGGAAACAGTAATTACTCAATACATTGATAAATTTTGTCTGTAAGAGATATTTTCTGCCATTTTTTTTTTCAGTCAAAAAAGAGTAATTTTCTCTCTTGAGAGAGTGGTCTTTCTCTCCCCTACCCCCATTCTGGTGGTATCCTGAAACTTGTGTAACATACTAAAACTGTCTCATTAAGCCTCAGCTACTAGCCTGTAATTCTAAATTCTTGTTTATTTCACAGAGTCCAAATATTTTTCTAGTGTACAACCTTAATTTCAGTGGACTATTACTTTTGAGCAGCATTTAGAATATAACAAGTTTCAAAGCTGAGTCAGAAACCAGTCTTCCCACATCTCCACAGGACAGGGACATTTGTCAGTCAAGCCACAGCACCTATATGTTCCCAAAGTGCCATGACCTACTTCGAAAACCGCAACCCTTCTTTGGTCTCTCTAAAGCCTTCATGTACTTTTTGGAGACCTAATTTCTTCTCTTTCATTTGTCATGCTGCTGGATATCCAAAGCCTAGCAACATAGGAAGGAAGCAAACTTTTTTGGGGGAATGGCATGAGAGGATTCCACTGGGAATACATATGCAAGAACCAGTTTCATTCAATAGCTCCCTGAGATGTAAAAGGTCAAATGGGCAACTGGTATGTTCTGGAACAGACTCCACATACACATATTGAACTCAGCTTCTGCATTTCTGAAGTGATGAGGATTTGTGCATTATTTCATTCAGTGAAAGTTTATTGAGCATTCAGAGGCCAGATCTCCTGTTTTCTAGACTCAAGAACCATGTGACCTTGGATTAGAAGTAGACTTGAAAGGATGTAGCCATACTTCTTTGGATTTAAGGTGGCACTGAAAAAATAATTACTTCTTTCATCTCTTTCAGAATTGACTACCAACAAGACAAAAATTGAAAGCTCTGACCTCAATAAAAGGAAATGAATACCACCCCAAACTAAAACTTATGAAGAATATGTGCCCAATATGGAAACTTGTGGAAATAATATGGAAATCTATTGCTAACTGATATTAACCTCCTCAGGCTTTGGGCAAGATACTGCTTTCTTTCCAAAGAAGTGTCACAGTCCTTAGAGGCCCGTCCAGTGCTCCCTTGGATTAGATTAATGAGATATAGGAATATTACAAGAACAAGCGAGAAATGGAGAATATTTTAAATGAAACCCAATCTTATTGCAGAGATCTGTGAGGAGGGGTGCTTTGGAGGGGGAGGCACACACACACACACACACACACACACACACACACACACGGATACCCTACTTCCTTATTGTTTAATACCCCCAAGGGTGGGTAAACTATGGTCTATCTGGTCTACCCACATGTTTACACAAAACTCTTAAGCTAATAATGGTTTTTATATGTTTAAGTAATTAAAAAAAATATTTCCATAGTCTAAATATTTGTGATTCCCCCCCACTCATATGTGGAAACTCTAATCCCCCAATATGATGGTGTTAGGAAGTGGGGGCTTAATGGCCACAGTCGCCAAACTGTAGAAAGAACCAAGATGCCCTTCAACGGACGAATGGATAAGGAAGATGTGATCCATATACACTATGGAGTATTATGCCTCCATCAGAAAGGATGAATACCCAACTTTTGTAGCAACATGGACGGGACTGGAAGAGATTATGCTGAGTGAAATAAGTCAAGCAGAGAGAGTCAATTATCATATGGTTTCACTTATTTGTGGAGCATAACAAATAGCATGGAGGACAAGGTGAGATGGAGAGAAGGGAGTTGAGGGAAATTGGAAGGGGAGGTGAACCATGAGAGACTATGGACTCTGAAAAACAATCTGCGGGTTTTGAAGGGGCGGGGGTGGGAGGTTGGGGGAACCAGGTGGTGGGTATTGAAGAGGGCACGGATTTCATGGAGCACTGGGTGTGGTGCAAAAACAATGAACACTGTTACGCTGAAAAGAAATTAAAAAAAAAAAAAAGGAAGTGGGGGCTTTTGGAAGGCACTTAGATGGTGAGGATGGAGTACTCAGGAATGGGATTAATGCCCTTAAGAAGGAGACCCCACAGAGCTCCCAAGTTACTTCTGTCAGATGAGGATACAAGAAATCTGGGACCTAGAAGTTGTCCCTCACTTGACCACACTGGTACTCCCACACTGGTACTGACTTCAGACTTCCAGCCTCTAGAACTGAAAGAAATAAATGTCTCTTGTTTATAAGTTACTCTGTCTATGGCATTTTGTTATAGCACCCTGAATAGACTAAGACAAATATGAAATAGAGACTATATGTATCCCCCAAAGTGTAAATTATTTGCTATCTCTACCTTGGCAGAATAAGTTTCTAACTCCTAATCTATTAACCAGGACGCAATGACAGAAGTAAATCTGAGCTGAATGGGAGGAAAAGGAGAAATAATACTAGATCCCAAAACAGAACTTCTAATTAGGGGATATTTATTAGAAGAATGAACACAACTAGAAACATTGAGTAGGTTTAAGGAAATGACAGAAAATGAAGTGGAAAAATAACGATGTTAAATATTAGTGAAAACTTCACAGAGAAGTTAAGCAAAAATTAACTCATAAATCCTTATAATAATATTATATAGCATTATTTTACATGTACTAATTCATATAATTTTCACAACAACCCTATAAAGTAGATACTAATACAATCCTTATTTGACAGATACGGGAAACTGAGGTCTAGGAGGATTAAGTGGTTTTCTTAGGTCTCATGTTGAGTAAGTATCCTAGTTTTAGAGCGTATTCTCTGACTCACGACATGACACTGCTTAGAACAACAAGTATCCACCTGTAGAATTAATTAAATAAATAAATAAATATGTTAATCTACAGATTGCAAGGCATCCGTGTGTCCCAGAGGACGGAGCAACATACAGAATGATCAAATAACCTACATGGTCACATCAGCTGGCTGACCTTTAGCTCTTCAATGATTTGATGCTAAAGGCTAGTAGACCAAGTACAGAAAATAAAGGAAAGAAATTACAGCTCTGTAATATTTTTGCAACTCTGTAATTTTTTTTTTAAATACAAAAGAAACAGACAACCTCATTCAGAACAAATTTGGCAGGGTTTGGGGGCACCTGGGTGGCTCATATGGTTCAGTGTCTGACTCTTGATTTCTTCTGCTCAGGTGGTGATCTCAGGATTGTGGGATGGAGCCCCATGTCAGGCTCTGTGCTCGGTGTGGTCCACTTGTCTGTCTCTCTCCACTCCTCTCCATACCCTCCCCACCTCTTTCAAATAAATAAATAAATAAGATATATTTTTTTTTATTATTAAAAAAAATTTCAGGGAATATAGCACTTGTTACCCCTTTTTGAACAATACTTGATGACAAATCTGGTCAAACCGGAGACATATCACCATGAAGAACTCTCAAAAGAAGACCATGTGGTCAAAATGACCGATGGCAAGATCAAATTAATCTGAACCTAAAACCTATAAACAAAGTGAGAATTTTGGATATGCATGTAAATAGTTTATGTAAATACATAGGCATGTAAATTGTTTAGACCTTAACAGTATAAAAATAATGTAAGTGATAGAATCCAAGAGATTTTCTTATTCTAAGAGGCAGGAGAAATTTGCAGTAAATGTAGTAAAATACCATATTACTTGGCTAGGGTTTCCATAACAAAACATCACAACCTGGCTGGCTAAAACAACAGAAATGTATTTTCCCATCATTCTGGAGGCTGGAAATTCAAGATCAAAGTGTTAGCAGGTTTGATTACTTCTGAGGCCTCTCTTTTTGGCCTGCAGATGGCCACCTCCTGGCTGTGTCTTCACATTGCATTTCCTTGTGCCCTCATACTCCTGGCATTTCTTTGTGGGTTCAAATATCTGCTTCCAGATATTTGGGTTTATTTATTTATTGATCTCCAGGATACCAGTCAGCTTGGATTAGGGTTTTCCTTAAAGGTCTCATTTTAACTTAATCACCTCTTTAAAGGCCTCTTTCCAAATATAGTCACATGCTATGGGTTAGGGTTTCAATGTATGAATTTTGAAGTGACACAATTCAGCACATAACAATATAAGTATATGTATTTGAATATGTATAACTATATATAAATAACCATATACATACTAGTTTAAGAGATATATATTTTATATTTATAATATATATTTTTATATAGATGGATATTAAATTTTATATATTTATATATTATATATATATATATACACACACACATATATATAAAACATCTCTCTCTATATATAGATGTTAAGCATAAGTGTAAATGTTAAACAGGAGTGCTGGGTGGCTCGGTGGGTTGGGCATCTGACTCTCAGCTTGGGTCAGGATCTCATGGTTATGAGATCAAACCTCACATTGGACTCCGTGCTCAGCCGCAGTCTGCTGGAGAGTCTCTCTCTCCCTCTGACCCTCTTCCCTCTCATGCTCTCTCTCTCTGTCAAAGGAACAAATAAAATATTTGTTTTAAAGATTTTATTTATTCCTTTGACAGAGAGAGAGAGATCACAAGTAGGCAGAGAGGCAGGTAGAGAGAGAGGGGGAAGCAGGCTCCCTGCTGAGCAGAGAACCTGGTACGGAGCTTGATCCCGGAACCCTGAGATCATGACCTGAGCCGAAGGCAGGGGCTTAACCCACTGAGCAACCCAGGCGCCCCTGGAATAAATAAAATCTTTTAAAAGAAGTTAAACATAAACTGCTAATGATTATGGATGACTTTGTTCTTTGCTTCTTGTGTTTTTCAGTTTCACTTTATGCAAATTAACTTTTAAAATATAAATGTTTAAAAAATCTAAAATTATTATATATATATATTTACCTTATAATTTTATATATATATATTTACCTTATATATATATAAGGTAAAACAGGAGTGTGATATTTTAAGAATTGTAAATGCTTATCACACGAACACACAAAACCTTTATGAAATTTAACCTTTCAGTTTCATGAATTTCTTTATATTCTACTAAATATAGGCAAGGTTAAAGTAAACTTTTTATTAGAATATGATTAGGTCATAAATGTGCCTTTTTTTTTTTTTTTTTTCCAGAGACTGAGAGAGAGAGCAGGGCAGGGCTGACTCAGGGATCAGTCTCGTGACTCTGAGATCATGACCTGAACTGAAATCAAGAGTCTGAGGCTTCATTGATTGAGCCACCCAGGTGCCTCATAAATGTGCAGTTTTGGTAAAATCTTCCTATTTACCATTGTTTCTATAAATATGCGTGAAGAGATGGCTGAAATGATATGAACTAGCTATTGACAGTGATTATTTTTGGAAGTACTATATTTGTGTTATTTGAGATAACAGGGTTTTAATTATTCTATATTTGCTTGCATTTTTTTTTATTCTAAGGAATAAAACATTATAACAAAAGCAATGAAGTTATTTAGGAATAATCAGAATATCCCACAAAGTCTTATTTGGGTCATTGAACATGTTGAGAGAGCAAAAATAGAGAAATCACAATTTTCCTTGGAAAGTTAGGGAGGGCTTCTGAGGAAATTTAGATTTTAAGGGCTGGGAAGGAATTGTCCACATAGAGAAAGAAGGAGAGAGTCTCTAGCTAAAGAATGTCACTTCCTAGGGCAAAAATCTTGAAAGGTCATAATTTTTTTTTAAATATTTTATTTATTTATTTGACAGACAGAGATCACAAGTAGGCAGAGAGGCAGGCAGAGAGAGAGGAGGCAGGCTCCCCGCTGAGCAGAAAGCCCAATGCGGGGCTTGATCCCAGGACCCTGAGATCACGACCTGAGCTAAAGGCAGAGGCTTTAACCCACTGAGCCACCGAGGGGCCCTGAAAAGTCATCCTTTTAAGAATATGGATGACCTGTTAGATATATTCAAGAAGATGTTAGGGGATGGTGTTGGAAAGTTTGCATGTGCTCTATTGTGAAGTTTGGGTTTCAGCTGATCAAAATGAGGATCCTAAAGAAGGTTTTTAAGATAAGATGACAATTTTAGTGTTACTGAAGGACTAAATAGTAACTATTTTTGGTTTTCCTGCAGTCTCTATCCTAACTGCTGAAGAAAGCACGAAAGCTGCCATAGAAGTTGCTTCAATAATGGGGCGTGGCCATATTTCAGTAAAACTATCAACAAAACTTTATTTACAAAAAGCTAGGGTGGATGCTCTTTTCTTGGGACCCTCTTTGGTAGAGTACCAGTTGAAAGAGAAGGAGTGCCCTGGTTAGAGCTGCGTTTTAAGTTGATGGTATAGGAAACTTGTGAGGAGGAAGAATTTGAGGAGAAACTGGAGGCTCCAAAGGTAGAAACTGGCAGGACCTTGCATGCATCCCTCTCTGAGGTCTAAGCCTGGTGCATTACCATTTTAAACATGTATTTGTCTGCTCTCACAGACTCTGAAGACTTCCAGGTCAGGGACTGTTTCACATTCATTATTGCTAACCCGGTGTGCTCTTACTTGGAACGCCGTTCTTAAAAGACGCTCATGAATATGTATATATTTAATGAATAAATAAATGAATTCATTCATTACTGATTGGATAAGAGGAGTAAAGAAGCAAAAAATTTTTTCTAGCCTGCTGTTCTCTATCCTTCAGTTTTTTGCATACCACCCTTATGTTAGTCATTTCAAAGTACTCCTGTCTTTACATAATACTTTTATTTAAATTATTCTCTTTTAAAGAATTCTTGACTGTTTATTTAAAGGAAATTTTAAGATACTACAATACCTAGGAAACCAGCCTCACTTGCTGTACTTGCAAAATAAAATATGTATGCATAGATATAAAAGCGACTCATATCCACCTAAATTAATCTTCTGTATTGTCATTTCAAAAATATCGATCTAATACCATACTCTAGTTGTATAGATTAAAAATGTTGAACCAAAGGAATTACATGGCTCACTCCAGGGCTCAGAGCAGAGGAGCAATGGATTTGGACCTAAAAACCAGCTTTCTTGATTCTGATCATTGTACCTCTGAATCAATCAGGCTCAAGGGCAAGAAATAGAAAATACTCCAAGCAAAAAGGGATTTCATACCCAGAAATCGGTAGTCCCTGACTTGCTGGGTTCTAGACTAAGTCTGTAGGAATTCCTGGTTTCCCATTGCAGATGTGGCTATAGACGTCTCTCATTGTTGGTATCCCAAAGCACCAAAATTCAGTGCCCTCAAAAACCATGAACTTCCTACCTTAAAGCTCTTGATGCCAGAGGCTCAACAGGGGTCTCACTGGGCTAAAATCAAAGTGTGGTCAGGGCAGCAGTCTTCCTGGAGTTTAGAGGGGGAATCTGCTTGCTTGCTTTTACAAGCTTTTAGAAGCAACTCCCCTTCTTTGCCTCACAGCTGCAAATGATTCTGACCTCTGGTTCCATTTCCACTGTCACGTCTCCCTCTCTGACCCTGTCTGTCCCTGTCCCTTCTCTCCAGTATTTACATTGGATCTATCCAGGTTATCCAGAATATCTCCTCATGTCAGAATCCTTCACTTTATCATATCTGCAGAATCCTTTGCTACATAAAGTAACATATTCATAAGTCCTGGGGCTTTAACTGTGGACTTCTTAGAATGGGGGCATTGTTCTGCTTGCTACAATGACTCACTCATGAAATTAGATTGTCTTCTTAAAATGAATTGGGAAGTGTTCCTTCCAAACATTAGTGTTTTTTTTTGTTCATGAATGCTTAATGGAATTCTCCACTGAAGACCTCTGGGCATGGGTTTTGCATTTCAATTTTGTTAACATATATACAAGTATATTTTTTCAAGTATTTTTCAAGTATTTATATTGTAACATATATACAAGATTTTTTGTTTTTAATTTCTTCTTATAGTCACTTTAGGTATTTGGGTCCTTGAAAAAATTGGTCTGTTTCACCTAAGTTGTTAAATGTATAGATTTGAAATTGGTCATAGTATTCTTTTACTATATGTTGGTTTATGTTAAAATCTCCCCTATGATATCTATAGTTTTCATTCTTGTTATTGGTATTTGTGGGTTTCATTCCTCTCTTTTTCTCCCTGAGCAGCTTACCTATGGGTTTATCAATTTTATTGAACTTTTCAAACAACCAGGTTTTACTTTTGCTGATCTTCTCAATTTGTTTTGTCTCATATCTGAGTCATTTACTTTGCTCTACGTACTTTTGCCGAGTCCCCCACCTGGTGACAGAATGCTGTGGGATGGACATACAGTGTGTCGCTGGACTCTCAAACAGCCATCTTAAGAGGCTTGTTAGCATCTCCATCTTAAATAGGAGGGAACAGAGGCTCAAAAGTGGGACAACTTGAAACAGACTATATCGCTAGCAAGAGGTGCAGCTGGGATTCACGTGCAGGTCGGCTAGGATTGCTCTACATACTTTAGTTTTACTTTACTCTTCTTTTTCAACTTTGGCATATGGAAAGCAAGATGATGGAGTGGAATTCTTTTTTCCACCCCTTACATTCTTTTCAAGCTTAACCTTTCCTTTGGGTACTGTTTCAGCTGTCTCTCAAACTTTTTATATTTTGTATTTACTATGATTCAGTACAATTAATTAATTTCATGATTAATTAATTACCTTTTTTAGATATCTAACCATATCCAAACACTGTTCTAAACCCTTGGAATACATCAATGAACAAAGCAGAGAGAACATTTTCCCTAATGGTAATTGTATCTAATAAGCTCAGCACAGAGCCCATAGCTGGGCTGAATCTCAGACCTTGAGATCATGACCTAAGCTGAAATCAAAAGTCAGAGCTGGTTAGCTGAATCACCCAGGCACCACTACTGATTGTCCTATTATAACAGACATCAAAGCAGGTTTAATTGGGAAGGTAATGTTAAGAAAAACTTGCCAGAGATGAGGGAGTCAGCCTTCAGATATCTGGGAAGAGATTCCCAAGCTGGGGGCAGGGGGGTGCGGATAGCAGCCCAAATTCCCTAAGGCAGGAGTGTTCCTCCAGTCTGAGAAGAAAAGGAAGGAGGCCAGTACGGCTGAGGTCAGATTACCTCCTTACCATTCCTCCAGTCTTAGCTCAGCTTAAACAAACTTCATTTCCCTGAATTCTCTGGTTGAGATCAAATTTCCTGGTTATACATTACTGTAGATTGTTTTATTCTCTCTGATTTTCCCTGTGTAACTATATATTTGTGTCATTATTTGGTTAAATTCTTTATACTCACTAGAACATAACACCATAAGAACAAAGATTCTGTTGTTATACTGCATATTCCTGAATATAAAGTAGGGTTTGGACTTTGTACAGACTCAATAAATATTTGTTTTCTGACTGATATCATGGATGAATTGTTAGAGATGTTGACAAGTACACGTTTCAATAGAAGAATCCCTCCTACCAATGAACGGAGTTTTACATTTATGACCTCTGTATCTACAAAATATTTTCTGGACCCTTATACCATATATATTTGAATAAAAAAGAAATGAGAGATTCTGATGACTATCAATACAACCTGAATGGATCACCTGAATTTCAAGAGACGTGAATAGATCTTAGGGGGAAACAAATCAGTGATAGTATTTTTTTTCCTTTTAAAATATATCTTTCAAAATCGATGTAAGATAATTAATT
Organism: Lontra canadensis; assembly: GCF_010015895.1. Taxonomy (NCBI): domain Eukaryota; kingdom Metazoa; phylum Chordata; class Mammalia; order Carnivora; family Mustelidae; genus Lontra; species Lontra canadensis. The sequence goes on along the minus strand of NW_022630995.1, from coordinate 59,605,169 downwards.
AAATGCATTAAGAAAGTAATTCTTACTGTATGTGACAATCTGTCCTGAACAAAAGTTGGGCCAGACCTAAGAAACCTAAAAGGTCATGTGGGGTCTCCTGATGCATGAGAACAAAGTGTCAACATTTTATCCGTCACTGATCTCAGTATGTTCCTTCTAGGCAAAGGTCTCTGGTCTAAGTCATGCATCTTATCTTATATGTTTTCATCCTACATTTAGGGTGACTGCAGATGAAACTTGTGTCCCTTCATATTTATCCTAAAAGACAATTTCAGTCAAAAGCATGCATGGCTCTGCATGAAATGCTTTTTGTGTTCTATTGATGGAATGTCATTTTAAGTTTCCTGAGATCAAATGTCATTGAAAAATGCCAGCTATGTCTATGTTTTAGATGAAGAAACTGAGGGCCAGAGAAGTTGGCTCATTCTTTCATCTCCTATAACTCTTTTTTCTGTAATTTCACACATTGTCTTCTGAGCATTTGTATGGCAAATGCTTGTTTAAAAGCTCTGTTCTGCTTGACTTATTTCACTCAGCATAATCCCCTCCAGTCCTGTCCATGTTGATACAAAAGTTGGGTGTTCATCCTTTCTAATGGAGGTGTAATAGTCAATTATCATTATGTTTTCCCTTATTTGTGGAGCATAAGGAATAACATGGAGGACATTAGGAGAAGGAAAGGAAAAGTGAACTGGGGGAAATCAGAAGGGGAGATGAAACATGAGAAACTGTGGACTCTGAGAAACAAATTGAGATTTTGGAGGGGAGAAGGTGGGGGAATGGGTGAGCCTGGTGGTGGGTATTAAGGAGGGTATGTATTGCATGGAACACGAGGTGTGGTGCATAAACAATGAATCTTGGAACACTGAAAAAATAAAATAAAATTTAAATTGGAAAAAAACAAAACAAAACAAAACAAAACAAAAAACTCTGTTCAGGGTGCCTAGGTGTCTCAGTCCTTAGGCGCCCAACTCTTGGTTTCAGCTCATGTCCTGTTCTCCGGGTTGTGGGATGAAGCCCATTATAGGGCTCCAGCCTCTGGAGCTCATCTCAACTGGGAGTCTGTTTGAGATTCTCTCCCTCTGCCCCTCCCCCTACTCACACTCTCATGTGCACTCTCTAAAATAAATAAATAGATCCTTTAAAAAATAAATAAATAAAAGCTGTGTCTCTCTCCTGTTCATCTCAGCATGGCAGTGTGTGGTCAAAGGAGTCTCTTTGTCTCATAGAGCCTAGAACTGTGTGAGTCCTTAAGAACTTTGCCATGTAGATACATCTAAAACAGAGCTAAAACTAAAGGCACTGTTTCTACTAAAGCACATAGTCTTCTAGCTCCCCATTTTTATCATTTGAGCTTTAGCTTTTTTGAAGATTGTTTTTAATATTTTTCTCACCAGTCATTATATAGCATGGATATCCTTGCTTTTGTTTAAATTTGGTATAGTTTTAGTCATTTCATCACCTGTGTTATATGTAATATGTTTATATAATATATAGTTACATATATATTATATAGTTTTATACCTATATCTATATATCTATATCTATATATCACTTAATATATATATAAAACACACACACACGCATATGCAATCAATAGCTTTGAAGTTACATGGTATTCAGCCAGGACTATTTTGTTAAGACAAATTTCTAGAAAAGGAAATGTTAAGTCCAAAGAGAAAAATTAAAAAAAAATTAAAAATGAGTCTTTGATGCATATCTCTACAGTTATTAGAACACCTGTTTCTCTGAACCCTTATGAATATTGGATCTATCATTCTCTTTTTTTTAAACAATATAGTTTGCTAGGAAAAAAAAATCACTTTTGTATTATTTTGATTTACAAGGAAATTGCACTCCCTCTGGGTCCATTTTCTTTCCTTGTGCTCAATATTCTTTTCCCATTTGTTTACCTAGGAGGAACATTGGAAATGTTTATGTATTTTAGAGAATTTTCATAATTCTTTATATTTTATCTTTATATTTTAGGGACCATAATATTTTTAGGTCATAGAGATTTCAAGTTTGTCTCCCATGTTGGACATGCTACATTGTAAAAGGAAATATGACCATAGAATGTTGCATGATGATTGGCAACACATGGATTTTTGCTAGTAAGAGGAAATAACAATATTAAACAAAAAAATTAAATCACAGTAAATGAAAACAACGACAACAGAAACAAATTCCAAAAATCTGTTTACAGTTAAATAATGGCCTGGTTTGGCACTAGCATGTTAGAAAGTCACTATGTTGCATCTGAAAACACGTTTTGACATTTGTTATGTCATTTTGAGAAAATCAGCTCCCTGTCCTGAGCCTCTCTTTCTTCAATACTGTATACAAGGTTTGGACTGAGCATTCCTTTCCTCCTTTTTTTTTTTTTTTTTTAAGATTTAATTATTTATTTTTTAAAGGAAGAGAGAGAGAGAGAGCAAGCACAGGGAGGGGTAGAGAGAGGGAGAAGCAGACTCCCTGCCAAGCACAGAGCCTGAGCCTGGCTCAATCCCAGAACCCTAAGATCATGATCTAAGCTAAAATGAACAGTTGGATACTCAACTGACTGAGCCACCCAGGATCTCCAGGACTGAGCCATTCTTAATGTCCCTCACGGATTTGACATTTTATTCATCTTTATGATTCAGCTTCATGTAGAATGATCTCCCTTGGTCAGTCAGATATTCAGTTTGTAAAGTGCATTCCACAATATTCATTGAATGCTGTGCTGTGCACTCTTCTATGTGATGGAGCTAGAGCAGTAAATAGGTCAGAAAAATATCCTGTCCCTTGGTGCTTATTGAAGGAAAAAAAGACAACAAAGAAACAATCTCTGGCTTTGTAACAAGAGCAGGCTAGGAACTGGAGGGACAGGGATGCTACTAGGAACAAGTAGACAATGATAGTCTCTGATGAGTGGATCACTTACATGTCACTTCTGGCTGTCTTGAAGACCTTAATGGTGGACACTGCTTGCAATGAAGTAGGAGAGATTTTTATATTCCTTTTAGATGTGTTTTGCTAGAATCACCTGTGGACTATCCAGTGACACTTCCTGTATCCACCACATCTATTAAGTCCATCTCATTCTTACCTACTCTGTAAAACATTTCCTTGATTATGCTTAGTTGCAAATAAATTATCTCTCACTTCATGCCCTCAGTATTCTCTACTAATCGGTCTCTCTGGTTGGATGGAAGGCAGTAGGCCATCTATAAAGGAAATTTGACATGCCCCTGTCTACAATGGTGCTAAACTTCCTTTAGGTCTCTTTCTGCCCATGACAGTCTGTTAGCTGCCTACTCTCATTATCTTCTTCTTCCTGTTTGCAGAGCCAGCCAAATCTCTCTGCCATGCTTGCATTGAGGTGTGGCCATAGGAAGGTCTTCACTCTAATGGAATATGGTGGAAGAAACATCATGGGCTGCATCCAGGCTGAGTCCATGACAACCTTCCATGGATGCCCCTTAATGTTCTTTGACAACATAGGGAACACTTCCTGTTGGAGGTTGCAGAACTGCCATCATCTTGGGTTCCTGAATCACTGTATAGAGCAAACTTGTATCCCAACTCCTCCACTCCCAAACCCATCTGTAATCTAGAATTACCTTTGACTAATGCTATTCTGTGGATGCATTGCATTTTGTACATGGTACAAAGTTTAGTTGGCTACCTTAACTAAGATCACACTTCAATGGCTATCAAATATTATACCCCATAGAAGTGGACACACAATGACAATTTCATTTGATGGTTCAAAATTGTGACTAGCCCATGGAGAATTAGAATTAGAATTAGAATTCTATGTATATTTTCCAACTCCCTGAACCTCATTCCCTTTGCACCAAATGTTTTTCTGCTGAGAAGTGTACTGAAGATTGATAATTAAATGCCAGTGTGGAAGATAATGTGAAAAAAAAAATTCACTTCCTGGTAGGACAAGTTGTATTATTTTTCAACTTCCTGATCATTTTTAATGTCAACTTTTATTTACTTGTCCTCTTTGTTAATGCCCATCAGCCTAGTTACTCAGATTTCTCATATTTACTCTCTTAGCTAAAGTGTACAATTTCACTCAAGTCTGCTTCTGGTTCTTTCCTCACCTATTTTATCCCTTAACGCTGTGATATCTTATCTGTGCAGTCTATCAACACCATCTCTCTCAACCTCTAGAGATCAGCTAAACAAGAGTCATATGTGATGGTGTGAAATGTAGTCTAGACTTCCACAAAGCACAGTATAAATAACTAGGAAAATTGTCTTCTCCTAATACAGTTCACATATGAAAATAGATCTGCACCAGAATTATGTAAAATTGAGTAGTTGATGTCATAAAATTCCTACTTTCCACTTTTTTCTTCTTACTTACCAGGGAAACCTGAGATCTAGAAGGCCTTGATGACTTACCTAAGATCTCACAATAGTGGTTGAGGAGGAAATCAGGTTGGTGCCTGTTACAGAATGAATCAGATCCAGTGTATTTCCATTCTGGAAAAGACTCTGGCAATGTGATTAAACATGCAGTTTCATACCAGGGACTGGGGTATACATACCTGTCAGGTAGATACATTGACTATATTATCTCTAATCCTTATAACATTTCCACTAGAGAGGCATTATTACCTTTTTTTAAAAAACTGAAGAAACTGAAGTTTTCTTCTGTATGTTAAGAAACTTGTATAAACATTTATCAAATGGCTTAGCTGGGATTCAATCCAGGTCTTTCTGGACTCCAAAGTTCTGCTTTCCCTCTGACATGATGTCAGAATCAGTTCTACAAAGACTCATGTCCTAGATGTCAGGAAAGAATGAGGTCTCGGCCAGTCTTTATAATAGCCTCAAAATACTGAACTTTTTCCTCATTCTAAATTAATCCTCTGATTTATTCAACTTACTGATCCTGGGGTAAGGAAGTTAATAAAATACTCCTTTAAAAAAAATTATGTATGTATGTATGTATGTATGTATGTATGTATTTGAGAGAAAGAATAAGATAGAACATGCAGGAATGGGGGGAGGGGTAGAGGAAGAGGGAGAGAGGGGAGCCTGATGTGGAGTTTGGCCCCAGGACCCTGAGATCATGACCTGAGCCAAAACCAAGAGTCTTGCACTTAGCTGACTGAGCCACCCACGTGCCCCAATAGAATACTCTTTCACATCACAATATACATGGGCTAAATGAGAAGAAATACAAATATGACTGCCTACATTATTAAATGTTCAGCTCTATCTAACACTAACCCCAGATTCTGAATTCTGTCCTTTTGAAATTAAGTGCTGTCTTCCTCTTTCTGTAAGTTCACTGGAATTTCCTCAGGTTGAAATGAGATGTGTGATTATTCTTTGTAATCAGGGAGAGTATTCAAGGGGTAGTAATTAAATTCATTCTTATTTACCCATGTGTTTATTTACCGATTTGCTTATTTTTTCCCTAATAAGCTGCAGTGTCATGGGCAGCATGGTATTCGCTATCTTAAATCCTGAATCACAGCATGGCTGTCTTCACACTTAGGAGATGCATGGCCTTGAGCGAATAATCAAATAACTTTGGGCCTTAGTGTCTGAGGTCAGCTAGAAATTCTGGCCATCAATTTCCTCTTAAGGAAATTGTGAACCACTTGCTGGAGTTTAACGCTGTTGAGTGCATGATGTGAAATAATGGATCTAAATGTAATTTGCCAACTCAAATTGCTAAGAAAAGCTTCACACTTTAATAACTGCTTCACATTTTATTTCAAAAGAGCATAGATATATTCCAGGGCGAAGTCCTGATCACACCCCATGACTTGTAGAAAATTGTAATGACAGGCTCATGCCTTTTCTCAAAAAAAGGAATGTGGAAATTGTTAGCGAGTGCAGAATTTATCTAGATTTTGTTGTCATAAATTGGGATGGTGGAACCATTAAGACAGAAGAAATAGACGGTATAGATGGGTATCTAACTAGAAATATTTGACAAGAGTGAAGAGGAAGGTGAATATTGATGGCAGAAGTTAATATACAATTAGTGTCCTGATGAACAAATCTACTTTCTGAGATTCATTTCACTGCCAAGCTGCACAGTATCTTTCTTACTGAAGTTTATGCTGCAGGATCAAAGGGAAATGACACACCTTGTTTTTGAATTGGTGAAGGGATTAAAAAAGGAGTCAGGTTTTCCGCATTTTCTTGAAAGTACAAATGAGTGTCCTTGAGTTTCAGCATCAGGAAAACCTGCTGGGAGGGCAGCCTCAAGTTCCTCTTGGCTCACTTGACTTCTTTCGGAATCCCACTCTCAGAAGCTAAGACCTGAAATCTGGTTCACAGGCCACAGAGGGAAAAAAAAAAAAAAAAAAAAAAAACATGGGATGTCCCAGCCTCTGCAAGCAATAGCACGAGTCAAGAAAACAGCCTCTCTACTCAGTAAAGGAGAGCTGGCCTTCTCAAGATCAGAAATTCTATAATCTATCCTAAGGATGGTAGTGCTTGAATTTTAAGTGCTTTCCTCCTCATTCCTTTTCCACTTCCCCAGCTTCCCAGCTTTTGTTTATTGCTAACATTATTTGTTGGCCAAATATACCAATCTCTCTGGGGTTTAGATTCCTGACCTCTAAAGATCGAGGCTGAGTCTGCTCCTGTTTCTGTTCTTCTTGGATGAAAAACATTTACATACACCAGGGCATTGCTTGGCCTGGAGAAATGACCTTTCTGACTCAGCTAACCTGTATTTCCGGAAAATCAACAAGTCTACCAGACTCCATAAAATGCTATTCTTAAAATTTCAGCACTACTGGTTCACTGTTTGCTCTGGCTGGATCTGTTAGCCTCTCCTAAACTGAATTTTCTCATCTGTGAAGTTATGGGATGACAACAGGTGCTCCCCTATAGCCCTTTGGCTTTAAAAACTCCGTGTTCCTGATACCCATGGTGGACGTTTCTGCCATTTCTCTTTCATTTCTTTCTTCTTTTCTAGCACTTCTTTCATCTCGTCTTAGAACTTGAATAGAAGCTTCTAGCCCCACCTTACTGTGTTTCCTAACCAATCCATCTGTCCCTTTGATTATCATCCATTTATGCCTTTTTTTTTTTTTTTTTTACTTGTTCTGAGCAGGTTTATCTCCATGGACTGATCAGCTGATTGAAGTTCTAATACCAGAATCAACTAAGAGATGCAATTTTCTCACCTTTCTTTTTGTAGATGTAGAAAATGAGACCTAGAGAGACTATTTTTTCTTCAAAGCACTTAGTATGATGTGGAATTACAGAATTATTGATGTTTCTTTAATATCCGTCTTCCCCAGGGGGCTGTAAGAACCATGAAGGCCATGTCATACTTTTTTTGTGACCACCAATGTCTCCAGGCCTAGCCCTAGAATATTCCTAAAATGTATTAATAAATAGTAAATAATCATTAAATTGGATCGAGTACTGTGATGTGGACCTGAGGTTACAATAAACAATGCCCTCAAATTTAGACTTTGTTACTGCCTCCACCAGAACATGAATATGCAGTAATGTACAAACTTGCAGAATTTGAGGGGGAAAAGTTCTTCATAGAAATTTAAGGTCATCCCATTTTCTGGCCACTACTGATATAGTGACCTAATGAAATGTTTTCATAAAACCTGATCTTAAGATAACGGTTGTGGTGTTATTTTCTTCTATAAAATGAGTCAGTATTACATGGAAATATTTTTGAGGTTTTCTTTGATTAATTTTTAATATATCAGGGGCATCAGAAAATTAAAGTGCCTGAACATCTCTCAAACTTGGAGAGACTATAAATGAATGAAGTGATTTGGTTTTAGTCAGGAGCTGGACTTCATACTCGGATCTCCTGAATCCTAGCCCAAATTCTGAATGTCTCAAGGACATGTGTGAAGACTCAGATTGCTTGGCACATTCTCCTTTCTGAACCTGAATAGGTGGCTTCTTCTTCATGGCTCACTCCTCTGTCTTTTGTAACTTGGAAAGCTTCCCGACCATGCTGCAGGTTTCAGCAGGGATGTAACCTTCTCCAGAAATCCCACCCTGTTGCATCTTTCCTTCGTTCTGGTTTATACACTTTCTGAGGGCAGGGACCTCATCTCTGTTCCTTTATCCCTAAAGTCCAACACAGTGAGACGGTGCAGTAACAGTTCTCAAGTTGCTGAATTATTTAATTCTGTATGACCTACATAAGCAGGCATAGAGCTGGCCATGAGAAAGACTTGTTGAAAATGGTCTACTTTGCAAATATTTCTCTGCATGGGGGTCTCTTGTGCTTCTCCAAGGCTCTGGCTAGTGTATAAAGTGAGAAACTAGATTATCATTCTCATCTCCTAGAATTTGTCTTTGCCTGATGCTGGCTTTTCTCATTAGATTTTGTGTAGGGAGCCAAGATCACTCAGATCAAGTGTATGGCAATGCCACATTGTTACTTCTGCTTGTCATGGTTTAATGGCTTTTCATTCAGACATTTGGTTCCTTACCCAACTCTGCAAAACACACTGATGTGTTTAACCAATAATTAATCCAACAGTATTTCTTGAGTACCTACTATATGCTAAGCACTATTTCAACACTGAGGCAACAGCAGTGAATAACACAAACCAGAATGCTTCTCTTGGTGGAGCTCACATGTTAGGACTTGATGTAACCTGCAATCCTTTGTAAAAATGTCCATCATTTGTTATTTCAGCTAATGTAGTGGGTATCATTGGTGTCCTTTAATGCCCCAGTTTTCATTCTAATAGAAAAATTTCCCAATTTCCATCGGGTGTGGGGTAGTTTTCTATTTCAGGAGAAAGTGTGTCCCTCCTCAGGCCCAGGGAGTGAATCAAGATCAAATTCAGCCTGGTCTTGCTGCTTTTGACTCTCTGGTAAGTGGCCAGTTTGGAAAAGGGCAGCCTCACAACTCTGCCAATGGCACAATAAGGAGAGGTCTACTGGGAGGATCTAAGTGGTTTTGTTTGATTCTTAAGATGGGGCACAAGACATGGGTGCTTGTTTGTCTGCCCCTAGACATTGTCATTCCGTGTGACATCTGGAACTGGAACAGCCATGCTAGGATGATGAAAAAAGCCACACTGAACATATCAGAACAGAAAGAAAGAATCTGTGCTCTTAGTAAAGACGTTTGACAGCTAACTTTGCTCAAGCTGGGGCTTCCATGCTGCCTACTTCTTGTTACGTGGGAGTATATAATTTCCCTGTTGTTTACAGCCCAAACTGGCCTCATTGATGTAGTTAGCTATAAATCTGTTTGTGTTGTGCCCAGTATAGTATAACACATGCATCAGGAAGCTTTTTTCTGTAAAGGCCTCATAGTAAATACTTTTTGGCTCTGTGGATCCTATGGTCTCTCTTGCATCTACTTGGTTTTGCTATTATAGTTGGAAAACAACCATAGATAACATGCAAACACATAGGAAGGACTGTGTTCCAATAACCTTCATTTACAAATCTGAGTCCTGGCCTGGATATGGCCTGCAGACAGCAGTTTCCCAACCACTGGGGGAACAGAAAACCCCTGGGCTTTGGGAGTTACATGCAATTTGCCTGAAACCCATTTCTTTTATTCTTGCTATGTTTTATGGTATATATTTAAGCATATTAATTGGATATATTTAGTTGTTTATATTATTCATCTTTCCTTTAGAATATAATATCCAAAGGGAAGGCCTTGTTTCCCTTATATACTGCCATATACTGGTGCTTTGAAGAGTGTTGAATGATGTAACGAATTAGGCATGATTGAGATATTAATTATGTTACTGTTCCTGCAAGGGGAGAGACACTGTACTTAATACATGTGACCATAGCACCTTATGGGACCATTCACACAAAACTTCTTCATGTGAATTATCTTACTATAAAATTAATACTATGTTCTTTAGCTTATTTCCACAAATATCAAAATCTCAACCATCTATAATGCAGGTAAGTACTAGTGGTAATTATGGCATTAATTGTACTAGTACATTATATATATGTTTGTGCGTATATAAATGTATATATTTGTATATGTGTGTATACATGTATATATATATATATGATATATGTATGTATATATGTGATATATGACATGGTTGTATAAAATATAATGCATGTATACATATATACCTTGAAGGGCAGATACAATTCTGTGATTTCCGTATTATACATAGTACCTTGAAAACTAACTGAAATTCAAAAAATGCCACTAAAGTTACACTTTATTGATAAAACATCAGTTTTATCAATACATTTAATTAATTTAAAATTCAAAAGATGAATTCAAGGAAACTAAACCTAAATGAGCCCCTGCAGCAGGTCAAGACTTCTATTTATGGATTTTTTTTTTAAGATTTATTAATTCATTTGAGAAAGAGGGAAAGAAAGTGTGAGCAGAAGGAAGAGGCAGAGGGAAAGCAAGAAGCACACTCCCCACTGAGCAGGGAGCCTGATGCAGAACTCAATCCTAGGACCCCGGATTATGACCTGAGCCGAAGGCAGATGCTTAACTGACTGAGCCACCCAGGTATCCCTAATTATGGACTATTGCCTCCTCCTGAAGAATGCTTGTCAGTAGCATCTTACCCATGGAGAGATGGAATCATAGAGAGGTTATATTAATGACATTCACGTCACGGGGGGAGTGGGTACGCAGGCACTAGCCTTTCTCTTTAAGGTGTGAGCACTTTGCAGAAAACCTGAGTAATTACCAAGCTAACTTCCCAAAACCTGGGTTTCAAGGAAGGGCACGCATATGAAATGGGTTTCTTATGTTTCTCTCCTTGCTCCCCTCTTTATTCAGGGGATTTTCAGAACTTCTCACTTCTTCCCAGACAGTCATTTCATTTTGCTTCTTTGATAGACCCCAAAGGAGAGGAAGGACTGATAAAAGTCCGTAATGTTTTTCAATGAGTACGCAAGCCTGCCAGGAAACTTACTAAAATGGAGTGTGGTTGACAAAGAAAAAGAACTCATGGAAAACGATTTTGTAGAGCAGAGCAAGGTCAAGAACTTTCTAAACACTTCTTCTTGGGTTAGAGAACAGGTTTCTGATCTTGTTAGAGTCCTTGTTATTATCATAAGGAATGCTGGGGATGGAATTTTACATGCAGACAGTGAGAAAACATTGACATACAGAGGTGTCCACGTGCAACCAGGCACTAGAGTAAGGTTCAGCTCACATGAAGCCAGCCCCATTTTCACACCCTATGCCTTCATTAATACATGGGCTGTCCCTGATCTTATCCAAGACCACACCTATGACTTGTATGCTGGGCTCCACTTGCTCCTGCTATTCAGGCACATTTTTTCACACTGAAATAGTCTCCTGTCTTCTTTCAACAAGGTTTATCCTTGTTTTTGAATTATTAATAAATCCTCTATCTCCCATCTCAAAATGGAAGATGCTCCCTGAACAATCTTTGCGTCTCACAACTCCCTCCAGCGACTGCGACATTTTTCTGCTTTGTCTTAGAGTAAAGGTCTTCAAGAAATTTATTTGCTGAATTAATTTTCTCACCTCCTGTTCTCTCCTTATCTTGCCACCACTGTTGTCTGAAGCTGCTCTCATAAAGGTCATTAACAATCCCCATCTTGCCAAATCCAAAGGTCATTTCTTCAGCTCTCCATGCAGTCAGCTTCTCAGCAGTGTGGGACACAGTTAACTTGTCTTTGCTTAAAATATTCTTCACTTGCCTTCAGGATCCTGTACTCTCTTGCTTCTCCTTCTTCTTTAGTGGCCTTTTCTTTGTCTCCTTCATCCTTCCCCTCTAGGGACCCTAGAGTCTTCAAGGTTCTGTGGCCAGGCTGTTCTTCTACCTGGAACTTCTTCCTAGAGATCTTATCTGAGCACATAGCTTTACAGATCTACTACGTGTCAGTGACTTGAACTCTGACCTTTTCCTTGGGGTGCAGGTTCCATACCTCCTCTTGATCTCCAATAGACTGTCAAACTTACCATGTACAAAATAAAGCTCTTGACTCTTCTGTTTCAACATTTCTCCTCCTCTGATTCACCCCTCGTCTTGGTAAATGCCACCACTATTCACTCAGCTTCTCTTCTCTTTTGCTCACGTGATGTTATTGGTCTATTTGCAAGTTTTGTGGTTCAAGCTTCAAAATATAGAATAAATCTGACCATCTTCCACCTCCTTTTTTGCTAATATTCTAATGCCCCCATGTGTCAAGATTATTCCAATCATAGGGTCTTTGCATTTTCTTTTGGTTCTATGAATTCTCATTATGTTGACCTCTGTAGCTCTCACATCCTTGCCTTGTTCAGAGATTCCACATCCTCAGAGATCTCCTTTGACAGCCACTTCTGAAACAGATTCCTCTCCCTGTCATTCACAGTGATTGTGCTCTGGTTTATTTTTCTTAATGGTATTTACCACCATCTGCAATTAAGTGGTGTATTTATTAATTTATTTGCTTTCTGTTGTCTACCTCTCCCAGTAGGAGTTAAGATCTGTAAGAGCAGAGTTGCTATTTTTCTTTCCCACTTTCATGATCCTTTTTTAAAGGAATTTATTTATTTATTTATTTAGCACACGAACTTGGGGGAAGGGCAGAGGGAGAGGGAGAGAGAATCTCAAGCAGACTCCATGCTGAGCGTGCAGCCCCATGCACTGTGGGACTCAGTGTCACAACCATGAGATCACAACCTGAACTGAAACCGAGTCTGACACTTAACTAACTAAGCAATCCAGGTTCCCTTTACAAGCCTTATATAACTGTGTGCACAGCTCTTTTGCTAGTACCTGGCATACAGTAGTCACTCAGTAAATATTAGTTGAGCTAATGAATTTATTTGCACTTAGCCCTTTTTTTTAGGATATTACTTTTGAATTTTCTAGGGTGTTTTTTCATATAATTGTCATATAATAGTAATAGTAATCATTATTACTCTATTACTCACAACACATCATTGTACTAAGGACTTTAATCAGGATTTGCTGATATGTGGGGGAGGCTGTTTTACTCCAGAAAGAAATGACCCTGCACCTGATTAGAAGAAAGGGGGTAGTATGATGTGTTACTTCTTCCACGTAGTGGTGTTGACACAAGAAATACTTTGGGGGCCGCTCCTAGTAAAACTTGCATTATGGGCTTCTGGCTGGGTACATAGAGGAGCTGAGTGACTGATGCACCCGCTCTGTGGATGTTGGCCTATTGGTCTGCTGCTGGATTGCCTGTTGCCTGACCTGAGCCAGGTGGTCAGCTCAGATGATCTCTTGCTACACTGCTTGGACCCTGGTGACCCTGGGATCCCTGGAGATCCCAGGGTATCTCCCAGTGAGCAGAGACAGCTCAGAGAGCTGGGGGCCCAGACTGAGGGATATATGTGCCTCATGTACAGATAATTGGCAGCTAGTGCAAGTGGCAGTATAGGAGAAACTTTAGGCTCTTCCCCTTACAGGACCCTAAGTAGACAGGTACCTTTACAGCTATGACCAAATTTATCTTATTTAAACCTCGTATCATCCCTATGAATTAAGTGTGAGGATTTCTAATTCACATATGAAAGATACTATGACATAGTCAAAGGCATCGATTGACAGTGGTGGAAGTCTAACCTCATGTGTCTCCCTGGCCTCAATCCTCCCTCCCCCAGCATGCATGCACATGCACACACTACTAACAAACTTTGTTCTAGCAATAATGATGACTTTTAGGGTCCTTAAACTCCCCATGCCCTGTCTCAGATTTAAATCTTCACCGTTCCTGACTTCTTCTCCTGGGAAACTACCCCTCCTCTTACAATTTACTTTCTCTGGTATCTTCTCTGACCCTCCAGAAATGCTATGTTCACACAAAGCCTTGTATTTCCATTATAGTAGTTCTATCAGTATGACCTCTTTTTTGTAAAAAAAAAAAAACCCAGAAGCACAATTCCAGCTGCTGTAGGACAGGTCTGGAGGTTCTCATGGCTTCAGGTATTGCTGGATCCAGGGACTCAGATGGTAGTGTAAGCTTTCTTGTTCTCTTCCTGCTTCCCTCTATGTCTTGGCTCTATTACCACATGGAGCCTCTGTATGGAAGGAAAGATGGCAACTGACAGTGCTAGGTTTTTCTTGCCTTCACAATTTATAATCTTAGAGAAATCTCAATAGATTCAGGAGAAAAGCAATATATACATTCATAAACTAATCATATTCTGGTTCTTTCTGTTTACGTATGACCTGTGGGGGATGGGGGTTGGATCAGACCCATCCAAACTTCACGGAATGGTCAAAGTTATAGGGAAAAATGCTGGGCAGTTATATATGCCCACGGTACACATTTATGGCACATTTTGTTATTTTATTTTTGTGTCTGTCTACCATTTTCTATGGTAGTTCTATGAAGGAAAGGATGGTCTGTTGTTCTTGCTCATCTCTGTATTGCAAATGCCTAGCACACTGCATGAGACATATTGTAAACAATAAATATTTCAAAATGAAAAATTAAACCATGACAATATACCAAATTGATTTTTCTTAGTTATAAGACTCCTCTTTGTGCTGTCATAACAGAAGCTGGGTCCCTGACTCTCACAATCCTACTGCCAAACCAGCCCTAAATCTCCTGCTTCCTTGGGAAGCTAGCTGATGCCTAATATTAGACATAGTTGTTGTGAATTGCTTGCATTACCTAATGCTGATTCTAATGTGCTCCACCTTCTTGGACAGCTAGCTTTCCTCAGCCCGTTTCTGAAAGCCATAGCCATCATCTTCTTTGAGCCAACATGCCTGTCCTAATGTCTGGGTATTAGGACAGAAGACAGGAAAAAAAAAATAATAATGAAACAAAACAAAACAAACAAAAATGAACATTCTTATGTCCCTAATACTTACAGAGCAGTTTCTACAACCAATCTCATTTAATATTTATTGTGAATATTATGATTTTTATTACCACTTTAGAGATGAAGAAAGTGAGACTAAGCTAATCTTACCAACCCAATCCACGTCTTGGCAGGTAATTCTGCTTCTATTCATAATTAACCCATGATATTTCTAGAGCAGAAAGGCTTGATAAGACTTTAATGACTACAGGAGAATGTCTTACCCTCTTTTATGATAATCATCTGGTGAGGCTAATATTCATTCTTTATTTAAGATAATAAGATGGAGAGTTATAGAGAAGATAAGGAGTTGCCCTAAGGATTCACCAAACCTCGGCCTTAGCTTTGGATTATGATTTGCCAACATCCTTGACTTTCTATGGCCCTAGGCTTGTCTCTAGTTTCAAATACATCACCCTTCATTGGACAGCCACCTAGGTGTTGGTTACTATATTTAGGATATTTCATACCCTTCTCCTTTAGAGGCTGCATCCTGGTGACATGGAGGTGACCTCAGATGTAGAGGAAATATGACTGCCACATTCTCCAGGTATCTTGAGATGACTCACCTGGTGGCTCATTGAAAATAAAGCACATTGGTTAGGTGTGTCAGGAGGGTTCCTGCCTGTGCCTGCATGCCTCAGCTTACCAAGGGTGGCACCACAGGTGGCCTTGAGTATCTTAGGCCTGTGACCTTCGGTCAGGTGTTGGCTTCTGTCTGTCAGAGTCCTGGGGAGACCACTGGAGCTTCTTCATGGTGAGCAACAGAAATATATTTCTCAGGACCACAGCGTATGGGTAGCAACTAATGGCAAGGGTCTGTGTTCTCTAGAGTGCACCCTGATTATAGGAACTTAGAAGGTTTAAACCGCTGATCCATAGTCTTAAAGATTTTATTTATTTATTTGACACAGAAAGAGAGATCACAAGTAGGCAGAGAGACAGACAGAGAGAGAGGGGAAAGCAGGCTCCCCACCGAGCAGAGAGCCCAATATGGGGCTCGATCCCAGGACCCCGAGACCATGGCCCGAGCCGAAGGCAGAGGCTTAACCCACTGAGCCACCCAGGCGCCCCCACTGATCCATAGTCTTAAAAGTCTATTAAGTAACAAAGGTGGGGCTGGAGCCCAGATCTTCTAACAACTCCTAAATTTCTTCTTTTGCCCATGCACAAGGCACACTAGCTTGAGAGCTTTGTAGAAATGAAAACCACACATAGAATCCAGTCTGTTTCACTTATTACATATTCACCCACATCAACTGAAAAACTTTTGTTAGTTGCCTTCACCGTGGGAAGGCATATCTGTTTGGTGGAGTGGGGGTTGGGCTGGTAAGGGCTGCCATTGTTCCTCAGAGCTGCCTTCGAATATGTGTAGATATTATTCCCTGCAATCAGAACAATGTGAGCTATTTTTCTAAGAAGGACCTGGTTGACCCTGCAGCCAGTAATTTCCTGACTCTCAAACCCAGTGGGCTGGGGCCATTCAGGCAAGCCCCAGGTGGCCCTGGGATAGAGGACGGATGCCTGCCTGCTTGGATTCATGTCCTTCCAAACAGGCATTGTGAAAGTACAGGCGCCAAGAATCAAGGAAGAGGAGGAAAAAGTCCTCCTTCCGTGCGCAGTGTTTTCCATAATGTGTGGGTCATTCAGTTGGTGGGAATGTGCTGCTGGCCAGGCTTATGTCCTGATAGTGGGTCTGGGTGGGGAAGTGCACCAAAGGCTTAGAGAAACTAGATCTGTTTCCAGGAGAGGCGGGATGGATGATGAAAGCATTTTGACCCTGGAGTTGAAAAGGAGAGTTTCATATGTTTGCCTCACTATAAAAATATTCTCTGAGATATTAAGTCCTGATGGGAATGGCATGGAGGCATGGCATTGTCTTGGAAAACAGAGATAAAAATATCAGCTTTCAGGCTCATTAGATGATTAATCCGAAAAACAAAGTGGTGATCCTTCATACCTCTACTCATGACTAGAAAACTCAGAACCCATTGGGAACAAGATCAGCATCCCTGAAATCAGAGAGAACTTAAGATGGTGTTTAATTTGGACTAAGCTATGTGACATAAACCCATGTTCTTATAGGATGGTAGAGGTGAAAGCGGGGGCTCAAAACAGTTAAAGAAATCAAGAAAAACTTCAGGGCAACAGTGGAACTTAGGGAGAAAAGAATGACTGAGATGATTATCTTTTCAGCAATTTATGTTAATTTCTTCAGTATGTACACATAAGTCATATAATCCTCATAAAACTTGTGCAGTGAGTTTCGCTATGCTTAATGTTGTTGCTACAGTTTCAGAGAAGTAAAGTCAAGGTTTTTTACAGTATGAGTCATAGATTTTTCATCAGAGTCTCCCAGTTGCTTGTTAATAGAAGATCTTGAATCCCCCTCCAGTCCTACTGACTCAGAATCTCTTGGGATGAAACTAGCAATTTGTATCTTTGTAAGTTCTCTGGTGACTCTCATGCATGCTATAGTTAGAGAGCTACTGTCTAAGTTGTTATATCAGTGTTGGGAATCATCTGAAGACTTAGAAACACACTCATGCCTGTGGCCTAACCCCAGGATAATAATTAAATTATCATTAGCTCTCTGGGCCTGGAGTTTGGGATTTGTTTAGGATCTCCAGAACATTCCAGTATTCTGCATGTTTGAAACCTCACAACTAGGGTCCACTTATATGTGTGCTAATTATTTTTCCAGCATGGATAAGTTTGCCAGACAAAATACAAGACACAAAACATTCAGCTGAATTTGAATTTCAGATAAAAAAGTGGATACTTAAGGAAAAAAAAAAACTATTTGTTGTTAATTTTTGCGTCAAACATACCCATACTGAAAAATTATTTTGTAGGTCTGGAAACTCTAAGACCAGAGTTGACGTCTCTAATACTAAAGCCCATTACCTTTTAACTACATTTTGGTGTTTCTCTTTCTCAGTTTTAAAGGATCAGTGAAACTGAAACAGGGCAAACATCACTATAAGCATCATTTGTAAACACTTCTCAAAAAAGAAAATCAGGGGGCTCCTGGGTGGTTCAGTTGGTTAAGCTGCTGCCTTCAGCTTGGGTCATGATTCCAGGGTCCTGGGATTGAGCCCCGAGTCAGGATCCCTGCTCAGCAGAGAGCCTGCTTCTCTTCTCCCTCTACCTGCCACTCTGCTTACTTGTGCTCTCTATCTCTCTGTCAATTAAATAAATGAAATCTTAAAAAAAAAAAAAGTATAGATACACAAATACTGCTAGAAACATATGATATGAGAATCCCTTCATAAGTTAAGACCCACTACCTGTCTTACTTTTTTATTTGCTGCTGTAACAAATGATCACAAAGTTAGTGGCTTCAAACAACACAAATTTATTATCTTGCAGTTATGGGTCAGGATTTCAACACACATCTTACTGAGCTAAAATCATGATGTCTAGGGACTCTAGGGGAGAATCTATTTCCTTGCCCTATCTCACTCCAAAAGGCCACCCACACTTCTAGGCTCATGGCATCTTTTCCATCTCCCAAGACAGCAATGTTGTACCCCTTTCTGACCATTCTTCTATAGTCATGTCTCCCTCTGACAATAGCTGGGAAAGGTTCTTTTCTTAAGGATTGGATTTGTTTCACCTAGGTAATTCAGGATGCTCTCCCTATCTCAAGATCTTAATTTATTCACATTTTCTGAGCCCTTCTGCCACGTAATGAAGGATATTCACAGATCTTGGGCATTAGAATGTGAATATCTTTGGGGGACAGAGGGACATCATTCTAGCACTCCTAGTTTATTTTATGAATTAGGTAAAAAAAAACGCTTCTCTGATAACAATACCATCTTATATGATATATTCTTTTTTTTTCCTTTTTTTTAAATTTTTTATTTCTTTTCAGTGTAACAGTATTCATTGTTTTTGCACCACACCCAGTGCTCCATGCAATCCGTGCCCTCTCTAATACCCACCACCTGGAGCATACTATATTATTCCCAAAGCTGAGGTTATTTTTTTAATTATTTTATTTATTTTTAGTGTTCCAGAATTCATTGCTTATGCACCACACCCAATGCTCCATGCTATACGTGTCCTCCATAATACCCACCACCAGGCTCACCCATCCCCCCTCCTCCACCCCTCCAAAACCCTTAGTTTGTTTCTCAGAGTCCACAATCTCTCATGGTTTGTCTCCAGCTCCAATTTCCCCCAACTCACTTCTCTCCATCTCCCAATGTCCTCCATGTTATTTCTTATGCTCCACAAGTAAGTGAAACCATATGATAATTGACTCTCTCCTCTTGACTTATTTCACTCAGCATAATCTCTTCTAGTCCTGTCCATATTGATACAAAAGTTGGGTATTCACCCTTTCTGTTGGAGGCATAATACTCCATTTTATATACGGACCATAACTTCTTTATCCATTCATCCATTGAAGAGCATCTTCGTTCTTTCTTTTTTAGCAGAATAAGGTGGAAAAGGTATAAATTGAAAGTTGAAAAGATGGCTATTTATTCTAGTCAACAAGCACATCATTCTTATTCTGTGCTGGATGCTATGCTAAGCTATTTCGAAGATGTGAACTCATTTAGTCCTCATGTAACAGAATAATAAACTAAGTGCTAGTATTATCATTTGCATTTTACAGGTGAGAAATGAGGTCCAGACAAGTTTATAACTTATATTGCTTTACCAATAAGAAAGTGGCAGGCCTTAGTCCCAGAACATCTCAGACATTCTTCTCTCTTTTGAGTTACTTTTCATGTTCCCCACATTTGGTGGCAAACGAAACAGGACTCAATAAATACTCAACTTAGAATAATATTTTGAAATCCCTACAATCTTTACTTTGAAAAATATGAACTTGAGTAAATGACTATCAGCAACAGCATTTCTTAAAAACTAATAAGGGTAATGTAAAACTGAATAAGTATTGGGTCTTAACTTAGTTTAAACATTTAACTTAAGTTTAGGATTTTGTTCAGGCTATCAGACTATCATCAGATAGGGCTGATTGACTCTGAGCTACAAATAAAGCAGGGACCCAGAAGGTTCATCTATGACCCAAACCATAGGCTCAGATAGTTAGGGGTCAGAGTGTGAGCTGTGAGGTTCCAGGTGATTTATAAGATCAGTAAAAATATTTAGGTGTTGTTCAGGGAGTTTGATGCTGTTTAGAAAGATAGGAGAGCCAAAATCTGATATTAACCCAATCTTTATTCTTCATAAATGCCCAGAAGTTTGGTAGAGAACATCCCTATCCCCACATTTCTCCATGTAAGTGCAACATATATATCTAATGCCTCTCTTATGTTCTGCTTACTTCACTGTGTGCATTTAGCTGAACCATCCAAAAATAAAAACAAAAACCATTGGAACAGGTGTTCCAAGTCAAATACATGTTCTCCAATGTCATTCTTGTTGGAAAGACATGAATGAAAAGAAAATGAAAGCAGGAAAACAAACACCTTGGATCAATGTTTCCTGCCAAGTTCTCTTCTTCATCACAGAAGCACCTGGAATTCATTCAGGTAAAGAAAACCTAATGAGTAATGAGTTTTCTAATGAAAATCAAGGTATTGCTTCTCTTTCTGTTTCACTGCCTATGGTCTGTTTGGTACATTTCATTTGCTACCCTGGATTCACTCTCCACCCTTGTCTCTCCTGGTAGGTACCCTGGGAATCTAACTTGTGTAGATTGTGGATTCCTATCCTCTGGTTTCTCATTGCATTTGGTAAATGGGATGCACCAGCAAGATAACTGATGTAAAAGGAAAGAGAGATGGGAGATATTTATTCCTGTGGTTGTCTCTCTGCCTCGCTTCACCTTACAAGGACCATGTTCCTCTTTGGAACACAAAAGCTTCTGTGGGAAATTCTCTCATAACATCATTGGGTTCCCATAACTGCTCTCTCTTCTTTCCTATAGGTGTGGTCTGAAGTGCCTATTCTAATCTAGGTTTATTCTCAGTGAAAGAGGTAGACTGTAGAAAAAAAAAAAAAAAAGAGGGGGGGATATCCTTCCACTAACTTTATAATATAATGGGGAAAAGATAGAATGCAAACAAAGAAAAAATATATATGGTAGATGGTGACCAATGCTGTGAATGAAAGGAAAAGGTAAGTAAGCTAATAAGCACTGGTACTGGGAAGGGTGTATCCATTTCAAAAGGTGTTCAAGGAAGGCATGAATGACATTTGAATAAAGACTTGAAGGAGATGAAGAAGCATCTATGAAAATACAGAGAGAACAATAGTCCTGGTAGAAGGAAGAGTATACATAAAAACCCAAACAAAAGCATTCTTGGTGTGTCTATAAAGCAGATTTTATCTTGAATCATGAGAACTTCTTGGAGGATTTGTTCTAGGAAATCATATGAGCTGACATGCTTTTCTAATTAGAATTTTGTTTGAATCTACCGAACATTCTTGGTTCTTGTGATAAAAAGGGAGAGAGAGAGAGAGAGCAGTTAGGAGTTATTGCAATAATCCAGAGAGAAACTACAATAACTTGGGACAAAGAGTGGAGATGGTAAAATAAATGGTCAAAATCTTGATCTTGGAGGAATGAGGAATTAACAAGATTTTCTATAGTAGTCAAGATTATCCAGAGAAACAGACCAATAGGAGCTGTCTGTCTGTCCCTATATATCTCTAGAGATTTATTATGAGGAGTTGATTGACATGATTATGAACCTTGGGAAGTCCCATGATCTGCCTTCTGTAAGAAGGAAGCCCAGGAGAACTAGTGATACAGTTCCAATCTGAGTTTGGAGGCCTGAGAATCAACAGAACTAATGGTGAAACCTCTACTCCAAGTCCATGTTGGAGAACCAGAAGAGCAGATGATGTAAGTTCCAGTCTGAGTGTAGGAGAAGACTGATGCCCCAGTTCAAAAACAGTCAGGGAAAAAGTATCTGAAGGTTTAGAGACAAGAATTAAAAATGGCTCAGAAGTTTTTGACCTAGCCAACTAGAAAATTGAAGTCACTGTTAATTGAAATGAAGAGGTTTTAGTAGGCACAAATGGAGTCACAAATGGGTAATAGCAGGAAGTAAGTTTTAGATATGTCAGATTATAAATGTCTCTTTAGCCTCCAAGTAGACATGTCAAGTAGGCAATTGGACTATAAGTCAGGGTTCAAAGGTGAGGTCCTGGCTAGAGATGCACATTTGATGTTTTCCAGGGCAGAGATGGTCTATAAAACCATGTATCTGGATGCTATCCTTAGGAAGTGAGCTCAGATAAAGAAAGTATGATTTCTGAAGCCTGGTTAGATGTGTTAAGAATGAAGAGGAACAAGCCAAGTCAACTTTGAAGAGGTTTTTCAGAAGGAAACCAAGAGAGGAGGGTGTCTTGGAAGACAAATGAAAAAAGTATGACCAGTCAGAAGGAGAGCATGCATTAAGTACTATTAGGTCCAGGTATATGGGCTAAATTGAGCATTAAGTTAGTATTGTGGAGGGCCTTGCAATATTAAATGGGAGGAGTATCTGGGAGCATTGGAGAGACCAAAATGATGGTTTGAGTTCAAGAAGGAACAAAAGGAAAGGATTTGGAGAGAATGACTGTCATGGGACAAAGAAATGGGGAAATAAGGGGAGGTGAAGATGGAAACTTAAGGTGAGGGTTAATGGAAAAAAAAATTCATATATAATTTTAATCAGACCGATCTAGAATAAAGGGGAAATTGATGATGCATAAAAGAGAGCAATTGCTGCTTATATTCTGGGAAGACAAAATGAGGAGATCTTAACATTGGACAGTGAAGCACCTGGCTTATTGAACCTGGTCCCAGGAAAAGCAGAGTTAAATTATTTAGAGGATTCTCAGCAGATTAATGGAGGTCATTGATAAAATATGATTCATAATCCACTTGTGATGTACATGCAGCTATTCAGGAATACTTTTGCTGAATAAAGGGATGTCTTCCTTCATTTCCCTGAGAGTATGCAAGTATGCAGATGCATGACTCAGTAGTATGAGAGAAACTCTTGGCCCAGGAGGCTTGGTTCTGGGTTGACAAGGATTATTAAACTGGAAACTCCTTTTACATTTTGAGTTGTAGTCTGTTCTTCCGTACTTGTTACCAATATGCCCAGTTTTTTCTTTGGAGTCCTCCTGGTGGTACTTTCTGTGATTGTTGACACCTTTCAGGTGCTCCCAAGTCTTGTGTGCCTCAGGTTAACTATCTGAGTCTTTTCAAATATCCTTTATGTATTTTCATTGCAAGACCCTCCATATTTTGGCTGTTGTCCTCCAACCATGTGTCTGCCTGCTAACATCATTTTTGATGTGTGATTCTTGGAGGTGACACTGGGATCCCAATTTGATCTGATCAGCTTGCATTAAGCATAACTCATTGCATTTTCCCTGGTCACCTCATTTGCATTAATGTGGCCTGATGTCACATTTGTTCCTTTGGTAGCCATTTGAAGCTAAAAGGTATTAGCTTGATCTCAGAGCCATTGCCTTACGTTTAGAAAACATTACACAAAGTCTTGGCCCGTGAAATCTCACCTAACCCTCCTATACACCCTATGGAGAATGTATCATTTTACAGAAGAGGAAACTAAGACTCAGCAAGCCTAAGCTACGGGGCCCAAATCATGCAACTGAAAATCAGTCTCAATCTGATAACATCCCAGGTCTATCTCAAAACCTAGCTTCTGGCATAGTTCCGGGCTGTTCCCAAACTGAATTACTGCAACACAAATGTGGGTGAGGCTGAAGGAATACAAATTGTGGTTATAGGACACATGAGACAAAGCTAATTCTGCTTAATAGGATTATGTTTATTCCAGAAATCTTCAAGGCGAGGGACTCACCACTACTCAATGGTGGAGGTAGCATTTTCTGTAAGGGTAGAAGAGCTGGAATGAACCAGGAAGTGGCCTCATTATAGGGAAATGTCTGGTTAGTTAGTCATTGCCCTCCTCCTTCAACTCCAAGACAACACCCTGGTACTGATGAGCCACCTTCCTGCTCAAGGGTGTGTGTGAGAAAGGAACTCAAGAGCTATAATTCACTATTCATGAGAAGAGTTTTCGGATCAGATTATCTGGTGAAAGTCAGACTTCAAAGTGGCATTTTCAGGATGGAGTTTCCTAAATGGGTAGGTAAACTTGATTGTATTGTAATAGAGTACATGTGAAAAACTAATGGTCACAGGATTCCCAAACAAAGGTAAGGAAAGTGCATAGGATTTAATAATGCCACCAAAATGGAAGAGCATTGTGTTGTTGGCTAAATGCAAACCACTAAACATTGAGAATTTCAAAGATAAGACTGCTATACCCAATAGACATCCTGGTGGCCACTCCATCTCCAGATCATCTTTGACTCCCAACCCAACTCTGGTGGCTCTCCTCAGTTCCTTCCATCCTTAATCCCATATGTGAGCCTCACTAGGGTGATAATATATGGATCATACCAAATCATCCCTGGCATCAGTCTTGTCAAAATAATGGTAGGATGACATCCTGCTCTGAAAGGGGGTACACCTCAATACAGACCTGTAGGTTGGAGCATTTGGAGTGGGTGAAGATCCAGGCATGAGTTAAGGTACTTACTAGGGAAGCCCAAAAGCAAGTCACAGGACACAGGTCCCCAGCTAAAGATCAGAAATACAAATTCACTTGACAGTGAAGGGTATTCCTGGGTTATATTCTGCTCAGCTTGATTACGAGACAGGTGGTAAATGTAGGTGTTCAGGCAGAGAAGTTGAGGGAAGAGAATCTTCATATTTTTAGCTATTTCAATCCTTTGATGCTTTCCCACCCTACAGTCCAAACCAGCACTACTGGATGCTGAACTTTCCCTGGAAGGCCCCTGTGCAGGGCTATCTCTGCTTTAGCTCACAGCAATGTCCTTTCCATTTGCACACCAGTCAAAATGACTTTCACTATAAGGTCCAGCACCCACATCACATTCATCCTGAGTCCTCAGATACCATAAGCAGAACTAGCCTGAGTCCCATGTGTCCTGCAGACACATTGAACTTCCCCTTCTACTGTGCTGTAGTCTTCATGCAAAACTCTGCCTCCACTGTGAGGTTTGGGGAAGCCTGGAGTCATAGCCAAAACCACATTTCTGGATGGACCTGGGATGTTACCAAGCATACATCACTTCCTACACTAAGGACATATGCCATTTGCCCTTGCTGTGCCTCTTTCCTGTCTTTCAAAGTAAGAGCTAGATGAGATAATGAGTGTTGAGGGCTTAGGATAACACTTGACACAAATAGAGCAGATGTGACTTGTACAAAATGTGAGTCCTTTTACTTTCATCCTAATCCCATCTGTTTTATGCCCTTCTATCCAACCCCAGGTCAGGCACTTCAGTACATTTTATGTGTCCCCTTGATTCTGTCTCAGTCTGGGAGGGTTAAAGCGAGTACAACATGCCACCAAAAGTTTCACATCAGGAACAGACTGCATCTGTTGTTAGAAGGAATTTGATGCTAAGTACAAATAATCCAGGTTGCATTAGTTTGCTTAGACTGCTTAGACTGCAAAAAACTACCCACAGATTGGGTGGATCACACAACAGAAATTTATTCTCACAGTTCTAGAGGCTAGAAGTTCAAGATCAAAGCATGGTGGGCATATTAGTTTCTTTGGAGGACTCTCCTAGTACAAGGCTTACTTCTCCCCATGTCTTTACCTGGTCTCCTCTGTGTGTGTGTCTGTGTCTTGATTCCCTTTTTTTTTTCTTTTTTTTTTTTTTTTTCCCCTGAGAGAGACAGTGTGAGAGAGCATGAAAGGTAAGAAGGTCAGAGGAAGAAGGGAGAAGCAGACTCCCCGTGGAGCTGGGAGCCCAATGTGGGACTCAATCTGGGGACTCTGGGATCATGACCTGAGCCAAAGGCAGTTGCTCAACCAACTGAGCCACCCGGGCGCCCTAGATTCCCTCTTCTTATAAGGACCCCAGTCTGATTGGATATGATCCCACTGATTCAACTTAATTTTAACATTATTACTTGATCCATTCATTAATTAATCAATTGCTCAGTTAATCAATGAACAATGACCTCATCTCCAAATACAGTCACATTCTGAGGTGCAGCTGCTTAGACAGAGATATGAATGGGGGAGGGGCAGTTCAGTTCATGTCACACAGGGTTGTGAAAACAAGCACAGCTGGAATTTCTCACTAGGGCAACAATAAGAAGAAACCAGCAACAGAAACTCGGAATTCTCCACACTTCACAAACCTTGAAGATGGGGGTGGCTTTGCCTGAGACTAGACATGCCAGGGGAATTCACTGCCTGAGGGATCTGTGGGAAGGAAATGCAAGAAACAGGGACAGCATTCCTACAAGGAAGTGGACTGATAAGCAGGCAGCCAAGTCAAGGGATGTGTTCCAATCTAGCCTCAGGGGTTGGGTGGTACTGAGTATGGGGCTGAGAGTGGGAGAGTGGGGCTCTAGACCCAAAGGAAAAGGAGTTCTGACCATGGTTCTGTCACCAACTGAAAAGCAGGGTCTTTCTTTAACCTTTTTAAGGCTTTTCCTCCCTTCTGTAAAATTAGCTCTCGATGATACTTTCCAAACAGAATTGCTATGAAGGTTAAATCATAGGATGTGTAGAAAGTGTTTTTCAGAGTGCAGGATATGTTCTAAATGCTTCATAAGTGAAAATTATGATTATGATTTTTAATAATAGTTTATTATTATTATTTATTATTAGTTACAACTAATACAATTATTATTTTGCAGAGTAAGAATGAGTTTGCTTTTATCCCCATTATACTGAACTATATTTTACCATTGTGGTTCCTACTTTGCAGTAAGGCTTTCTTAGGAAACTGGTATCTTTAGCAGTGGGGGGACAAAGACAAATGGGTGGAGACACATGGCAGGGGTGGAAAGCTTTACAGCAGGAAATTAACAAATGCTGTAAATCAGGGCTTACACCGTCTGCCTGGCTCTCCTATTACTGTTAAACATGTATCAACACTACACTTAGATGGTAGATAGATCCCAGGAGCCCTCATCTTACCCACTCCAGATTCCACAGGGATTTTTCTGAGCTTTGTAGCAAGCACCATGTTCTCTTTCCAAAATTCCTTCGGGCCCTACTGGCATCTCTTTCTCTGACCTTTCCTGACTTAGATGTCTTCACTGGATTCCAACAGTCTGTAAGCTCTTTGAGATCAGTGGTTTCAATGGTAATCATACAGTCTTGGACCTTTGTTCTCACTTCAAGAAACTACTTTGTCACTTGCTCTTGCCCCACCCCCCACCAAATTAAAATACTGGAGACTTAACCTCCCAGTGTGATAGCATTTGGAGGTGGGGCCTTTGGGAGGTAATTAGATATAGATGAGGTCATGAGGGAGGAGGAGTTCATGATGGCATTAGAGTCCTTAGAGGAATAGGAAAGGGGACCAGAGCTCTTTCTTCACAATATGAGGATGTCATGTCAGGACACGGGAAGATATCTGTCTGCAAGCCAGGGTAAGCATCCTCACCAAAGCCCAACCACAATGGTACCCTGATCTTGAACTTTCCAGCCTCCAGAACTGAAAGAAAATAAACATTTGTTGTTTAATCCCTGTAGTCAATGATGTTTTGTTATAGCTACCCAAGCTGACTAAGACAGTGCTCCTCTACCCTAGTCTGTGTTGAGCGGGGCGTGACTCTTGTATTGGCCAAAGAACTTAGTCACGTAGGAGGCGATTTAATCAGAAGATGAATGCTGAAGTCCACGGGGGAGATAATTGTGTGTCATTTAGAGTGGAGATGGCCATCAATGGACAAATTAAGGGTCCGTTTTGTGTAAAGAATGGATAATCTTTGCTAATGGATATGGTCTGAGAAAGGCATGTGTCAAAGATGACTCCAAACTTTAGCTTAAATGCATTTGTTAAAAATGGTGTTGCCATTAACTGAGCCAGGGTTTATGGGGAGAGGTGATCAGGTTTTAGAGGGAAAAGTCTAAAGATCTGTTTGAAGCATATTAGAGAGAAATGCTTACAAGATATTAAGAAGAAATGTCACATTGGTAGATGGATGTATGACTGTGGAATGCAACCCCTCTCCAAATCCTCAAGTCCTGTTGAAGGCTGTGAAAGATAATGGGGAGTTCTGTTCTTACCACTGTTGAGTTGATTAAAAAGAGACCTTAAGGATATATGTGCTCCTCAAGGGAAGAAGAAAGGAAACAGGTTCATATATGTGAAAAGGAGAGCACAGATTAGGAATTGATATTGGTGAAAATGTTATAGAATGGAGAGTTTGGTCCTGAAGTTGGATTATCACTACCTCTTCTTAAAAAATCACACCATTAATCAATTGATTAATTCAACAAAAAAATTATTGAATGTTCACTGTGTCAAGTCCTAAGGATATGGATTTATAACTTTGGCTAAGTTTTAGAATCCTCTTTACCATTTAAGATTCTTCTGAGACAAAAGATTATAATTTATATACTTTTTAAAATTGTT
This sequence comes from Lontra canadensis, assembly GCF_010015895.1. Taxonomy (NCBI): domain Eukaryota; kingdom Metazoa; phylum Chordata; class Mammalia; order Carnivora; family Mustelidae; genus Lontra; species Lontra canadensis. Next base: position 59,576,962 of record NW_022630995.1, on the reverse strand, counting down.
ATCATAGAATTAAAATTCAAGTATGTTCATTATAAGGATTTATTATTCTATAGAAGATAATCATGACTGTCCAGCCTAAAGTTGATTACGTCTAGTGTTAAGACAACACTATTTTTGAAGAGAGTTAGAGGATTGTTATTTATGGAGGTCAGTCCAGTGTAGCCCATTGAACAACTAGTATTTTCCAGAACTCCATGCACTATTTTACACATGCTTGCATTGCTCTCACTTGCACTTTATTATCCGTGTTCTCTGTTTTTGGAGGAAATCAGGCTTACCTAGGATGGATATCTTGATGTAAGACTCAATGTCCATAAAGAATAAAAATTGGGAATCGGAAATGACCCTCTAATTCTGCAACTGGGATTGGGCTGATGGTTTCACCATGCATGAGACTGAGGTACGGGGTAGACAAAGGAAGAGTGAAGATAGTGTGTTCACATAATGACATTTCATGCTTGAGGTCCTTCATGGTAACTAAATGGAGAGGTCTCATTGGCAACTGATACACAATTCTCAAACCCCAAGGCTGGAGATAAGGAATATTAGAAATAAATGAATTGTTCAGTGGGAACATGTGAAAAGAAGACAAAGGGAAGGGGCAGGATTCTGGGAACTATCAACCCTTCAAGAGAGGGGAGAGTGGAAGCCTCCCATAGAAGGTGACCAAGGCATTCAGTGCCCTTTTCCATACCTTATTTAGTTACACAATGTTTTGAAATAAGCATCAATTTACAAATGAGAAAAACAGCCTCAGAAATCTTGTGGGATTTTCCTGGGGTCATAAAGTTAGGAAACAGTAGACCTGGTATTTACCCTTGCACCCAACAAAATAACAGTCCATGGATTTCCATTAATCAAGCTTTTTAACTCTGCAATACCAACTCTGACTGTCAGAAGGTTGTTTCTTGTATTGATCTGAAAGCTGAATTTCCCTCACTGCTAGGGAGTTGTTTTTCTTTTGTTTCCTCTTTCCAGACAAGAGATGCTTTTTCAGAACAAGAGACCTTATTTTTAAAGTAGGAGTAGAAATTTCCTGAAGGGACAAAATGAAGTTATATAAACAAGGAGTTCAGTGTACACATGGTACATACACTAACCAGCCCCTCTCTGCTTAGGTCAGCTCAGCTCTCACTTGGACCTGGATATTGCATATGGTAAATGTCAGGTGAACACTATGACCCTTCTAGCAGAGAGCATCTGTCCCAATTACAGAGAAGAATGCCATATAGTTGAAACTTAAGGATTGCAAGTTGGACAGATGTGTTCAAACTTAGATGTACCACTAACATCTGTGTCTACTTGGGAACATTTACAAACCTCATTAAAACTTATTTTCTCATCCCCAAAATGGAGAAATAACTTATAACTGAGGTGTTATTATATTAACAATAATGTCTGCAAAGCTATCAGCATACTGTTTGACACAGAGCAGGCACTCAGGAAATACAATCTATATATATTTTAAAAACAATTGTATAAATATGAAAATCAGCAATTTCAGAGGTGGAATGGATCTATTTTCAATTCTTCTTCTTGGAACTGAAGCTAGAAACAGTCTAATGGTAGAATGAAAACTCTGGATAGATGCTGCTTCACTTCTCCTATTTCTACTAGTGGGAGTTCAGAAATGTGCCGAGGCTCTGATGTAGGTGATGGAAAGAGTAGAGGAAATGAGAGTGCGTGTTTTCTGGATACCACGTGCTGAAAGAAGAGAAAGCTGGTGTTTGATAAAAGTCAAAAAAGGAATCCAAGGTTAATTATAATTATATGTTATATCATGAAGACCAAGTCACTGCAAAACGAACAAAACTCTCTATTCATTGAACACCTATTATTTCAGTTAGCCTCTCACAAAATGTTAAGACTGGAATATCCTATGGAGATCATCGGAACGTTGTTAAGGTAGCCTCAGTTGGAACAATCTTGACAATTTGGGAGGGATAATCTTCATTCTCCGGGAGTGTTCCTTACATTGTAAAGTGTATATTGTCCCTAACCTCACCCATCTAGTGTCCCTGTGACAATCCAAAAAAAAAAAAAAAAAGCCTCCACACTTTCTCCATGCCCCTTGCAGCTCAATAACACACACACATGAGTATCCGAAACTCTTATTTTTCAGATGAGGAATGATGACTCAGAAAAAGACAGTGTCTTACTCAAGTTCAAACAGGTATTTCCTCTTGATCTTCATTCTTGGACTAGGAAACTTTTCAATTTCACTACTACTTCAAGTACTAGTAAGTACTTTGAATCATTAATTCCTTTGATCAAGCCCAATTTCTGACACCCACCCTGGTAAAGCGTTATAAAGTGTTAATGCTGGGATTGACATTGAGGCTGGAGAAATAAAAGGTCCCAGGTGGCCATAGGATTCTGTGATAGAGGACAGGACTGGTCATAGTGATGTCATTAGTGATGTGGCTGGGGCGGGGAACCTGTTGATACCAAACTCATACACAAAGGTCAAAGGGATGAAGTTGAGGTCAGGGTCCCTGTTATGCAAACATATATAATCATTACTTAGTATCAGCAATAGTAATTACGCCAGCTGTCACGTATTGATGCCTTACTGTGTGTTAGACACAGTACTTTACTAGTTTGTGGACTGCCAAATACATCAAAAAGACACCAGCATCATGCTTGAATAGAAGGAGTCAGGGCTCTAGGATCAGATAGATACTCTGGTTGTGAATCACCAGAGGGTTTTGCTTCCCTTGGTTCTTTAAATACCTGGGAGATGGAGAATAACACAGAGAGGGTCAGAGGGGGAGGCAGCTGAAGTGGTGCATTCTCTTCCCACAGTTTGCCTGTCTCCATTCTTATCTAGGAGTTTTCTGCCTTTAAAAAATGTTCCTCTTCCTCTGTTTTCTCTCATTTCCACTTTCTTCTGGTTGCCTGGTTTCCACTCTCGTGTCTCTCTGGGTGTCCATGCTTGTCCCTGTCTTCTTATCAGGGGTTAAACCCTGGATTTGCCACATTCTGAGTGTGTGATCTTGAGAAGTCACTTAACTTCCCCAGGCCTTGGTTTCCTCATGTATAAGGTGAGAAGTCTCTCCCACAGAGGGTGGGGGCCACATCTGAGGTGTGCATGCTTGCTGTAAACTGTAACGGGTAACACAAACATCTTCCGTTATCAATATCGTAATCCTGAATTTATAGCTAAGGATAAGGACATATCTCAGAGTTGCTAAGTTTTGTGGCTTCCTATGTGTAACTGGGAAAAAATACAGTTATTTGCATTTAAATACAAATCTAAATCCCTCCCGTCCAAAAGCGGTAATAACTACCCCAAATGAATTATACATTTTCTAATTTTAAAAGGCCGTTTTATGGAAATGAGGTTATTTGTGCTGCATGGTATGTTCTTGTTGCATCAATGCAAATGCCAAAGGGTGTGATTTATCCAGACTACACCACCAATGGAAGGAAAATTTAGGGACTTGGTTTGTATCACATTTTAAATGCTCTGTAAATACATTACCTGCAAAGCCCCTCCTGAGGAGGGAGAAGAAATAACCATCATGGGCATTTCATATTTTCTCAGCTGAGCTTGGTGACAAAAATTTGCTCTAGTTATCCAGCATGGAGTGTGTGGTAAATCCAGAAGAAATGTGATCTCATTTTCAAAGATTGAATGCAAGCTGATTTGTATGTACAGTCCAGAATAATTTTGTGAATGCAAGTCTTACTCTGTGTTTGTAGTCTCTGTTCCCCAAATCTGAGTGTGTAAATCCAATTTACGTGTTCAATTATGTCTGTTTGAAGAGCACTCTTTAATAAAGTTTGCCATGTTTGTTTTTGGAGTCACTGACAACAACCATCTTTTGCAGCCATGATAGCTAGGGATGGCTGTCCTTGCTGGGGTGCATGGAACTTTGGACCTGGAAGCCCATGCCCATAAAGCCTGTGGTAACTCCTTCACACATTCTATGCATATGCAATTTGGGGAAAGAGGGTGGGTTGGGAGCAGGGCTGAAGAGAAAAGCTTTCTTGAAACCTTTCTCATTATTCATTAATGAATAATGCCTTTTCAGATGTAGAATAATCCCCAGGGAACAAGAAAAGCCTACCAAAAAATACAAAATGCTAATGATGCTTTTCCCATGAAGTATAACTAAGCAATTATATATATATATTTTTTTTCTCTACGAAAGGAGGAAAAAGGGAAGAAAACAAAATAATTTCCTCTGGGAACCAACCTAAAATACATCTTGTGTGACACTGTAAAAGTCGCTTCAACTCTTGGGGTTTTACACATTTTAATAGTAAAGTTAGGAGGTTGTAATAGTGATGTTCAGCACATAGGGAAAGAAACACTTTCTTTTTAAATGAGAATTAATTAATTAATCAATGAGAACCCCAATTAATAAAATGATGAGAACTAGTATTTTACTAGTAAAATTGACTTAATAAAAAAATCATGTTTACTTATTTTAATGTCAGTCAATAGGAACAAAGAATCAACTTTAAGTACAGGAACTAGAAATCTGCCCCACTTTGGGCAAGTTTTGGTAAAAACTAGAATGGAAAACATGGTTCATGACGGAGGCAAAAATGTTGCCCTTAGTCCCAGCCCAAATATACCTTTGGACCTGTATACTCAAGTGACTTGAAAAGAGAGAAAGAGTTGCCTAGGTCTGTGGAACAAATCCCTATACTGATATCATGGAGCGCCTCTGGATCTCAGAGAAAACCTGGAACTAAGAGATTGTGATAGGGGTCAGCCTTTTGTCTGAAAAGCACACTGGACCCTGTCCAGGTGTATTTACTAAGTGGGAGAACTGGCACAGAGCGAAGAGGTCAAGAGGCTGCTGTGCTGGCCTTGAGAAGGAACAACCTTTCTAGTCTTCCTTCAGACACAGGAAAAACCATGCTCATGGACATTCCAGACATTGTGGTAACCCTGCCCACTTATCTAGTGAAACCTAGAGGATATCAAATACCTTATTTTCTCCTTTGATGCAAGAAGCTAGTATGGCAGTGGTAGATACAAAGACCATGATCACTTCTTCCACTGTCCTATAAACCAGCAAAGTGTTTGTGATTCTTCCTTCATTTTGGAACATCTCTGATTGGAGGTGACACATTTTCCTCCAAATAAAAACTCTTTAAGTGTGAAATGGAACACCATCATTAAGAAAGCTAGAGAAAGGAAAAAAAAAAAAAAAAAAAAAAAAAAAAACAGAACTTGTTTCTCCCCTACAAAAAGACACTATCGATGGGCCTTGTTTTCCCAAGTGCTATGGGCCTTGGTTGCCTTGTATGTCCAAATGAAAACTGCGGTGTAATCAGAAGTCTGGTCCATCTTACTTTTCCTGAAGTTGATTAAATGATGTTATTTCTCAACCTCCTACTCTTTCTCTTCTCCTTTCACTTTATCTGTCTCATTTTCCTTTTTTTTTTTTTTTTTTTAAGATTTATTTATTTGAGAGAGAGACAACATGTGCACTGACATGCATCCAAGTTGGGGGAGGTGTAGAGGGAGAGAATCCCAAGCAGACTCTCTGCTGAGCAAGGATCCCCACAAGGGGCTCTATTTTATGACTCTGAGATCATGACCTGAGCCAAAAATCAAGAGCTGGACACTTAACTGAATGAGTCACTCAGGTGTCCCCCCTTCTTTATGCTCCTATCCTTATTATAGTATTTTAACAGCTGAGTCAGACAGTGAGTGATCTAATTTGGGTATTACAACAATGATCCAGAATTCTGTAGTATGTTTAAGAATATTTATGATTTGGAATTACATGACCAGGAAGTAATTTTTCAATACCCACACATTTCTTTCTATAGTCTTTTCTTTCTGGATACTACATATCACTTTGATGACCACTTTTATAATATTAAGTCACCCACACAAACATTTTTTTTTTCCCCCCGGGAGAGACTTCTGTTCTGACTTGGTCATAAATCAAATGACTTCACTATCAAACAAGGGCTGCTGCACAGAGGCAAGCACAGATGAAGGAAAATTGCACTGGTTTGCCTTGCCCAGTCTTCTCTTTCTGGAGGTCTTAAGACCACTATATTGGTCAGAGTTCTCGGCTGCAGAAACAAGAACTCACTCCAGTTTGTTTAAACAGAAAATCTGTCTATGAAGGGATATGGGTAGCTAAATGAATTTTGAAGGGGGCTTCCAAGATGTCTTCCCATAGCCACTCTGCAAAACTGGCCCAGCAATGAAAGGGTTGCACTTCCTAAATCAAGAAGCTGTTGAATCAAGAAGTTCCTGCTCCAGCAACTGAATCTAAAATGGTTAAAACTGACTCTCTCCTAAGGGAGATGAGGAAATGCAAGATTCTAAATAAAAATGTACCCTAGGAAAGTGATGGGATTTACACGATCAGGACCCAGCTGTGAAAATGGAGAAACGATCTTCTCAGGTGTTCTGTGACAGTCGTTTCACCTTCCAACTCTTCTCATATTGCAGAGCTCCTTGAGGATCCTTCACTGTTTGTCTGTATGCTTCTGTCTCTTAGCCATCCTTCTAACCCTGCTTAACCTCAACATTGTGCCTAGTGCAACTCCTGGCCTTTGTGTGATCTCGTCCTCCCTCCTGAAGTCTCTCGCTCTCTTTCTTTTTCTTTGGTATCAATCTCCATTTCGTAGCTTCAGATACTTTAAACAGGGTGACTGAATGATTGTAAAACTCCCCAGGGAAACCAAAGCATAGTTTCTGCCTTATACCCAATGCTGCACCATTTGCCCAACACATTACTCATTTCTTACCTTGGACCTTTTAGAAATGCCAACTTTTATCCATTGATTTGTCCCTCCCATACTACTATGGTAGACAAATGAAAAGCATCCAGAGAGCTAAGGCATCATGGATTACTTTTGCCACCAATTAACCTCATCAGTTCACCTTTGCCAGCCCAACAATTTCTGACATAATCAGACTCCTTGAACTTTGACTCTTCATGAATTTTATTTCATGATCTTCCCCTGATTCTTTTGGCTTCTAATCTCAAGTCACTTGTTACTGTTTAAACTCAGTTGGCACTTCAAGTCTGATATTTGGCACTGTTTTCCCAGCTTTGACCCATGCCTTTTTTCTTGACCATAACTTATTTTTCACCAATTGATTATGCTTCTTTATACTTTTATAAATTGCTGTAGTTTACTAACTCACTCTGTCCAGTTTGAGCAAATCTGTTCAGTACACCTTAGCTGAATTTCTACCAACATCTATTCCCAAACCCAGATGTCTCCCTGATAGATTCAACCCAGTACATCCTAGCCTGTGAGAGAAACAAGCAATGTTTCCTCCAAGCATGGTTCACTCAAATGAGCATTAAGACATCACTTAGACATAGCATCTTCTCAGTGGGCCTACCCAAACTACCCTATTTGATATTTCAAAGATCTCCCCACCACAGCACCACTGATCTCCCTTATCCTGCTCTACATTTCTATTCTCCGATAGTATTCATTGCCTTCTAATAGATGATATAATATGCATTTATTATGTCAACGTTTTTTTCTTTGTACCACACTGCTGGAATATAATCCCATGAAGGCAATGCTCACTGTTGTACTCCTAGAACATAGAATAATGACTAACACACATTGGGCAGACAATAAATCTTTGTTCAGTGATTGAATGATGTAACTAGAGTTCTGGTGCACCTCCTTCTCACTGAGCTAAATGGTGGCTTCTGTTTCTTTTTTGAAGTTGGAGTCTTCTCTTGGAAACTAATGTTCAAGAAGATGAGTAAAGGACAAATTTTATGGCAAACCTCTCTTCTATACTGGGTAGAATAATGAATCCTACAATTCTTGAAAACCTATAGGAAGGAATTTCAATTAAATTGTAGATGATTGATCAGACAGGGCTTGTGTAGACGTGCCTATAAATGAGTGGGAAATTCTGGGGCGCCTGGGGCTCAGTGGGTTAAGCCTCTGCCTTCGGCTCAGGTCATGATCCCAGGGTCCTGAGATCGAGCCCCACATCGGGTTCTCTGCTTGGCAGGGAGCCTGCTTCCCTTCCTCTCTCTCTGCCTGCCTCTCTGCCTACTTGTGATCTCTCTCTGTCAAATAAATAAATAAAAATCTTTGAAAAAAAAATGAGTGGGAAATTCTATTCTGTACAAATGGTTATTTTAACCCTGAGATTTGACCGGCAATAAAATAACTTGTGTAGTTTAGAAAATTTCCAGTTTTCATAAATAGAAGTCTATTACAGAATATCACTCTCCTTGCCTTCCTTCATTCAAGGACTTTATTTTATTCAGTTTGGCTAAAGGTTTCTTTAAACAATTCAGTAGAACATGAGCAAAATAAAATTCTCAAAATGTTAGCAAGAGGGTTAGCAAGTGGTTACAGGAAGCTAGGTGGATGTGTATCAACCCTTGAGAGTCTCCACCTTCCTGCAAGGCAGAGTGGGAAGAACACAGAATTTTATTCACTTCTTAATGATTGGGCAAGGTCATTAAATTAAGTGGTCAACAGGCTTCTCATCTGCAAAAGTTGGGGAGGGGGTAATAGCTGCCTATCAAGCTGCTGGGTAGGATAAGTAAAAGTATATATATGAAATTCCTGGTATACCATCTGGTCAGTAATGATTAGTTAAAATTATTAGTGAATATGACTTCTGGATCTCAGTGTCTAATTCCTGTCACTCAATTTAACCTTTATATGTTTCTCATGAATCTGACTTATCTGCTCACTCTGCTGGGATATTTCCCTCATGTTCTGCAAAGCTATATCCACACTAAATGCCCTACCTTCACTTTCAACCTCACCATCCCTTTACTTGTATATTTCTGTCACCTCAAAATCTTTCTGCTTTTTTGGGGGAAGATGGATGGGTGGGACAAAGCTGGAGAGTTATGTTAATGAAAAAGTGAAATCCTGTGGCCACCTATCCAAGCTTAGTAGGAAAGAATGCTTTGATCTTTCGGTGACATTTGACACTGGCCTGGCACAAGCAGAGGTGTAAAGTGTAAAACTTTGGCCATTCTAAATTAGGGTAAGGTAGGTGTAATGGGAAGAAGGGAGAGAAGTCACAGAAAACTTTCAGTTGAGGAGAACTTTAACCCAATTGTGAAAATGTAGGCAAGCATAATGCATCCAAAGTGTTGATCAATCTACAAACCAATTTGATTACAGAATAGTTCGGGCTTGGGAATAATTGATTATACATGGGAGGAGTAAATAATGAGCAGATTTATGGGACCCGTAAATCTTAGAGAAAGAAGATGGTATTAGCTGAAAATAAAAAGGTCCATTCTTAAATCACTGTGTGAATGGAATAAGGAGCTGAAGAGAAGCTTGTCTTTCACTTAAGACAGTCTATAAAAGCTGAGACTGGAGGGATGGGTATTGACAAAATTAATGAGTTCTCTCTCCACCAGTCCCTCAGCTCTTCGGCTCAGACAAGAAACTTTGTGTGTCCCAGGGAACTGAGGTCTGAGGAATCAGAAGACTGTCTCTGACCTTGTCAAAATGCATTTCTGTCCGAATCTGGGCATGGTGATTTATCTTGTGAGATAATCTCTGTTCAGGGTGTGAACATTTCTTTCTTTGTGGATGTTGGTGACTACATCCTTTCAAAGACAACTCCCCAAAGATGCCATTCTCTGAACTGAGAATGAATTGTTTTCACACACAGGATTGTGAGTTCTGAGACTGTCCAGAAAAGTTTAAATAAATCCTCTTGACAGAGTCTCAGAATTGTCTGTCAATTAAAAATTGGCAACCTGCTCTCTTAAATCCTCAAGCCTATAAACAGGGACTGGGTTTGTTGTAATCCAACAGAAGATTAGCTATATTTCTCAGTGGAAAATCACCTTGATTCTAGCATGCAATATTGATAACCGTTCTCTTCTGCTTCAGACAGTGGCTTCTTTTTAATTTTTATCAGCATACCACAGGCATCTGTTAAGATATTAACACAGATGCTTCAACAAGCACTGCTCTAAAGTTTAAAAAACAAAGAATGAAAAAACAAAAAAACAAAAACAACTCCAGTGGTATAGGAGTTAGCATCCCCATTTTACAGATTAAGACCAAACCTTGGAGTTGCTTTATTTTAATCTCCAGAAACAAATATAAAACCAATGTTACTTAATTCTAATCTTATTCTGCCCATTTATAGCTTAGAAGAAAACCCTCTACTTTCTGTTCTCAGAACATCTTTCAGGGATTGACTTTCCCTCTCTCTTAGGCAAGCACTGTTCTTGACACGTGGAATGTTCATTTCTCCGTCTTACATATCTTGTCTTTGTCTTTTACCCCAAGGATAAATTGGTGGCCAATTTACAAAAGCTATCTTGGTCGACCCATGAGAACATTATCTTCTTTACCTCAGGAGTTTTTAAGACTCACTGGAAAATTGTCATTTCCTGTCTTTTATGTATAATGATTTGGATATGTGCATAGTTGTCTGCTCAAGTAGATCATAAGCAATCCCCAAATAGGAACCAGGTGATACCAACGATTATGGATTGAATTGTGACCCACTACTCCCACATTCTTACCTTGAAGTCCTAACCTCCAGTTCCTCAGAATGTGCCTTTATTCAAAAGTGGAGTTATTCAAGATGTATTTAGCTAAATTTAGCTAAATTAAGAGAGGTCATCTCGGAGTAGGGTGAGCCCCTAGTCCAAAATGATTGGTGTCTTTATAAAAAGGGAAAATGTGGACATAGACACCTACATAAGAAGAATATCTTTTGCAAATGAAGGCAGAGATCAAGGTGATGACTCCATAAGCCAAGAAACACTAAAGATTGTTAGCAAACCAGAAGCTAGAAGCTAGAAGAGAGGAATAACTCAATTTCTCCCTCACAACCCTCAGAAAGAATCAATCCTACCAACACCTTGGTCTCAGATTTCTAACCTCCAGAACTCAGAGATGTAAATAAAAGAAATTTCTATCATTTAAGCCACCCCAGTTGTGAGTGAAGCTCTAAGCAAACTAATACACCTGCCATCAAGGTCTTGCAAATTATGTCTCAGTATGTTACCAGGGTTCAGAAAAACTGAATATGCTAATAAAATCTGTGACACAAGTCAGCTACATGTCACCTCATCTCTATGAATCTTAATATTATCAACTTAACATTTTGTCTGTAACAATGCCTACTTTGTTTACTTTTCCTGAGAGTTGAATAAGATCACACATACAAAGACATTTTTTAAATTATAAAGCAGCCAACAAGTGTTGGCTCTGAATATTTTTGTACACAGCCAATGAGTCTCTGTTGACGAGTTGAATAAAAGGAAATTAAAGTTCCCCAATGTGAAGATAACACATGTAGAAACTACCATTGATCATGACCCCAGGAACACTGATCCTGAGAAGAACCCCCATCTACTGAGTGCTACCTTAAACAAATACTCATAAGTGCTATGTTGAAAGGGCTTAAGGTCTTAGTTCCTTATATTGCATGCTCTAGGGGTGCCTGGGTGGTTCAGTCCCTTAAGCTTCTGACTCTTAATTTTGGCTTAGGTCATTATCTCAGGGTAATGAGATGGAGCCCAGTGCTGAGCATAGGGCCTCTGAAGATTCTCTTTCCCCTCCCCTCTGCCCACATTCCCTCTTCACTTGCTCTCATGTTCTCTCTTTCTCTCTAAAAAAACTTTTTTTTTTTTTTTTTTTTTTATAGATGCTATGCTCTAAACTCTGATACTTCAAGTGTGCTCCTCTGATCGGCAGGATCCACTTAGGGCACTTGCCAGTCTCCACTGTAGTCTAGCTGAATCAAAGTTTGCATTTAACCAGATCCCCAGCTGGTCTGTATGCATGTTAAATTTTGAGAACTGTTCTAAAATACATCTCCTGTGTAACCTACATTGCTAGGACATAAAAAAAAATCTAGTAATTAATAAACATTCTATGAAACCAATGGCATGGAATATTGGTAGAAGCATAAACTTTAGAGTTTGATGTATCTGAGTTTCCATACAACAGACACTATTCAGTAGTGCCATGAGTTCATGGTACTGTCATGGGACCTCGACCAAGATTATTTACCTTGTGATACCTCAGCCTCCTAGTCTGTAAACAGATGCAATAATATTTAATGTGCATGCTACTAGAAGACTAGAGATGATGTACATAAATTGATAGACATACATCAAGTACTCAAAATAAGCCTAGGATTCTGAATTGATAGCAAGTGCCCATTCTGACACTTAATTTCTAATTAATCGCTTTAGAGAAAGCAACCAGATTTTCCTAGGGCATCAAGGATCTCAAAGGCTGTCAGGGGTTCTTATTTCTCCTCTCTGCTGAGAAGAGGTACTTTATGACTTGAAGAGCTAGATGGATTTGATGTTCACAGTGTTGGAGCAGGTATCCTCCAGAGGGTGTCTCTGAGTTTTCCTGCACTGCCAGCCTTCATTTGGAGAGATGTAGCCATCCTTGAGATATGGCATATGTTGTACCAACACCTCCTCTGTCTCAGATGCTGTGACACCCCCAGCAAAAGGCAACCCTCACATAGGGTTCTCCAAAGGAAATACCTCTTCTCAATGCAACCAGTTCAGGCAGTTTTGAGCAGAAGCATCCCATTCCTACAGAGACTGTTGTCACTTGATTTTATTATTTTGATCTTTGAGCATCTTTTCAATGCCAACAAAAGTCAATACATCCTTCTGGGAGAAGCCATCAGAAAATTGGTAATGAGCTGTGCAAGAGGCTCTGTCATCGGCATAAACTCTGGGGAAATAGAGGCACTTTGTTCTGAAACTCACATGGTGTGACCCTCTCTTTGTGTGAATTGTTAATATTTTGCTTCGTGCTTGGCTCCTGGGGTCGCTGCCAACACTAAGAAAGCTTTGGGGAGTTTGCTGTACATTTTGTGAAAACTGCATGGAACAGGGCCAGATGTCAATGTGTGAATCAGAGCACTTCTCTAGAATTCGTGACTGTTCACTTTATTCTTTAGCAACTTCATAGACACTAAAATATCTGTATTTGGAGAGAATGACGTCTGCTTTCTCATCCTCGGTGAGATGATAATATCATGTAGCATGTGGATGACGATGGCAGTCAGTGATTACTCTCTCTTATAACTGCAGCAAAACTCTCACATCACTCCAATTACACCCTTAAAGTCCAATAGCTTCTGCAGTCTTCCTGACGTAAAGAGTTCACATTTTTTCAATGAATCCAGAGCATTAGTCTGTTCTGCTCTGCTCTGTTCAAGATACGGCCTTTCTCTCAGCTCCTTCTTTCGTTTTTAATTTTTTTCTAATTTTTCAGCATTTTACTGAAATAGAAGTATGCTCCGGTTTTATGGGCCATTCACATAAATATATGTATTTACATATAAATTAATGGGAAAGAGATAATTTGTATTTATTATCCACATAATATATGATATATATTCTATAATATACAACGATCAGGAACAATAATCATATTTTATAGTATGGATAGAATATATAAGTGGATATAATTATATATTCTGTAACATGTAAATAAATAATAAATGATTATGAATATTACATTACATATCATATGTAAGATATATGTAAATGTATTTTGTACTTATATATTATAGAATAAAATATAAAAAGAAAACTGACACAGTGCATGGTAAATGTTGCTTCTCTTCATTTTCTACCCCATGCTTTATAGGAATGTTTTAATAAACTTTTATGTGGGGCACATACTATTCTCAATATGTTTGAAGAAATGGTCAGATATTGAAAAAGTAACTGGCATGAAGGAGGCAGACTGGATTGGGAGAGCTAAGAACAAAAAATAGGTATGTCCTTGAGAGAGAGAGACGGTCCCTGAGCAGGCCAAGAGGAAGCAGAATGAACTAAAGTTTTTTTTGTTTGTTTGTTTGTTTTTAACTGTTAGGAAGGGCTGTCCAATAACAAAGCATAATTGACAAATACTATCAAAATTGGAAATAGGCAGATGATAGAAGTAATGGGAGGAAACTATTAGAATAAGAAGCATAATTTCAATAGTGATAATCCATGCTCTTATAAAGTTTTTGGCAACTGAAAACCAACGTCAGATACATAAAGAAGTTTACTGATGTCTGCAAATTTGTAAATGCATCCAAAAATAAGGTGGACTGGAGAATAAAGTGATGAATAGAGAGACAGATATGCAGTACCCCAACTGTAGCAACACACTAAACATAGACGTTCACTCCATAGCTGTGTGGGTATTTACTGTAAAGTTCTTTCAGCTTTGCCGTATGTTTGACGATCTCATAACAAAATGATGGAAAACAGTGACTTCACAGACTTGACCCCATGCAATTACCTCTGCAACCTTGGGAGCTCTTATTGTTTTCCTAACTTCCTTCCTGAGGAAGTCCAGGCTCACAGAAGTGGTATGTGTGATAATAGGTGTGGCAAATGCACTAGGACGTAGCAGTAAGGACAAGGGCTGAAATTCTAACTCCTCTTCCAGCCGAGTTCCAAAGCAGCTGGATTGCTCGAATGGAATCCGTTCAGGCTTTGAAACCTGTTTATGCCCAAATCTCAACTCTCTACCCTCTGTGTGATCTTGAGAAATGCCATCTTCAGTGCCTTGGACATGTGTCTCACCTGTCGAAGGGTTCAATAATGCTTATCTCACAACGTTACTACAAACAATAAACAAGAGGATCTATGTAAACAGGTAAACTGCATGTTCCATTAAAACTCCATTGTGCGTCTGATCCTTCCATTCTCAGAGTCAAAGTAGCCCAAAGCAAGGCGAGACAAAATAGAAGTAACTATGGAGAAGCGAAGTAAGATACTAATCTTCTTAGATTTTGTGTTTCCAATGCAGATACCAACTTTTCCCCATTCGTAAGGCCATTCATTTCTTAGATAGAAGACCCCTTTGATGTTTCCTGTTAGATGGAATGACTAATCATGACATTTTTTACATCTTAACCTTTTTTGCCACATTTGCATTATTTCTACTCTCCTAATCTGTGTGTTTAGCAACTTCACAACTAAGTTCCAACAGCGGGTTTCTCTCCATTTTCGTTTCTGTTTAATCTCTTCTCCATGATTTTAATAAAGTAATGTGAATGAAGTTCCCACACACAGCTTACCTCATTTTGCTTTATTATGTAGAACTCTGTTACTTCCCCACCCCCCAACTCTTCCAAGCACCATGCCTGTAGCTAAATGTGGTGGAGCTTCCTGTTGTGATCAGGGGTCTTGTTCAACTTATTTTTTTTTTAACAAGATTTTATTTGTTTGTTTATTTATTTTAAAGAGAGAGAGAGAGCAAGCATGAGAAGCAGGGGAGGAGGGAGAGGGAAAGAACCTCAAGCAGATATTGAGTGGAGCATGGAGCCCACTAGGGCTTTGATCTTGTAGCCCCAAGATCATGACCTCCCATGGTTATGGTCTGGCCATGTCCTGACCAAGAGTCGAATGCTTAACCACTGAGCCAACCTGGTGCCCCTCTTGTTTAACTACTCTTAGTGAAGCCTTGGTTCCAATGACTTAAATTTCACTTGTGGTAAATAGGAAAAGAAATCTCTCCTGAACTTGCAATGCTGGCTCACATTGCTCGCTTAAATTATCAAGAACAAGTCAAATTGCTTTCACTGCCAAACCTGAAGCCTGGCTGTGGTCTCTGCACAATGTTTTCTCCTAGTCTCCTCAGCCATCATCACCTCTGCCTCTACCATGCATCCTCCTTATTCATTTCTAACCTTTGGGTCACAAGAAAAATTTTCAACATGACTCAGAACTGTCTGGGGAGGTGGATGAACAGATTGAGATCAGGGCTGCACTCATTAGGCTACACACTAGGCTACTCTGAGGACACTTGTAAACTGTGACTATCCAACTGTATATCCGGATTGAATTTATCTGGGTGGTGGTCATGCTTTAGTAATTAGAAAAGCTTTCTAGGTGATTCTATTGAATGGGCGAAGTAGATTTCCACAGTTAGTGAAGCAGATTTCTTAGAAGTGTGGGCAGTCCATGAAACAGCATTCCTTACTAGCAGCCCCCACACCTCTATATTTCATAGATTTTATAAATGAGACTTTGATTATCCCTAAAATGGGAAAAAAATAAGAGTATCTACATGATAGTGTCGGTTTTTTTTTTAATTTTTATTATTTTTTTAAGATTTTATTCATTTATTTGTCATGGAAAGAGAGAGTAAGTGCACAAGCAGGGAGAGTGGCAGGCAGGGAAAGAAGCAGACTCCCCGCTGAGCAAAGAGTTCGATGCAAGACTCGATCCCAGGACCCTTGGATCATGACCTGAGCCAAAGATAGATGCTTAACCAACGGAGCCACCCAGGTGTCCCTGCATGATAGTATTGTTGTAAGGATTAATTAGTTTAAAAACACATGCCAGTGACATGTTTTAGTAATTCTTGTTATTGTTATAATTGCTTATGATTTAAAACTTGTTTACTGGGGCACCCTGGTGGCTTGGTGGGTTTGGCTCCAGTTGCGATCTCAGGGTCATTAGATCAATCTTCAAGTAAGGCTCTGAGCTCAGATGAGAGCCTGCTGGATATAATCTCTTTCCCTCTCCCCCAACCTCTCCCTTACATTTGTGTGCACTCTCTAGCTCTAAAATAAATAAACCTGTTTATCTGGGGGAAATATGGAAAGGAGACTAACTGGCACAGTATTATAACTAGTTAATTGTATAACAAATACTTGAACTCATGACTTCTACCACGTAATCCACTTTTTGTTACCACTTCTTTCCATTATCACTATATGCCATTTATTTTTTTTAAATAGTAAGTTGCTACGTAAAGCAACCCGCTGATATTAGCTATTACAGAAACTCCAACTAAGGAATAAGGAACTTTTTTCAGTGCAAAGTGACAAGTCTTTCTATGTGTCCATGCCTAAGCTCGTGCTATTGCCAGTATGGCTTCCAGTGTTTAGTAAAACTTTACTTTCAGATTAATTTCCAATGCCACTTTCTATAGGACCCCTTTTTCGGTGCCAGCTAAGGTCTCCATGATCTCAGAGAACCCTCCATGATGACCCTTGCAAACATACAATGCCTGTCTCCTAGTTCCCTTTGCTTTAAGAAAGCTTGTTGTACAAAATTGTACTTTAACAATCAGAACATTTATCAGTAAAATACAATAAGTAGGTTATCAACACATTTTGATGAATGAATGAATGAATGAATGAATGGGTAAATGCCTAAATGGGTGGGCTACTGAGTAAATAATAGGATGCATTTTTGCTCGTGGGCTTGACATCTCAAGTTCTGTATAACTCAGTTACCCAAACTCATAAAGTAGAAACTCTCAGAGACCTAAGCCAGTCTTAGAAATTACATCTATTATTTACTTAATCACTTATTTCTCACTATTTATATATATGACCATGTACTCTGAATTTAGGGGATGAAAATTTAGTACCCCCTTTTAGAATTGTTAAGAATAACAGTTTGGTCAGAAGCAGAATTGGGATTTTAGGAAAGTCATATAGTCTCTTTTGATCTCATCTTTAAATGATGTTGCTGGAGTAGATCAATGTTTTTCAAACTGTAACGCAGTAAAAATTTACAATTTAATGAGATAAAATAAAGTTTGTCACTGAAAAAATAGAATAGTTATAGACTTTCTCAACCATAGAAAAAATGCTAATGCACATAATTTTAAAAATTGAGTTTATTTTTCTTCTCCTATAAAGAGGAAAAAGGAAAAGAGTTGGGAAAAGAAGTGAACCAGGTTCTAGAGTCTGTTTTTCTCTTCTCCACCATTGATAAGGCACCTAGGTAGTAATTGAAAACTTCCAAATTCCAACAAATGGACTGATGGGCTATAAGCTTCTGGAAGACCTGCTTCCAGACCTGCTGGCTGATGCAGTGTGATGGTGCATGTCTATGGCGGCAACATCAGTGTGAGGTAGTTGGGCAGTGAGCGGGTAGCAACATCCTTGTTTCCCCATGGTCTTCAGGAGACCTCAGACCTGATGTTTCTAAGAGCAAGGAATTAGACTAATGGGACCCTAAGAAGGGGGTCTTTAGGATCATGGACTTGTGAGGACACTCTAAAGGTGGTCAGGGACAAGGCAGCACAGGGGACACTAATCCACAGGAGACACTGATGCAGCATTGCCAGAGTGGATCTCCAAGCATCCAGAGGATGTGCTGTGTGGACCTGAGAACTTCTTTCAACACACAGTTTCTGTGAGGATGCCATGAGCTCCTTCCTACACCCACAGGGCATCTTGGAAAGGAGAGGCGTGGTGTGAAGTGGGAGATAGGGAATGCGAGACTGAGCATTACCTACACAGGCACTTATATCACTGCTTCAGTGAAAGATTGTTAGATTATCCTTGATTTAGATAGCACCCTCCTACCCAGGCTAGCTGATATTAGAAAGAGGGCTCTAGGGGTGCTTGGGGGGTTCAGTTGTTAAGCGCCTGCCTTTGGCTCAGGTCATGATCCCAGAGTCCTGGGATCAAGCCCCGCATCGGGCTCCCTGCTAGGCGGGAAGCCTTCTCCCTCTCCCATTCCCCCTGCTTGTGTTCCCTCTCTCGCTGTGTCTCTCTCTCTGTGAAATAAATAAATAAAAATCTTTAAGAAAGAGGGCTCTAGTGAAAGATTGATTTATGGTCAAAATAAAGGACTTACATTTTCTCTAGCAAGAGACACATGCACGCATGCACACACATTAATGTGTTCTTAACTAATTTGAATATGTTATTACTTGTCTACATGTGATTGACAAATAGTTATTTTATGTTTTATGTTTGATAGTGTTCTGAAGAAAACATCTTAAATCCCAGATGTTCTGGTATCTGAACAAATTAAGGGGAAAAAAAAAAGAGAGAGAAAGAGAGAGACAGAGAGAGAGACTCACTGAGGTCTATTCTGTGAAGTCCTCTCAAGCACCAGCTATGATTTGAATAATTTTAGTTTAGCCTTAAATAAACTCTTCTGGTTTTCATCAGGCATTCCTATTTTTATTATTTGAAAATTGTGTTACATCTTCTATAACTTTGGCAGAGATACTCATACTAATATTAGATTCTTTGGAGTTATTTTTTTTTAATTCATATAAATAAATGTAGCTTTGGCCACCAATCCAGCAGGTTAAAGATTTAAGCCTCAACTCAGAGTATGTGTATTAAAGACACCATGAGTCCCCTTCCAGTCTGGGGAAGGGGACCCAATAGCCATGCCCATATGTGGGATATACCTAAAATCTTGGGTATAATTCTGCTTTTGTCATTTCCATGGTTGTTTGATCTTGGACAATGGACTCTGGCTTGTTTATGTAATCTAAACTCATTTATAACTTATCTATAGCTCTAACTCTTTGGGCTCTCCTAAGGAAGATAAAGGAAAGGATGTAGCACTCATTGAACATTGTAAACACTATATTCTTCATCGTTATTTGTCCCTAGAATAAGCACGGACCCTCAAATAATATAACTCAGGAGAGTGGATGCTCAGAGAAATGCCTGAAGAGATGTGTTAATTGTCTTTTCTTCTGTTACTTCATATGTTTAATTATTTGATTTATTTCAAGCTGATTTATGTGACTAATTGGACATCCTTTCGTTCAGCTCTTCATTCAGTACACATTTCTTTTGGCAGCTACTATGTATTTAGCATGGAACTAGATATTGTGAGTATGTGGATACAATGTTGATCTCTGGAGGGGCACCTGGGTGGCTCAGTTAGTTAAACATCCAACTCTTGATTTCTGCATAGGTCATGATCTCAGGGTCGTGAGATTAAGTCCTGTGTCAACCTCCACACTCAGCTAGGAGTCTGCTAAAAATCCTTTCCATCTCCCTCTGGCCCTTTCCACCCCATACACATGCATGCATGTCCCACTCTCAAAAAAACAAAACATTTAAAAAAATTAAAAACAACAACAACAACAAAACCTCTGGCCTTTGTCAGAGAATGGAAGGATGGAATCAAAACCAAACAAAACACAAATAATCTGGAAGCACTTGGTAAGCAAATAGTAAAGATACGCTGTGGGTCACTCAGTCACAGAAGGAGCTTTTAAGAAGGTCAAGCAAACAGAATTTAAGGAGATTCACAGAGGTTTCCCGGAGAAGGTGCTGATGGAGCTCATCACTAAAGAAGAGTATGCAAGATTAGGCAACAGAGAAGCATTCTTTTCTTGAGGAAAACACAGATGTTGAAAGGCAAAGTGATAGACTCTGTTGGTGGTGTTGGAATGTAAAGCAGGAGGTGGTTTGTGATAAAGAAGAGGTAGTCTGAATTGGATTCCAAAGGCCCTTGCATTCCCAAATGTTTATCAAGAGCCTATAATGTGCCAGGAACCCTTCAAGAAATCCATGACCCAGCACTGACTGTGGCAAATGAGCTTTCCATTGGAACTTCCATTAGGATGGGAGGAAACAGAAAGCAAGATGGTAAGCCTGAGCTTTAGAGATACTTTGAGACTGCGATTGGTTTGCCAGGGAAGTAACTAGGGCAATGTCAACAAAGTGAGAGATGCTGGGGAAAGAGTACACTGGGCAAGTGAGGATAGTTTTTCTGGAGATTGACGTGAAACTGGGAGGGTGAAGAGGAGCATTCCTTGTGAAGAACCCAGGGAAGTGCATGCCTAGAAGGGGGAATGGAATGTGCAAAGGTCATGAGGTAAGTTAGAAAATAACCTGCTTTATGTGAGAAATGGAAAGAAGACGAGCAAGCCTGGACCTTGGAGGTGGAGGGAGTAGCAGGAAGTGAGGTTAGAAAAGCAGGTGGTGGTGAGAGTTTGCAGAGACCTGCGAACACAGCAGGGCTTCAGGTTTCCAGTGGTTGTGTGCTGGCCAGACTTGGGGTGTTTTAAGCAGAGGAGTAACATGACTTCATTTTAAAACATTTCAGAAAATCTCTGTGATGGTTCCCTGGAGAATGCACTGTTGGGAACAAGTGTGGGCCAGGGAAGCCCAGGTAGAATGTTTTGCTGTCCAGGTGAGAGGTGATGACAGCTTAGACAGTGTTACTTTCCTGGGCTGCTCTATGAAAGGTGAAAAATGGCTGTGAGGTGACACCACTGTCTCCCTCCAAGCTGCATGGAGGGTAAGAATGAGATGAGAATAAGCTCATCCCTAGAAAGAGGCAAGAAACAAATCCCTAGTATTTGGATTTATTTCCATGTGTTGACAGTTTGCAAAGATGTCACTCCTGTAGACAGACCCCGTCAACTGAACAGTTGATACCACATCTCCAACAGATACACTGGAATGCTGGGAACCTAGGTACATGCTGTCAAGGTATCTCATCTAGGATATAGCCAGTTCAAATTTGAACCCAGTCTGAACGCCACACAGTGCTTTTTCCATGACCTCATGGTTTCCCTATTGTAGTATGACACGTCCCAGGCTGCTCTCTGGGAGGCTGAATCAAGCTGTCAAACTCTGGTTGGTAAGCTAGTTCTATAAAAAACCCTAAACTTTAATTCCACTCAGTGATCCCTCCAAAGGCCACAAGTGAGTAGCTCTAAGGGCTTGTGACCAGAGCAAGTGAATTCACATGTGATATATGGAACACGTACGCCATATCTCTCCTTGTAGCCACAGCATAACGTACATTTTTGCAACTAAGGAAGAGAGAAGATCATTAGGGAATACTGGTAGTCAGTTTGGAATAAAAAAAAATGGTTGAATTCCAAAGTTCTGGCTATCAGTTTCTCTACAAATAATAATGCAAAATACAAGAAAGCTGTATTTTGGCAAATCTTATCACCAACTTACTTATTCTAGAGTGTACCATTTTTGCATTCAGATGTCCTGGAACATGAAACACTTGGATTAGGAAGTGGTCATAGCAGTGCTATTGCCTGAGGAAGCATTGTCCAAGTCACTGGTTCCTGAGACTAATAATGATCATTGTGCAATTCTTAATACTTTGAATGGCTAAAGTGAGATTTGCTAAAACTTGAGAAGGCCCAATCTTCTAACTAGACTAGTGTGTTCTTTTGGCGTACCTACTAACATCCTGAAAATGTAACATTTTATTTTATTTTATTTATTATTTTTTGCAAAAGTAACATTTTACCATTTATGTCTAACTTCATTGAAGATTTTCCTTTCAAAAATATTGTTTCTATTCACCATGGCTACACTGAAGTAGAAAATAAATCAGAAATATATGATAAAATATACATTTTTAAGCCTCTTAAATTACTGTATGTTCAGTGAAGGATGCTCACACAGAGACGCGTAGTCATACTGACCTTATCCGGGTTAACAAGGTAACCCACAAAACTTTTCATGTTCAATACGAGTAACACACATCCACAGATGATTCTACTTTAAGGATGAGAAGAAAAAACGGAACACTATAATAATGATTTCATTGTGTGTGTGTGTGTGTGTGTACACATATATGCACCTCCACCTACCCCTGAATAAAAGCACAATAGTGGGTGGGGGAGATACTGTTACGAAGCAAGTTGAAATACAAAAGAGGGATTTCTTGTTCCTTATATGACCTACCGCAAACACAACTAATAAGGCTGAATAACTATTTCATAAACTTCTTAAAGCCAATAAAATTTTGATAAGAAATCAATGACTTACCAAGACCCACTCAAAGAAAAATGGGAACTTGGTGGACTAAGAGAGCTCTGAAACACTCTACTCTGACATTTTTGCAGTCCCTGAGCCGTGAGAGCATCCTCATCTATGGCTGGTGCAGTGCGCGGAGTGTCCTCCTTCCCTCATCTGCTCTATCTCCTCCCTCACTTCCCCTTCCCAGAGACAGTAGACTTCCCCAATAAAGTCCCCATGTCACATCCTTATCTCAGTATCTACTTTAGTGGGGACCCAAAGACACCTGAGCACCAGCAAATCTATACAAGAAATGTCTACATCAACATGGTTTATATCAGATTGAGGCTGGAAACAAAATGAATGTCTGCTGTGGAATGTATATATGACCTGGAGTTCATTTATTCAATACAATGCTATATAACAAACAAAAAGGAAGGTCCAGGGCACCTGGGTGGCTCAGTGGGTTAAGCCTCTGCCTGCAGTTCGGGTCATGATCTCAGCGTCCTGGGATCAAGTCCCACATTGGGCTCTCTGCTCCGCAGGGAGCCTGCTTCCTCCTCTCTCTCTCTCTCTCTCTGCTTGCCTCTCTGCCCACTTGTGATCTCTCTCTGTCAAATAAATAAAATCTTAAAAAAAAGGAATGTCCAAATAACATGAATCTCACAAACATAATTTTGAAAAATAAAGGCACAATAGAGAAAAATGGGAGCTGTGGTGGCTCAGTCAATAAAGTGTCCAACTCTTGATTTTGGCTCAGGTCATGATCTCAGGGTCATGAGTTGCTGGCCTGCCTCAGAGCTCCACAAAGTCTGAGAAGTCTGTAAAGAGATTCCCTCTCCCTCTCCCTCTGCTTCTCTCTCCACACCCATACTCTCTCTCTCTCAAATAAATAAACTTTTCTAACAAGAAGATAGAGAAAAAAGAAATATATAGGGTGCTATTTCACTTATATAAAGTTAGAAATCAGGCTTGTTAAAAAATAAAACTATTTTTAGGGATGCATAAAGGTAGTAAAACTATAAAGATAAGCAGAAAGTGATTATCATGGACATTAGAATAATGTGTACTTCTGAGGAGAGGAAGATGATGTTGAAGAAGGGAATTGGGGGCTTTGGGAGGCTGGTCAGTGTCTACTGGTAATGGGAGCATGGTTACATGGGAGCTCGCTTTATAACTACTGATCAAATTGCATAATTATTTTACGTTTTTTTTTTTTCCTGCAGGCTTTATATTTGACCATATGATGGATTAACAGATACAATAAGAGTGAGGAAATGAAAACCAGAGAAAAGGAGGTATTAAATACTATGAGCGGCTCTATGTAAGAGTCCTATTTGGAACTATTTCTCTCAGCTGAACATTGGTTTCATGTCTCTTACAGTGGTTTTAAATCTTTTGGCTGGAATCCACATAAGCTTGCTTATAATCTTGGCCATGATGCTATTGGGAGGGTACAATGATTCCCATTTAATGAATGAGGAAACTAAGTTATCCAGAAGTTATCTTACTCCCCAAAGACAACTGGCTAACAAGTGGGAGAAAGGGAATTGGAACCTTCCTTTTCCAGTACTTCAAGCCTACCTGGGCGGTACTGATTCTGTATCTGAGTTTAACTACATTCTGTGTCAGTTTTCATAACTTTCTTTCCCTCCAAGTCTAGAAGGATTTGGGATTACAAAACAAGACCTGTGTGTGAGTATCAACATGGAAGAAAAAAAAAATCTTCTAAAATGTCACAGCCAGCAGATAGGATGCCAAAACTCACTTCTTTGTCAACCTAGCAATTTGGACTGTTCCTAGGTTCACTCTGACACTGCCAGCCCTACAGAAGAGTCAATTACTGATCTAGAACCTTTTCTAGCTTCCTTTTCACTGGAACTTTCTAAGAATGACCATAATCCGCTGTTTGGTCATGAGGGTTTCCAGACAGAAGCTTCAACACATTTTTGGATCCATGATTTTAGGATTGAATGCTTGTACTGATTCCTTACTACTTAACGAATTTGTCTATAACATACAAACGATTTACACTGCTTAATGAATTTGTCCATAGCCAAAACAAGTGTACAAGGAAAGGGGAAATGAGGGATATCTAGTGAGCTGAAGATAAATACATCAATTCCTTAAGAACTGAAGGCAAATGTTTTTTAAAAGATCATATAATTTGTGGGACACCTGGGTGGCTCAGTGGGTTAAGGCCTCTGCCTTCGGCCCCGGTCGTGATCTCAGAGTCCTGGGATCAAGCCCCGCATAGGGGTCTCTGCTCAGCGGGGACCCTACTTCCCTTCCTCTCTCTCTGCCTGCCTCTCTGCCTACTTGTGATCTCTCTCTGTCAAATAAATAAATAAAAATCTTAAAAAAAATCATATAATTTGTGATAAATCTGGTTGTAATTACTATCTCTTCTGCCTACCCCCCCAACATATAGGTGAGGAATTCTACCTAGAAATGTGTCCACATTGTTTATATTTAATCCTCATAATAACTAAGAGCTATGCAATGCTATTTCTGATCTAACAAAGAAGAGTATATTGTAGAGCGTTTTTGTGATTTCCCATGTTCATACAGCTCCTGAAGTTAGAAATTCAAACCTAAGTGTCTCCAAGTGTGTACTTTTACCAGAAGTATGAAAAAAGGTACCATACACAAGTTCTTAAACCCCATCCATTATACCCTTCTATTCAAACAATCAAATTTAGGGGCATCTGGGTGGCTCAGTTGGTTAAGCAGCTGACTCTTGATTTCAGCTCAGGTCATGATCTCAGGGTCATGAGATTGGCTCCATGTTCAGTTGGGCATCTGCTTAAGATTCTCTCTCCCTCTCCCTCTGCCCCTAGACACTCACCCCCAATGCTCATGGTGAGGGTTTTGAAGGGGTGGGGGGTGGGAGGTTGGGGGAGCCAGGTGGTGAGTATTAAGGAGGACACGCATTGCATGGAGCACTGGGTGTGGTGCAAAAACAATGAATTCTGTTATGCTGAAAATAAATAAATATATAAAAATTATTATTTCCTGTATTTTAAACTTTTTCATATATATATATTAAGTCATATATATATAATCATGCAGCTGAAAGTCCATACAGAATAATATGCATAGATATTGTTCTGTACAGTATACCCTAACCACTATCAGACACAATTGATGGGTGACTGAATGAGCTGGGTGCATTATAGAATACAGAGATAGAGTCCCTATCTCTAGAGGTTCTGATTCTGTATATTGGGATGTGACTAGAAAACCTATGTTTATCAAGACTTCCTGGAAATTCTGACCACAACCTGACTTGAGATTGGTTATCCCAGGGTTGTTCTTTCTTTTCCTCCTTTAGAGAATGGGAGAGAGGAGTAGATGGTGAGGGAGAGAGAGAATCCCAAGCAGGCTCCACACTCAGCACTGAGCCCATAGTGGGGCTCAGTTTCAAGATCCTGAGATTATGACCTGAGCCAAAATCAAAGGTCAGACATTTCACCAAATGAGCCACCTGGGTGCTCCCCCCACCCTTTTTTCCCCTGATGTTGTTCTTTTTTATACCTTTCTACTAAGATCTTTCTCTTAAGTTCGTCTAGTTAGGATCCCTACTGTTTTTCTCTTGCTAAGTCTTTGGGCTTAACAAAAGGTCTTTTTTTACCCCTGATTTCCATAGAAATCTACCTATAACACCTATGCATTGAGCCAGTCATTGACTATTCCTGTTCCTAGCTTGATCTAACCACAGAACCTGTGGCTTTCCTCCACCTTGGTGGGCCCCCTTCCTAGTCTGTTTACAGCCTGTCTGGGAAGGAAATTCTTTTTTTTCTGGAAGAAATCTTGTTAAGAAGTAGACAATCTACACTTATATTTTGTTCATTTAAAAAGAACTACCACAATCTATTTCAAGGGGGGCCAACAACTATTGGATATACAAAGAAAGTAGGAATCATTCCAAGTAGTGTCTAACCTGTCCAATCTGAAAGCTGGACCATTTCCATAATAACTGACAGATAAAGATTGAAATATCTGTCTATCCTTAATTATTGAGGTTAGCAAGGAGGCCATGTAGATTTCCCAGTGAATATAAGCAAGGGTGACGTTAAAAATATGTCACCATTAGAATGGTACAAATTGGGGCTCAGCAGAACAGATGCTGGTGTCATCAGCCGTCATGGCCATTGGACATTAGTCCTGGATATTAATGCCTTGTCCAAATAGGAAATCATAAAATGTAGAACCATTTATGTAAGTATAAAAGAAAATTCATGTAGTATTCCAAGAATTGATATCATTAGGTTTCCTTTTTTAATCCTCATTTTTATTCTCTGTTATAATATTACATAAATGAATTTTATGCATAGGTTTTGGGGTTGGAGGGCATTCCTTGGTTGATTTGATCATGTGCCTTGGGATTAGAGATCAAAAAGTACATAAATTATTTATTCTAATGAGAATCAATTTGTCTATTTTTATTTTGAAATTTCATGGATTCATAGATTTCTTGATTACCAGCACTGAAAGGGCATTGTTTTAAAAAATGAAAAGACGGGTCAGAGAAAGGAAAGGCTCAGATTCCCTGTTAATCCACTAAATGGTGGGGTAACAAATCCCAGAGGCCTGATCTGCTGACTTGTCACAATTTTCTGTTGGTTTAACAGAGAGATCATGTCTTTTTTTCCTCCCCCCTTCAGCCTAGTCATTAATTTTCAAACTAATCGAGAGCATTTTCCCATCACATTTTCTAAACAATGGCAATTTAAAATGTTTGGTTTTTATGTTCCCTCGGTAAGAATCTTTCTGCATCAGAAATGTGCATGCTGAAAAAAAAAAAAAAAAACATAATTAGTTATCTCTGCATTATTCAGTTCTTCAACTGCTGAAAAATTCTGCTCACCAAGGGAAATAATCAAACGATTCATTAATAGAAAATAAATAATGAATATAGTGTAAAACAAATTCACATACATTAGAGAAACATTTGGAAAAAAATATTTTTAAAGTTCCAAATACTATTTTACATGAGTGTAATGACCAGCAGACCTTCTAGGCAGAGACATGCTTTCTCCAAAGAGATGTCTATGGAGACCATCCCCGAGTGTAATAAAACCAGTAGTAGCAGCAGTGAGTGCAAAGACCATCCCCACCAGATGACAAAGACTGGCCAAATTCTAAAGTTCCTCCATTAGGGAACTCCATCAGACATGTCCTTCTGCTCTGCCTGCCTCCTGAGATTGAGAAAATGCCCTCATTCATGCATCTGTGACACAGCTTGGGCTCCTCCCTATGTGTTATTTCCAACTCTATAATGTGATGCTCATATTATTCTCTGTATCCCAAGATATATTTAAGTCTTTGTGATGGAGTGACTGATACATAGTAGGAGCTCAGTAAGTATGTGTTGAGTGAAGAAACAACAGAATAAGTATTCAATAAATGGTCAACGTGGAGATGTCTGGATCCAATTTCAAATGGACCATCCTACCTCTGTGCTGACAGCTACTAAAACAGGTGTTTTCTTTTCTGATTGTTCATTGTAACAATAGCATAAGCCTGGAGCTGCACAATTATCATATACATAGTGCTAACAGAACCTGCATGAGAACAAAACCAAAACAAACAAATAAAAAAGTTTCTTAAAAGCCCAAGTCCATATAAAGGGAGAAGTGCAGCAAAAATTTCCTTTGCATTTAAAGCAGTTTGAATTTTGTTTCCATCCTGCCATTCGCAACCAAAAGAATCTTGACTCACAGAAATACCAGGGATGAGAACCTGGTCAGCAGTTGAGTATTTTTCTCCTTCCAGAGTTGAGCTTTGTGCAATACAGAAATCACTATGAGTATGCCCAAGATAGAGAGCAACAAGGGAGTTACTGTGCCTTGGGGATCATTGCCTAGCAAGGGATGCAGCTCTGAGCATGGCCCTAATATGAGACTGTGCCAAACCAAAGTCACCAACATTCCAGTCTGGAAATATTTTTGTACATGTTCATCAATCTTATTATTATTTGCTTGTAAAATGTTTACATCAAGTTGGTCATAAGACATCTGTGAACACTACATTGTATCATTCATTGGACAAATTATGTTATTTCTATTGTACTAAAATAAATATACATAAATAGTGAAATAGTGTCCATCCATGTGTTAGCTAAAACATTGTCACATAAACTAGTGGTAGGCATCTTAAACCCATTGAAAAGTCAGTATCACAAATGCACAGATAAGGTTCCATTGGAGCACAAAGAAAAGGGGAACAGGGAACCATCCTGAGTGCATTTGCACTTTGAAACAATCCTTCTGGAAGAAGCATGAGAAAAAAATTTGCCAGAATGAGCCTGAGCCTGTGATTCCTCTTAAGAAGCTACTGAAAATGTCTCTGAGTATTGATCAGTAGTGACTCCTTTAAACTGGCATTAGTGAGAATGGATCCAGGAGAGGTAGGCGTGAGAGATGTTTCAGGGTGAGATGATCAAGATTTGTTGCCTGCTTAGCATAAAATAAACACACAATAGAGTTTGGTTGACTAGGCTAATGTTTGTATGTCATTAACCAAGGAAGGGAATCAGAGGAAGAAAAAATACAGGGTTGGAACAAAGGAGATTAAAGATTGCTTCTGGGGACAAAGAGCTTGACTGACTTATGGTATAACATGGTGGAAAGCCCTAGAGACAGCAGGAAATATAGTCTGGATTCCTGAAAACATTACTTAGAAGACAAGAATGTCTTGCTAATGTTAATAAGAGAGCTTAACTATACTATTAATTTTAAAATGCAAATTAAAATAAGGGTCACTTTTTAAATTAGCACTTTTTAAAATTATAATTCTCCAGTTGAGCCAAATTGAGAGAAAATGGACAAAACTGCAAACATCTGGGAGGAGTTTAAGTTGATTTAACCTTTCAGCAATGCATTTTGGCAAGACATACCCAAGGTAGGACAAATGAACACACTTTTTGACCTACCACATATATATCTAGGGCTTCATTCTAAGAAAACTGTAAGCTGTGTATGCAAAAATGTATTACTAAGGGTATATTTTACTTTTTGCAATAAGTAATTGAATATTTCAAATTGATCCAAAAAAAAAAAAAAAAGAGTCATCCTGCCAACTATGGTACATTCCTCCAATGAATGACATATAATATTAAAATAATGTTAACTGATGTAGGAAAATGTACAAATTGTTTTGGTAAATTAAAATAAAATTCATGCTCTAGAACACATAGAAATTAAGATCTCAGTTTTTGTAAGAGGTAAATCTCACTAAAATCTTGATAGATTTTATCCAGAATAAATAATAAAAATGTCCCTGGTTTATAATCACAAGAATATGAAAACATCAAATACATATATACATATCTTGGATAACAGAGTGCTCCTGGGACTACAGTGGAATCTATTTCTGTCTGACCCTCTACTGGTTGAGACCAACCCCTATTCCTGGAGATGGTGTTATCAAGGTGATAACATGGCAGACCAGGAATCTTTCTCTCCCCACTGCTTTGGAGCACAAGCTCCCTATTGGGGGTTGAAGTTTCAGCAGTGACAAAGTACTGAAAATAACTTTTAAAAAATTACTTATTTTCAGCTGGCTCTTATTCCTTAGCCTAGTTATCACCCAATGTGATCTGGTAGGGGAGGCTAAATTTGACTTACACTCTTAGGGTTTTTGGTTGGGCTTGAAAATTACACTGACATAAAACAGATTAAAAAGAGAAAAGTATAGAAATTTATTAATGTGAGTTTTGGATGCCATGGAAGCCCTTATAAGGATATAAAAGCTCAAAGAAGCACTTTGAGTTGAACATTTATACACCAAACTGGACAAAGGGTAATAAACTGTGAAAATGGGACAAGGCAAAGTCACTTAGGCAAGGGTAGCTAGTGGATGGAGAAGTGGCTAAGAATGTTAGTTTTTTTCAGATTTCTCTCTGCTACTGACTCTCAGTGATAAAAATGTTACTTACTCCTAGTATTAGGAAGACCTTTTTCATATGGGGGTTTACTTCCTGCTTTTAGGAGGAAGACAGGCAGTGTCAGAACACCCTTATAGTACCTGTTGTTATTCAAGTGCCTTAGCTCAAAATGAACCTGATGTCCAAGTATCTCAATATTTGGGGGTGACATGTTCTACCACATTAAATGTCATTGAAGACTTTTCATCATGAAGTGACTCATATGGTTTACACTGTTGGTAGGAATGCAAGATGGTGCAGCCACTCTGGAAAACAGTATGGAGGTTCCTCAAAACGTTGAAAATAGAGCTACCCTATGACCCAGGAATTACACTACTGGGTATTTGTCACAAAGATACAAATGTAGTGATCTGAGGGGATGCATGCATCCCGATGTTTATAGCAGCAATGTCCACAATATCCAAACTATAGAAAAAGCCTAGATGTCCATTGGCAGAAAAATGAATAAAGAAGAAGTCATATATATATATATATATATATATATATATATATATATATATATAATGGAATAATATGCAGCCATAAAAAAATAATGAAATCTTGTCACTTGCAATGGTGTGGATAGAACTAGAGTGTATTATGTAAGCAAAATAAGTCAATTGAAGAATGACAATTATTATACAATCTCACTGATATGTGGAATTTAAGAACAAGGCAAAGGATCATGGAGGAAGAGACAAAAAAATGAAATGGGATGAAACCAGAGAAGGAGACAAATCTTAAGAGAATCTTAACCTCAG
The DNA here is from genome assembly GCF_010015895.1 of Lontra canadensis. Classification (NCBI taxonomy): domain Eukaryota; kingdom Metazoa; phylum Chordata; class Mammalia; order Carnivora; family Mustelidae; genus Lontra; species Lontra canadensis. Next base: position 59,545,830 of record NW_022630995.1, on the reverse strand, counting down.
GAAATAAACTAAGAGGACTGGGAGGAATGGGGTGGCTGGTTGATGGACTTTGGGAAGCGTATGTGCTGTAGTGAGCACTGTGAATTGTGTAAGACTGATGAATCACAGACCTGTGCCCCTGAAACAAATAATGTATTATATGTTAATAAGAAAATTAAATAAATAAATGAATAAATAGTCATTTGGGTTTCCTTCAGAAGAATGGCCTGCAGATGAGCAATACTGGAGGCAGGGAGAGTGAACAGGGAGCTACTGCACTGGTCTAGGCGAGAGATGGTGGTGACTTGGTTTATTGACAGTGGTAAGATTAGAGACTGAGAAGTGGATGCATTTGGGGTATGCTTTGGGAGTAACATTAGCAGGACTGTTGATGGAATGTGCCAGGTAAGAGCACAGAGAGGGGAACAAACTATAAAATATATATAACTCCTGGATATGCAAATGGCAACTGACCAGATGGAAGTGCCTGCCACAAAATGGAAAGACTGGTTATTGAGCCCTTTGTGGGGAAACAGTCACGTGTTCCCCTCTGGGTATGTTAAAATTGCTCTGACCATTAGAAATCCAAGGGAAGAGATGCCTGGCTGGCTTAGTCAGGGGAGCAAGAGACTCTTGATCTGATCTTGGGGTTGTGAGTTCAAGCCTCACATTGGGTGTAAAGATTACTTAAAAATAAAATAAGAAAGAAAGAAAGAGGATATCAATCAATCTATCCAAGGAGACCTGGAAAGATAAGCAGTCCAATACAAAGGCTAGAAATCCAGGGATGCACTAGGTAGAGGATATAGCTTGGAATCCACCATTATAGAGATGGTATTTAAGGTGCTGATGTAGACAAAACCACCTAGAGAAGGTGTATGGATGAGAAGAGGCAGGGCTGAACACCAGGGCTTTACATTTATACGATACTTCAGAATGCTTTCCCTGTTCCTTGCAAACAGAGTCTCTTTCCCCCACCCCGGGATAATGACTAGAATGAATCTGATACGACGGGTATGTACCTTTCAAGTTCATGTTAAAAAAAAGTTGGTGTTCATGACCAGGTGGGATTCATCCCTGGACTACAAGGATGGTTCAACATTCGCAAATCAATCAATGTGATAGAACAAATTAATAAGAGAAGAGAGAAGAACCACATGGTCCTCTCAATTGATGCAGAAAAAGCATTTGACAAGATATAGCATCCATTCCTGAATAAAACTATTCAAAGTATAGGGATAGAGGGAACATTCCTCAACTTCATAAAATCTATCTATGAAAAACCCACAGCAAATATCATCCTCAATGGGAAAAAGCTGACAGCCTTCCCGTTGAGATCAAGAACACAACAAGGATGCCCACTCTCACCACTCTTGTTCAACATAGTATTAGAAGTCCTACAACAGCAATCAGACAACAAAGAGAAGTAAAAGGTATCCAAATTGGCAATGAAAAAGTCAAACTCTCTCTCTTCGCAGATGACATGATTCTTTATATGGAAAACCCAAAAGACTCCACCCCCAAACTCCTAGAACTCATACAGCAATTCAGTTTGTGGCAGGATACAAAGTCAATGAACAGAAATCAGTGGCTTTCTTATACACTAACAATGAAAATACAGAAAGGGAAATTAGAGAATCGATTCCATTTACTATAGCACCAAGAACCATAAGATACCTGGGAATAAACCTAACCAAAGAGGTAAAGGAACTGTACTCGAGGAACTACAGAATACTCATGAAAGAAATTGAAGAAGACACAAAAAGATGGAAGACCATTCCATGCTCTTGGATTGGAAGAATAAACATTGTTAAAATGTCTATACTGCCTAGAGCAATCTATACTTTTAATGCTATGCCAATCAAAATTCCACCGGTATTTTTCAAAGAGCTGAGGCAAATAATCTTAAAATTTGTATGGAATCAGAAGAGACCCCAAATCGCTAAGGAAATGTTGAAAAACAAAAATAAAACTGGGGGCATCACGTTACCTGATTTCAAGCTTTACTCCAAAGCTGTGATCACCAAGACAGCATGGTACTGGCATAAAAACAGACACATAGACCAGTGGAACAGAGTAGAGAGCCCAGATATGGACCCTCAACTCTACGGTCAAATAATCTTCGACAAAACAGGAAAAAATTTACAGTGGAAAAAAGACATTCTCTTCAATTAATGGTGCTGGGAAAACTGGACAGCTATATGTATAAGAATAAAACTTGACCATTCTCTTACACCGTACACAAAGATAAACTCGAAATGGATAAAAGACCTCAACGTGAGACAGGAATCCATCAGAATCCTAGAGGAGAACATAGGCAGTAACCTCTTCGATATCAGCCACAGCAACTTCTTTCAAGATATGTCTCCAAAGGCAAAAGAAACAAAAGTGAAGATGAATTTTGGGGACTTCATCGAGATCAAAAGCTTCTGCACAGCAAAGGAAACAGTCAAGAAAACAAAGAGGCAACCCACGGAATGGGAGAAGATATTTGCAAGTGACAGTACAGATAAAAGGTTGATATCCAGGATCTATAAAGAACTCTTCAAACTCAACATACACAAAACAGATAATCATGTCAAAAAATGGGCATAAGATATGAACAGACACTTCTCCAATGAAGATATACAAATGACTATCAGACACATGAAAAAATGTTCATCGTCACTAGCCATCAGGGAGATTCAAATTAAAACCACATTGAGATACCACCTTACACCAGTTAGAATGGCCAAAATTAGCAAGACAGGAAACAACATGTGTTGGAGAGGATGTGGAGAAAGGGGAACCCTCTTAAACTGTTGGTGGGAATGCAGGTTGGTGCAGCCACTTTGAAAAACAGTGTGGAGATTCCTCAAGAAATTAAAAATAGAGCTTCCCTATGACCCTGCCATTGCACTACTGGGTATTTACCCCAAAGATACAGATGTAGTGAAAAGAAGGGCCATCTGTACCCCAATGTTTATAGCAGCAATGGGCACGGCCGCCAAACTGTGGAAAGAACCAAGATGACCTTCAATGGACGAATGGATAAGGAAGATGTGGTCCATATACACTATGGAGTATTATGCTTCCATCAGAAAGGATGAATACCCAACTTTTGCAGCAACATGGATGGGACTGGAAGAGATTATGCTGAGTGAAGTAAGTCAAGCAGAGAGAGTCAATTATCATATGGTTTCACTTATTTGTGGAGCATAACAAATAACATGGAGGACTAGGGGAGATGGAGAGGAGAAGGGAGTTGAGGGAAATTGGAAGGGGAGGTGAACCATGAGAGACTATGGACTCTGAAAAACAATCTGAGGGTTTTGAAGGGGCAGGGGGTGGGAGGTTGGGGGAACCAGGTGGTGGGTATTAGAGAGGGCACAGATTGCATGGAGCACTGGGTGCGGTGCAAAAACAATGAATACTGTTACGCTGAAAAGAAATTTAAAAATAATTTTTTTTTTTAAAAAGTTGGTGTTCCTATATTTCATAAATATGGAATCTTTATGAAGGAGAATATCATAGTATATCAAAGTTACATAGATTGGGAAATAAAAATTTCCTTCTCAGGAAGGCAAAACCCCTAGGCTCAATGTGAGTGTCATTCTCTACCATGTTGGCAGAATGTATTGTGCATGATGTCGAGTTTTACATTGTTACATTGTTTTGAATATTAATTAAATGCCATCCTCAATTATACTCGATAGCTTGACTTTTTCACTCCTCATGTCTGTCTATGTTGAGGTATAGAGATGCAATGAATCCTTTTTCTTACTATATAGTATTCCATTTCCTGTCCCGCCACTTTTGCTCCATTTTAAAATTAATAAATTTTTGAGTTTATTATAAGCAATATAGATGGGAACATTCTTGTGCATATCTCTCCTGACACCCCAAGCAAAGTTTATTTCTGAACAAAATGGCTGGTTCATTTTATGTTTGCATCTTATAGTTTTATAGTGTAATGCTAAACTGGTGTCCAACTCAAACATACCAATTTATGCTTGTACCATTTGTGTCTGGGAGATTGTATGGCTTCCCATCTCTACCAAACCTTCCAATTGTCAGGCTTTTAAATTGTTTGCCAATTTAGGAGGTGTAAAATTATATCTTGTTTCAATTTTTAGCTAGTTTTTTCTCACATTACTAATGAGGCTGATCATCTTTGCTCTGTTTTTTTGGCTGATGTGTTCATTTTTTAGCAAAATAGATTTTCATGATTTGGGCCTTTTTTCTATTAGGTAACTTATTTTGCTTTTCTCACTGATTCCAGGAATTCTTTATAAAGTTCATATGCCTGGTAAATAATTGTTCCAAGTTTTTTTCTTTTCCCCTACCAATTGTTTTTGTTAATTTTTTAATGAAGTTAGGTTTTTGTATTTTATGTAATTTATTAGTATTTTTCTTACTGCCTCATGTTTAGAAACATTAAATACAGTCCACACTTATGACATCTTACTGGCACAATAATAATGATATTTTCTTCCAAAAGTTAGAAAAGTTTTCCTTCATGAGGGCTGGAAAGAATCCTTTTCCTTTTGCTCAGCTGCGAGAGCAAGCCATATTGACATCGAGGTTGGATTTTTTTTTTTTTTTCTTTTCTGTATGTTCAGTGAGGATGTGGCCCCCTAATGCCCTTGGCTTCTGCCCACATTCTGTTTCAGCTGCTGACTTATGGCAAGTAAAAAGTCTTCCCTCTGTCACCTGTGGGCATCATATTCAATAAGAGGCCCACAATTACCAGGAATTGGACAACCTTGGGGGTGCTTCCGGTTTTCCTGACAATTCTTCACTCAGTGTTTGAGATTCTACTCTATTTTGAACCCAGAGTGTCACCAGCTAGACATTAAGACCTGACCTTTATTGCTCACTTGCTTGTACCCACTGAGATTTGTCCCAGATTTTCATTAAGCTCTATTTTCCATTTTATCTCTTAACTCCAGCAAAGGAACTTATGGGCTTAACATCCCATTATGGAAACTGAAACCACCCCTTCAGCTGTAACAATCTCTCAGAGGAAAGGCTCTGGTGGTCTAGACCACAGAGACCAGTTTCAGCTAACCCCCCGCCTTGTGCCTGAGCACATAGCCAATGGAGTGACTTCTGGAATGATCAACAACTCCCTTTGCTTTATTATAATACTAAAAGCTCTACCCAAGGAAGAGCACAAGCCTCATCCATGTAATATTTAATGTGTGTATTGGCACATTGCCTTAAGGTGCACGCACGGCCATATGTCCATCTCTACATACAATCATTTAGCTTCCCTATCGAAATATTCACTCTAAATAAAAGGAACCCATGCACTCTTGCTCAGAGAGTCACTTTGCAAGTCATTCACGGTGATCTCTTTATTTGGTGCAAATAAAGTTTCCTTTGTGTGAAAACGCTACCTGGTGAATCTTTGACTCATCAAGGAAAGAACTCATGCTGGTTCAGTTATAGGAGGATTTCCAGTATTTTCTGGCTATTGTGATTATTCATTTAAATAGATGTTAAAAATGCTTTTCCTGTAAATTTTGTTTTTTAGCAAGAAATTGTAACTTGTTTCTTTTAAAAGATCTCTAGGTCATCATTTTGTTAGAAACAAATGTCCCATGACTATTTTAACCTGCATGATAGAAAATACATGGTTGACTTATTTACTTTCTTATGCTACCTCTTTTTTTAAAACTTACTTATTTATTTTAGAGACAGAGAGAGAGAGAGAGAGCACACCTGCAGTGGGAGGGGCAGGAGAGGGAAAAAATCTCAAGCAGACTACATGCTGAGGGTAAAGCCTACTGTGGGGCTTGATCTCAGAACCTTAAAATCCAGACCTGAGCTGAAATCAAGAGTCAAAATCTCAACCAACTGAGTCACTTAGGCGCCTCCTTGCTTATGTAACTTTTAAATAATGCTTTTTCATTAAAAATACATTTTTAGGATCTATCCATTCATGACTGTGGTTCTTTTTTCAGCAGATTAATATTCAGTATATTAAATAATCCTCAAATGTATGAAATCTTAGTGGAAAATTTTAATGGAAAACAAGAGTCCTCTGAAGATATGTAAACAAACATAATAGAATAAACAGATTTCAGTGTCTCTGTTCCTAGATCGGTCTAGATACCTACATAGAGGAAACTTTCCATATACAAAAAAAAATCATTTTACTACATTGCTAATATTAATCACAAGCCTCTCACTTTCATTAAATCATCAGTCTTGTTTCCTTGATTTATTTTTTCATGATTCCCAATTTCCTGCTCCATGACCCTGTGCTATTCCAGTCTGGTCTTCATCAAACTCTATCTGAGCAGATAATCAAATGTTCAGCTTGTGTCCTAAGGTGACCTTCAAACCAAACACCTCATGGGAGGATGCTCTGGATGGGGGTGCAGCATTCCTTTTTGCATTATTATGATCACCAAAACTAAGACAGCTATCATTTTATTGGACCCTTTCAACATGGAAGATGATGTACAGAGTAATTGATATCATAAGGAAAAAGGTTTTAATTCCATGTTATTGATAAGTCAAACTCAGCAAAGTCAGAGGGTCCATCCACTATACAAGTGTGGGTTTGTGTTCAGTGCTTCCTGACATTTCACACAGCATTGCCCCACCACAGGAGTAGATCTACAGGACGCAGTTGCTACTGAGTATTCGATTCAAACATGATATTTTCTCATTTTGTCTGAAATTTCTCTCTTTTTTTAAAAGAATGAGGAAATTTTGCTTTGTTGGCTCAGTCTTCATGGATTGTACTTTCAGTGTGTGTCAGCCAATGATGCATATCAACCACCCCAAAATTAGAGGTGTAGAACCACATTTTATTGATCTTACAGCACTGTGGGCTGAAGAAACGTTTCTTCTGGTCTGATTTCTGCTGGACTGTCTAATGCATTGGTGGTTAACTGTGAGACAAGCTGCTATCTGCAGCTAAGATGGTTTCACTGGTATTTCTGGCAGCTGGTTGGCTAGAAGCAGGGATGTCTTGGTTCTCCTCCATATGGTTCCTCCTGCTCCAGAAGGGTAGTTGGGCTCTTTCCTATGGCAATTTCAGGATTCCAAGAACAGCAAGTGGGCAAGCCCCAAAGCACTAGTGCTTTTAAGCTTCTCCCTGAGACATTTTGCTTATGCCCCGTTGACCAAAGCAAGCCACATGGCCAACTCAATTTCAAGGGATGGAGAAATACACTCCACTCGGTCACAAAGCAAAGCAGAGAACATTCAGGCACAGGGAGATTTTGTGGTCAGTTTTGCAATCTATCACAATTATGATTTACTATTTTTGTTTTATTCACTATTTCACACTTTCTGGAAATAATAAAGCTGTGGCAATCGTTCCATGTGAACATGCTTTCTACAAAAATTTGGAGATTGCTTTCTTCAAAATGTCTTCTGTGGGGGTGTTACAGAAGAATAAGCCCTGTGGTGTCAGTTACAAAACGAGTACTCCCAGGGCTTAGTGCTGATGCATACTCTCCCTCGTTACCCATAAACCATTTGTTTCTGTACCACCTCAAATGTCTGCATCTCTTGATCCCATCCCCTGCTTTGATAGCTGGGATCATGGTCAATTTGCTGGCTGTCTCACTTGATTCTGTGGTTTTACCCTCTTTTACTCAAGTTAGGTGGGCACTGTCTTAGAGTTGGAATTAATACATTCTCCAGTTCTCTGACAAAGCAATTAAAATAGCAGCCCTTAAAGAGGGTTTATAGATTTTTTTCATTGCATTTTCTTTTTTTTTTCTTTTATGTTTTTATTTTAATTCCAGTTGGATAACATATAGTGTTATGTTAGTTGCAGGTGTACAATATAGTAATTCAACACTCCGTACATCACCCAGTACTTATCATGACAAGTGTACTACTTCATCCCCATCACCTATTTAACAGGGTTTATATTCTTAATTAGGATATTTTCTAGATTATTCTGGGATGCATGTGTAACTTTTTATGAACCAGAACTTCATACTGCATTGTGACAAGAAAACAAAAATAAAAACAACACAGAAAATAAAGAAAACATCTATTCTATATCTTCTAAATATTGGGAAATTTATACATAATATGTTTCATCCTTGTTATGCCAAATACTCACAAGAAAAACACAACTGAGAAGTTATATAATTAAAACTGGAGATACTGGTTTCAAATTCAGCTTTACCAATTAATGGTTAAGCAAGCCTATCTGACCTTCACATATTTAATCTATAAAATAGTGCTGTTGATATGTACTTCAAAATGTTACTGTAAATATAAAAGTACATAATGAATGTGGGAAAGCTTTGTAAAGTCAGGAGTAAGAACATTTATAATCCCAAGAGTCAGTGGGGCTCAGTGGAAAACTATAGACACCTGGGTTTATTATAACACCTGGGTTATAGACACCTGGGTTTTTAGCCACTTTCTAATTGTAGTGGAAGAGGACAGGGAAAATAATTTAAAAAGGCATGTGTCCCTAATTTTTAACTCTAAATTCAACTTTTGCGTACATACAGTCTGCCAGGCAGAAGATGAATTTAAGATTAATGGGATTTTTTTTTAAGTGACTTTTTCAAAGAAATTAAGCACCTGGTTTTCAGTCCTTGTACTAAAATACTTTCTTTCAAATTATCTTCATAATAAATTTCTAATCCTGCTTTAAAGAAAATATACAAGCATTCATTTTTAGTCCTGTGCCTTCTGGCTTACCATGCAGACCCAGAAGTGTGAGCAGAGAGGATAGCCTCACAGTTGGACCAGACCCTTTTTGTGACATGGATGTCTGATTTATCACTGGATACCAGCCTGTGAGTGCACAGATGAGCCCCCTTCCCATCTTTCAGATTTACCTAACGCTGATATTTTCTTATTCATTAACAATTCATGAGCATTTCTGCAAAGGTACCTTGCATTATTCATACACAAATAGATGTTCAGGAACTCTGTAACTGTAAGTGTTTAGCATGCTACAATAGTGGAATATGCTCTGGCAGTTTAAGAATCAAAGTTAAAACATATTTCCCAGTCAAAAGAATGATTTGTGGAAGAGGAAAACTTAGCTTTCTTCTATCAATGTCAGTGTGAAGATGATATCTTTGCCTCAGTTTGAAAAATATACAATGTGCTATTTTGCATAGTAGCTGACACACACACACACACACACACACAATACATACACACACACATAAATACTTTTATAAAGTTCAATAACTTTGGCTAGCTAATATTCTCTATCTTTCATTAAAGCAAGCATCAAACAAAAATCTACCCCTTATTATCAACGTAATATCTCTATACTCTTTTATGAAGAGTCTGGGAGCAAACATGGTAAAACCAGGAACAGTCAGAGAAAAAAAAAATTCCTATACTCACTACTACTCAGTCTTCCTTTTGCTAAAAGCAATCATGTAATAACTTCAATTAAACTTTCAATGAACTTCAATTGAGAACCTTCCTGAAGGCCTTTTCCTATAGGGAATGTGCACAGTACTATAGAACAGCTTTTCTTTTACTTTTTTTTTTTTTTTGACTCTTTCCAGCGGAAGAGCAAATCAAGTGATTGGGATTCAGTGAAAGAGGAACCACCTTACCTGCAACAGGCAACTTCATTTCTCAATATAATTATTTTTGTAATTACTTTTTTTTTGGGGGGGGACCTATATTCTCAGTAACAACAATTGCATTGGAAAACTCATTATAGATTCTCATTCTTTCAGCAATTTAGGCTGTGAGTTGTATTCATAAAATTATTTTCTGCCAAGAAAAAAAAAAGTGCTTCTAGCTGCATGCTTCATTTTCAGAGCAATAACTATAGAGAGATTGACTTCTAATTTTTCCCAGAATGCAATGAATTCAGATGCTCTAAGGAATTGGACTGGATTCATTCTTATTGAAATTAGGGAACATAATGAGGAATTTTACCAGCTACCTGATGTTGACACAAGACTCAAAAGAAGTGGCTAGGGAAAAAGAATGTCACTGATGGCTTCATCTGGGAAATGCTCAGGAAATGCCTAGCCAAGTCTGCAGAGGGATGAGATGATCCCCTCCCTGAGCACGGAGGAGTTCCAGCAGGATATCAAGCCCTTCTTCAAGCATCTCCACCACCTCCATCGGCAAACTGCAGGTTTCTTCCTCTTGAAACTTCCCTCATAAATCTGTAGCACTAAAGGCAAATTTGGTCCCTGTTGCCAAAATGTCCTTTATCAAGTTATTCTTTTTTTTTTTTCTGAATGAGACATATTTCCCTGAACCAAGCCTTCTGCCTTTATGCCAGAATAAGCCCCATCTACAATGACGAGCACTATGGGAGCAGAATGTTTTGTCTAACGTAGTTAACTGTACGCATTAATAAATTCTGAGCGAAACAATGACTGCCTTCCCATTCCAGGCTTTTTGAAATCATTGACTTAGAATATTCTATGTGGAAGCCAGAAAATTGAGTCTTTTAATCAACTTATTAAAAAATATTTTATTTTCTTCTACTAGAATGGCTATTGTGTATGATGAAGAGGGAAATGTTATTTATTGTCTACAATGTTCCATGAATTTGATATACATCTCATTTTTAAATTTTTTTTTTTACTTCATTGTTTTTAGAATTGAGATGTAGAGATTTCCCATATACCTCTGTCTCCGCATGTGCAGAGCCTCCCCGTTTCTCAACAACTCTCGCCAGTGTGGTACAGTCATCACCAAGGATGAACGGACACGGACACTTCATAATCACTTAGCATCCGTAGTGTCAATCAGGGTCCACTCTTTGTGGCGCACGTTCTAGGGGTTTTTTGACAAAAGCTTAATGACATGTACCCATCATTATAACATCATGCAGAATATTTTCACTGCCTTACAAATCCTCTGTGCTCTGCCTATTCATCTCTCCACTCTCACTGCTGGCAACTGGTGATCTTTTTCTGTCTCCATAGTTTTGCCTGTTCCAAACTGTCATAAAATTGGAATCATACAGTATGCAGAGTTCTCAGATTGGCTTCTTTTGCTTGGTAATATGCACTTAAGTTTCCTCCATGTCTTTTCATGACTTGAAAGCTCATTTCTTTTTATTTCTGAATAACATTCCACTCTCTGGATGTGGCACAGCTTATCCATTCACCTACTGAAGGGCATCTGGTTGCTTCCAAGTTTTGGTGATGATGAATAAAGTTCTATAAACATCTGTGTGCAGGTTTTTGTGTGACATAAGTTTACAACTCCTTTGAGTATATAACAAGGAGAGTGATGGTTTATTAGCTTCCTGTAAAACTAAGATACTGTCTAGTTTTTTAGGAAACAGCCAAAGTAGCTTTAAAAATGTCTATACCCTTTTGTATTCTCACCAAAGTGTTTGAGAGTTCTTGTTGCTTCAGATCCTCATCAGCATTTGGCGTTGTCAGGCTCTGGATTTGAGCCATTCTAATGGATGTATAGTGGTACATCACTGTTGTTTTAATTTGTATTTCTCTGATGATAGAGAATGGGGGAGATCTTTTTATATGCTTATATATATAATATATATAGTATGTTATATATAGTTATATATGTCATATATGTTACATATGCATTTACATATACATTTACATATAAGTTATATAGCTGTGTGTGTGTGTGTGTGTGCTATGTTTATAAGCACAGACACAATTTTTTTCTTCCCTTTGGTGAAGTTTTATTATGGTTTTGGTCCATTTTTAATCAGGTTGTCTGATATCTCATTTTAGTTCCTATAATAGATGTGTCACCTACTAAAAGCCCCATTTTATAGCCTAGGAACTTCAGGTGTAGAGAGATTAGCAAATATCTTCTGGTGGCTCAAAGTCAGAGTTCAGATTCCTTTCTGAGAAGGTTTAACACTCATATTCTGTGGTTTTAATCAGATTAACTTCTAGAGTAGATGCTGAGAATTATCAGAGACAATTGACACCAATGCCTCTGTATTGCCCAACTCGTGTCACCTCACGCCACTGTTGCTTATTGATCATCCCATAGATTCTCTCCCTGTCCTGGCCCCCTTACCCCACAAGTACTGAATTGATTCTGAGATGAGAAGGACTTATGCTGTTTCTCTCACTCTCTCATGGGAGCAAGTCTTAATATTATCACCACTTTCCTCCATTAGGCTGACTAGGTTCAGGGAGTTCTTTTCAAGTTCCTGTCCTTGATAGGGGCTTGGGTGGCTCAGATGGTTAAATGTCTGCCTTCGGCTCAGGTCATGATCTCCAGGTCCTGGGATCAAGCCCAAGGTCTGGCTCCCAGCTCAGCAGGGAATCTGCTTCTCGCTCTCCCTTTGCCTGCCCCCCTGCTTGTACTCTCTTTGTCTCTCTCTCAAATGAATAAATAAAAGCTTTTTAAAAAATTTGCTGTCCTTGAAAGTTAAGTCTCCATCTTTAACCTCAACCTGGACACAAGGGTCTTGTTGTTTATAGACAGATTTTTCAGACCCACTGTCACCATGAATTTCTATTTATCACTAATTACCTAGGTTAAGATGGTAACTGATTTGCCATGAGTGATTGACTGGTCTCCTCTCACCTTCCAATAAATATTTCTCTCAAAGAACCACAAATAGAAAAGCTATTAAAAATGTGTAACTGAGGATAATATAATCTACAGGCCAAATTCTAGGGGATGTTAGTTTCTCTTGACAACATCATCTGTAAAGATATATTGAGAAACATCACTGGATCTCTGCCAGATGAACCCCACTTTGAACAAAAGCATGGTAGGAGCACAGTGAGGAGTCCAGCATCCCTGTGGTCCCTGCCATGTGGGTCTTTCCTTGGTGGAACTGTTCTATTAATCCAGTGTGACACAGGGCTATGGACTGGAAGCACCTTTAGCTTTTAGCTCTAATTCCTGATCTTAACACTGCCTCAAACATTTTTTAAAATATTTTAATTTCATATGAGACAAGTCTCAATGTTGTCAGAAGTACACTTATCCTAAGGAAAGGTAATGAAAAACAAGAGCAAAATATAATATGAGAAGTCCACCTAAAAAGACAGATACTCCTATAATTTCAAATATCTTTCTCCCCACCTCTTCTGTATTTGTTATTTCTAAAGCAAAAGGTGTTTTTTTTTTAATTTAAATTCAATTAGTCAATATATAGTATGTCATTAGTTTCAGTTGTAGTGTTCAGTAATTTAACAGTTGTGTATAACACCCAGTGCTCATCATGTCACATGTCCTTCTTAATGCCCATCACCCAAATATCCCATTCCCCACGAACCTCCCCTCCAGCTACCCTCAGTTTGTTTCCTATAGTTAAGAGTCTCTCATGGCTTTAAATTGGGTTCACCCAGGAGTGGTTCCAGAGACTAAACTTTGAGTTAATGGTTTTATTTGGGAAGCTGGGACATGATCCCAGGAACTACTAGTAGGGGAATGGGGAAGATAGAAGAGCAGGGGCGGAAGTAAATACAAGGTATGTTCTCTGGTAGATTATCCTGTGGACAAGCTGAGTTCAGCCTTGCCAGAGGACTTAGAGCATAGTGTAGAACATGCCATTGAGTCATCCTGCCCAGGGTAGAGGAGATTGGACTTCTCATCCTACAGTTGCCATTCATCAATGGTGGAGAGACACTGCCAGGGACATACCTCTCAGTACTGCTAGCCTTCAGTGGAGGTCCATAAAAAGCTACAGGTAGAAAGTCTTAGATGTCTGCAGAAGACTGTTGGCAGGTACTACAAAGATGAAAGCCATCAGGAGGTGGGCAGGTTACCAATAAAATCTGTTATAATTGTTGTGTTACAAACTCAGCTAAAATTTCTCTTCTGGATGTCCTACCACTTTTGGGAGGCAGGTTGGTAAGATAAATAGACAAAAAGCTTGACACCATAGAGGATAGAACTAAGTTAGAAATCCAGAGCTGCCAAATAAAGAACCCTATAACCCTGGGGCAATTACTTCATGTTCTTGAGACACAGCAAGGTCTAACAATAGTTATATCTTTATATGATTATTTCTTCTGTGTGATGGTGAAGGTGGTAAAACATCTGCTCCAGACACTGCCTCAGCTCTTCCAGCAGTTTTTCCAATTGGAAAAACACTCCTTTTCCCCAGGTGATCAATTACAGAATGCCCCACTCCTCTTATGATAATGTATCCCACCCTCTCCTTAAAAGGAACTATTTTTAACCTTCAATACCAGCAGAAAGGCCAAAGGTGATCATTGGCATTTGTATGACATGGATGTCACAACGTGACTCAAATTCCCTACTCTAGTGGGAGGGCAGGAACCTCAATGTTTGACATCCCATGGCGCTAAGGATGGAAAACAATGTTTCAGAAGTTCTTGAATGAGAATATTGAATTAAAAGCTGAGCGGCGAAGGAGTAGATAGGGATGAAGTATGGTCAAAAGAAATGTTTACATCAGTAGACTAGAGAAGGAAATCTGAACTTCTCACTGAGACCAGGACACAAACATTTACAGTATGCAGTCTGGTGGTTGGAGTCAGACGGCTGTCAAGGGAAGCAGAATAATGTGCCTTGGGGGAGGACCTTCTTCCGTATGGTCCATACCTGTATGTCCCAGCATCTAAAATAGTACCCAGAGTGTTATGTAGTTCACATAGTTATTTGGATAAATAAATAAATCATTGAATTTTCTGAGGGTCTGCTTTCTTGAGATAGTTTTCGAAGAACAGCAATGCAAAAATGTGCCAGGAATGGCGCCACTACTTGCAAAAGCAGCAAGTGTTCTCTCAGACTTCTTTACCTTACCCACCATTGTCCTCCTAGACAATAGTAAATTGATCTTCTTATCAGTCCTTAAACAAATCTGACACTTCATTAACTCTGCCCATGTACCCTGTGTTCCCATTGCTGGAAACTTTCCTCTCTTTAGATTATCCAAATCCTTTCAATGAAAGTGTTATCTCTGTCCAATAACCCCTGCTCCCAAGTATTTTTCATGTCTCCAGAATGCCTTTGAATTGTACAAATGTATTGAATTTATTTATTTTCAGTCTCCTGAACACACACACACACACACATACACACACACCTAGTCTAGAAAGGTCCTCCATTACTTCTTTAGTTGATGAGCTTCTCATCTGTCATCATCTTGGTGAAGCTATTGTTCCTGCCATCAACTCTTCACAGAATTAATCTTGTCTGACATTGCACCCCTGTGGCTTTTTATGTACCTCTCTGTTAATAGCATGTATTACCTTGCTGTATCTCTACTTTTGCTTTTTACTATTACAACAAGAACCATGTATACGTGTACACTTACTGCAAATATAAAATGCAATCTATAGAAGCAACATTAATCTTCAGGTCTGAAAATGAATCATATCAAGGAAGATCTAAATAAATGGTTTATATATTCCATGTATGTGGATAGGAACACTCGGTGTTATCAAGATGTCTGGTTTTCCCTACTTGATCTATAGATTCAACACATTCCCAACAAAAAGACCAGTAACGTATTTTGTGGATAACAACAAACTGATTAGCTGATTCTAGTTTATATGGAGAGACAAAAGACGCAGAATACCCAACACAGTATTGAAGGAGAAAAACAAAATCAGAAGACACGCTACCCAGTTTCAAGACTTCTATAAAACAACAGTAATCTCAACAGTGTGATACTGACAAAAAATGGACGAACCAATGGAACAGGCTAGAGAGCCCAAAATAGATGCAGACAAATATAGTCAACTGACCACTGACAAAGGAGAGAAGAAAATTCCATAGAGAAGAGATTGTCTTTTGGAAAAAATGGTGCTAGGACAACTAGACATCTATATTAAAATGAAGGAGAAGGAGGAGGAGTGGGGAGGAGGAAGGGAGGGGAGAGGAGGAGAAGGAGGAGGAAAAAGGAAAAAGATCTAGATACAGACTTTACATCCTTCACAAAAAATGTGTCATAGAACTGAATGCAGCTGGTGAAACCATAAAATTCCCAGATGATGAGGTAGGAAAAAACATAGGTGACCTTAAGTTTGGAGATGTTATTTTAGATATGACACCAAAAGCATGATTTATGAAAGAAAAGTTGGACTTCATTAAAATAAAAAATTCTAGGGGTGCCTAGGTGGCTCAGTGAGTTAAGCTTCTGCTTTTGGTTCAGATCATGATCTCAGGGTCCTGGGGTTGAGCCCTGTATCAGGCTCCCTGCTCAGTAGGGAGCCTGCTTCCCTCTGTCTCTCTGCCTGTCTCTCTGCCTACTTTTGATCTCTCTCTCTCTGTCAATAAATAAATAAAATCTTTTTTTTTTTTTAATTCTATTCTGCCAAAGACACTGTTAAGAGAATGAAAAGACAAGCTATGAATTGGGAACACACTTTTGAAATACATATTTCATAAAGAAGTGCTATCTAAACAAAGAATCATATTCATACAGAAAACTCCCAAAACTCAACAGTAAATTAAAAAACAGACAACCCCCCCCAAAATAGGCTAAAGATCTGGACATGTCACTGAAGAAGACATATAGATGGCAAATAAGCATATGAAAATATTTTCAACATTGTATGTCCTCAGGGGGTTTCTAATTAAAATAACAATGGCATACCACTACACACCTGTTAAAATGGCTAAAATCCAAAACATTGGCAAAGATATGGTACAAAAAAAGCTCTCATTCACTGGCGATGGGAATACAAAATAGCACAGCCACTGTGGAAGATAGTTTGGCAGTTTTTTACAAAACTTATCATACAGTAAACATACTTTTACTATACAATTCAGTACTTGTGCTGTGTGGTACTTACCAAAATTAACTGAAAACTTATGTGTGCGCCAAAACCTGCACACAAACATTTATAGCAGCCTAAGGTATAATTGTCAAACATTGGAAGCAACCAAGATGCCTTCCGATAGGTGAATGTACAAAGTGCTGTACATCCAGACAATGGATTATTATTCAAGATAAAAAGAAATGACCTATAGAGCATTTCTATAGACATGCTAGAACCTTAGACAAAAAGACATGATGGAACTTTACTTGCTTATTGCTAAATCAAAGAAGCCAATCTACAATAGGCTCCATACCATGATTCCCATTATATAACATTCTGAAAAAAGCAAAAACTCTATTGATTAAAAAACTTAGTGTTTGCCAGGGATTGAGAGAAGGGTGGGAAGGATAAATAGGTGGGACGCAGGGAATGTTTAGGGTAGTGAAACTATCCTATAGGACACTGAAATCATAGATATCTGTTACTATGTATTTATCAAAACCTATAGAATGTGCATCACAATGCGCGAACTTTAATGTAGATTATGTACTTTAATTGATAGTAGTATTTCCATATTGTCTCGTCAATTGTAACAAATGTACCACACTATTGCAAAATGTTAATGATAGGAAAACCTGAGTGTAGCAATGGTAAGGGGTATATAAGAACTCCCTGTATTTTCTGTTCATTTGTTCTGTAAATGTAAATCTGCCCAAAGAAAATAAATTCTATTAAAAGAAACTATCAAATAATTCACCAAAATAAGTATATTAAACAAACAAATCAGGCATGCCTTTATGGTCTGAAGCTTGAATAAATTGGTCCTTAGAAAATTGACATTGTATATTTTGCATCATTTGTAAAAGTCTTACGTGTTTAGAAAGGCAAAAAAGGAATTAAAATTGTTATAAAATACCACTACCCAGACATAAGTACTATTTAGTTTGGTGCATATTTAAAAAATGAGTATTGTGTATTTCTTGGGCCATTATGCATCTGTGACATTTAACTGGATGTGAACATGTCTTATTGGAATATGGGTGTCCTGAAACCAAGGGTGTCCTCTTTCTCCTGACGTTCATTTCATAGTGCCCTGTGTGTAGTCCCTGCCAGACCTGTTATTTTGGCTAATTGATTCATTAATCATTGGGCAAGCTTCTGTGCTCAGTTCTCCCCCTCCTCATAGTCCCACTTGTGCGCCTAGGATCAACCGAATAAAATGGAAGTGGTTGGAGAAGCAGAAAGTTTCATGACTCTCCCAGTATGACAGCAGGTGGAGACAATGAAACAGAAAGAAGGATTTAAATCGAGTCTAATCCCAGCCACTGGCCTCTCTCTTCGACTATGGGCAGGACAGTTGATTCCTTGCAACCTCCAACTCCTCTTCTGTAAAATGGGTAGTTAGTAAAGTTAGTAAAGCAGATATATCACCCTGTTCACAGCATATCAGGTGATATCTCAACTCTTCGTCTTCCTACCATTCTCTTAGCTGACTCAAGAGCTAAATTGTGCAGCTGGACTCTTGCCAAAACAGTTGAATAGGTTTATTTTGACTCTGCATTTTTAGCCTAAGCTGCTCTTTCTGACCAAACAAGCCCGAGAATTGAAGGCTTGCTATTTATAAACAACGTGACTCTTTTTTCGCAAAGAGACTCTATTTTTAGCTTTAGCTAAATCACGAAGATTTCGTGTTTGTTAAAATAAATTCATGCGGCAGAGATTTTTTAACTCCAAAGTGAGATGCAAAATTCCCGAAGAATAAAAGTCTTGCATTTTTAATTTTTCCTTACGTAGTTAAAAAAAAAAATCCTAGGTAACTAGGTTATCTACTAGAATGTTAGAGATCTGAAGGAAGTAAGAATTTATCTGACCGTCCTCCTCTGCTTAAGGATGTGGAAATTGAGTACCAGAGGGAAGCAATGTTCAAGGTCATATGGCTACCCAGTGTCAGAACTGAGATCAACCACAGTGCAAAAATACATGAATGAATGAATGAATGAATAAATAAATAAATAAATAAATATTTGCCCCCCCGTATAGCTACTCATGAGATATCAATGGCAAGTCATGGATAAATACACAAATTTTTGGTCCCAGTGAGGGGAGAGTTTTTAAAATTAAAGCCTCTGAATTAGCATTTTCCTAAGCATATAGCTTTAAATAGGTATGAGTTGAAATACATGTACATATGGAGTTTCTTTGGAAACTTTTTTCCCACATGGACAGAGAAGTAGGGGTACAAGGGTTCCAGCCATGTTGGATATTAATTTCCATATAGACATTCTCTGTTCTGAGTAAATGCTGGACTCGGGCTTCTTCTTTCATCACAAGGAGGTATAGACCAGTCTGGATCTATACATTGCCACAAATACACTCTCTCATGTTGTCTCCCTCTCTGTATTTATTTTTCTGCACCTCTGGTCAGTGAAATTTTTTACCTCAGTGTGAATGGTGAGTTCAAAGATATAAGTTTGGGTTTATGGGGGGAGAAAGCTACTCTAGTCTTAAACTAAACAAGACCGAGTCTCCCGGAATCTGAGTCCATGTGAATCTACGTGTTTCTTGAGACAAAGACCCAGCTCTTAGTAAAGTGTTAGCCTGCCTTTTATTTGCTTCTTATTCTCCCCAGTGGCCTGCAGAGAGCAGAAGTAGCTGATTAAGGCAGGATATTACTATTCCTGGATCCCCTGGACTAAATACCTCTATCATCATAATGGCATCTCCTACCTCACATTGTTTCTATCGGATCTTCAATGAGAAGCACCCACCATGTACCACACACTATTTGAGCTGTGTTATATACATTCTATCTAATTTTCAACAACACGGCAAAAAAATATAAAATCTGAGATTAAAGAATGAAATTCTAGATCTCTAGACTATTAAATCTTCCTATTTTTGTATTATTAATGGATGGAAACAAAAGCTGGCTGGAAACAAAATGATAAATTGTATTTATCATTGAACCAATACCACTGACAATCCTAATAACACATCTGAAAGATGGCATTACAATAGCCCCCCTTAATTTACAATTTTGATTGTCTTGATTTCACTTACCTGTGGTCAACTGCAGTCTGAAGTAGATGATCCTGTTTCTGACATACCATCAGAAGGTCCATAGAGGCCTAATTCTATGGCACAATGCCTACAACATTCACCTCCCTTCACCTCACATGTGGGCATCTTATCATCACACATAACAATTATAAGAGTGAGTATAGTACAATAAGGTATTTTGAGAAAGAGAAAGAGTGCATTTAAGTTTTACTACAATATTTTATTGTACTTGATCTATTTTATTATTCATCATTGTTGTTAATCTCTTACTGTGCCTAACTTCTAAATTAAACCTTATCATAGGTATTCATATATAGGGGAAAAAACCCTATATATGTATAAGATATTGGTTTCAGGTGTCCACTGGGGGTCTTGGAATATATCCACCATAGATAAAGGAGGACAATCATAAGTATGATTTTACAGTTGTGGAAATTGAGGTTCATGGAAATTATATGAGATGGCTCAGAGTCCAACAGTTTTGTTGTGACATAATGGAATCTAAAACTCAGGGACTGCAATTTCAGATATAACTCTTCCCATAACAGCAAGACTATAATTGGCTTGAGAAATGATTGATGCTCCCTTTGAGAAAATGCTTTTTAAAGATACACGCATTTGTTCATGGGCGTGACTGAAGTTCTGGGAATGTACTACAAATAGAGTAATCAAGTGGGGCCACAAAGAGCTAACTCAGGGGTAACAAGGAAGTTATTAAGATTCTCCATCCTGAGCTTGCCATGGCTGGGAATAAATAGCAGCTTTCTTAGGAGACCGCTGGAAAAAAATATCAGAAGGAGGGGCTGTGAGGTGTCATGAATTCCAAAGCTTTCCTGACTGAAGGGGAAGTTCATGAACAGGAGAAATAGAGAAAGCCTAGTGGTAACCAAGTTATGTGATTAAAAAGTTACCAGCTACTATTAATAAAAGTGATTTTTTTTTCAAAACCATTCATTTTCAAATCAGTAGAATCAATACTGTTTGTTCTATACTGAGTGTCATTACCATCTCTCTTGTGTTGTGATAAAATCTCTATAAATTAAAGGACCCAGAAAAAATGTCACTTATCTAAAGTACATGCCCCCTAGTTATTCTTTTACATATCTTTACATGAAATGCATATTATTATGTATTGTCAGGATGATAATTAGGTTATTCATTTGGCTTCTATCAAGAAAACAAGTCCACTATGAGGAATATGAAGAAAAAATAAAAGAATTTCTTATAAGGATAAGATATAGGTAACTTATGGTGAGAGGGTCTAAGGAAGACTCTTACCTCAGCATCTGGCAGTAGATCAAGAGTCACTCACTGAAGGTTAACAAGAACAGCAGTCAGGAAAAAAGCTAGAAGTAAAATTGAGGACACTTAAGACAACCTGGAACCCTCATCTGGCATCGCTTTTCACCTCAATAATACAGGACATCTGGAGAAGCCGATGTCCCTCATCATAAGTCTGCAGACACTCACTTGGAGAAACCAATGGAGGGAACACATAAGATCTAGGAACTAGTATCTAGGAGAATGTGCCTTTTGGGATTTCAGAGTTGCTGAGGATAAGTGAGGTCCTTATGCACTTCGTCTTCCTTCTTGTTCTAAAGGAGGATAAGTAGATGTTATTCTGTAACAGCTTCACCATTGTGAGTTGAGTGGATATGGGGTCAGATAAGTTGTCTCTTTAGTTTCTAAATCTTCAGATTGAAAGACTCCAGAAACCAAAGCTCTGCACTGAGGGCACCACTTTCGAGGAGCCAACTGAAATGAAAAGATTTAGCCCTTGAGGCTGAGCCAAATAATCTGTATGATAATCTTGTGGGATCGTGGAAGTGAGTGGAATCTTGGGAGTAAGTAAATGTATTTTAAATTTGGGAGTGATGGGGGCACCTGGGTGGTTCAGTGTGTTAAGCTTCTGCCTTCGGCTCAAGTCATGATCTCAGGGTTCTGGGATCGAGCCCCGCATCGGGCTCTCTGCTCAGCAGGGAGCCTGCTTCCTCCTCTCTCTCTGCCTGCCTCTCTGACTACTTGTGATCTCTATCTGTCAAATAAATAAATAAAAATTAAAAAAAAATTTTGGGAGTGATGTCTACAATTGAAGTTGGATACCAGACTGCAGAGTTTTGTTGTTTTTTTCTGTTTGTTTGTTTGGTTGGTTGGTTTTGTTTTTTAACAAGACCCTGACATTCTTTGGTGCTTTCCCTATTGACTCTTCTCCCTGTGCTGGGCTCTGTGACTGCCCTATGTTACAGGAAAAGGGACACTTTGCCAGTTTTCAGGTCCAGACTGTAAGAAATTGGCCACTTCCACTTCTTGCTTTGGGAATAGCTCTTGGAATGCAGGCATCCATGCTGTGAGGAAGCCCAGGCTACATAAAAAGGCCATGGCTGGGTGTTCTAGCAGATGTCCACAACTGGAATCCCAGTAAATGGCCAGCACCAACCAGCAGGCATGTGAGTAAGGGAACCTTTGGCATAACTACTATTCTATCCACTATCTGGTAGCAAATACATGAGAAACAAGAACCTCCAAGCTGGGCCTACTCATACCCCTAGAATTCTGAGAGGTAATAGAACATGGTGATGGTTGTCTTAAGCCTTACATTTTGGAGAGATTTATTGTATAAAAGGAGATGGTGGCAGAGCAACTAATAAGGATTGATGAATGAATACGATAATTAATGCTGAGCTCCTGAAGATCCTCATTATTAAGTGTATTTTGTGGAATATTTAAGTGTTTGAAGTAATTTCCTAGGGAAAAAAAATTGGGTACTCAGGAGTTCAGGTAAGTGTTTTTTCTAGGACACGGAGGTAAGTTACCTTCCTTAATTTCCCATTTCAGTTTTCTTTCTACTGTGTCACTAAGAAACAGTAGTTATGATGAAATGAAACATTAATTAAGACCTTTATCTGTCATTATTACTGTCTCAGTATAGATTGGTCCTCCCTTTTCAGTCTTGATAACATAATTTGGATGTAGTAGGAAACGATACAAGTGAATAGCTGTATTTAATGAAATATTTCATTAATGAAATGAATATTAGGTTAATACATACATAAATGATTTATTTTATTAGTCCCATATGTTGTTTTGTTTTTGTTTTAGTTGAAATCAAGGCAAGACAATGAATGTCTATTCATTGAAAGTCCCAGGATGCAGTATTTAAAATATGGTGCCCCCTCAAGGACTCAGTCATCCTTAATGACCAAGATTAACAAACATGAACGAGGTTCATACAGCGCCATCTACAGGAAGGTGAATTGGACTCAGGAAATCTGTTTAGATCACCTGTTGGCATTTTTTTTTCCCCTGTAGTAAGCCAGACAGGAAACAATTTAGACTTTGCAGGTCATACAGTCTCTATTGCAAGTAGTCAGTTTCGCCATTGTAGTGTGAAAGTAGCCATCAATGATACGTGAATGAACGAGCAGGCTGTGTTAACATGTTATTATCAAAAGCAGGTGGCCAGCTGGCATCAACCCACAGGCTGTCAATTGTTGACTACTGTTCTAGACCTTGCATTGGTTAGTCATGGCGGTTAAGTCAGGTGGCATCTCTGAGCTTTGTCTTCCTAATCTGTAAAGTGAGGGTAATAGTAGCAGCCTCTTTAACATTACTGGTAGGAAGAGAAGCTACAGAAAAGTCCTATAGACTTCCTTTGACATCACTCATATGCTATAGAGATGTTCGGTTATTGTGACTATTTTTTCCAAGATGCCCAGCTCCAACTCTTATCTATCTTTTGCATCTTTCTGGGAAATGCCAGTTTTTGTTTTTTTTTTTCCCCTTCACTTGGGGCTGGAAAGGAGTTGATTGGGGCTGCCTCAGGCCCTCCTGGCCTTGCTGTCCACACAGTCCTCTTCAGTCAGTTGCTTCATATGTCTTTCCTTCCCTGTCCTACTATCTAAATGAGCTGTCATGCTCTCTTCAACATACACCATTACATTTTCATTTTAGTACTTATCACAATCTGAAAATATCATGTTCCCTTGTAACACTGTCTCTTAATGATCTTTCAGTCCTTTATGGTATCAATTTGTTTATTTTTTTTATTTGTTTAGCAGTATCTCCTCAGTATCTAGGAACGTGCCTGTCCAATACATATGTGTTGAATTCACTGAATGAATGAAATGCACAATATTGTCTCACCCTATGTGCAAAGGTAAAACTGCTTCTATCTGCCTGGTTTGACTGCTATAGTGTTCAGAATCTGGACCGAAATTTTATTTTTATACCATTCAGCAAAGTGCAGATATGAATTAAAATATGTAAGATTTTATGAAGGTGTTAAAAGAGACTGAGATGGCCTGAACGATTGTGTGAGAACTATACACATTGCATTTAACTCGAGTGTAGTCCTACACAACCCACTTGACATAATATCTTCTAGAATTCCAATAGTCACTTGTATATTCTTCCTCAACTCACTGTGGCTTTGGGAATTGCATTCACTCTGCCTTGAGGAAGCATTTCTCCTTTCTTTCTTCCAGGTATGTTTATTCCTTTCCATGTGCCCTGAGCTTCTGTATACTTCTCAAGCATACTTCTGTATACTTGAGATGGGCACTGGCTTATTACAGAGCCCTTGATTATACTGTTTACGAAAACGTCCCATTCTGCTTATTTAGCTGTTGTAGTTCACTTGGCAAAAGCGCGCTTTGTAAGCTGCATATCTGCAGAGTTAGCCCACCAACCAGTCTTTGCCAACCGCTCGCTACATTGTAGTTGTCAATCCTCTCTGAGCCTTTCTTGCTTCCTGTGCTTTGAATCTCTTTGGGAATGGGAGTGAAGTTCAAGGGCCGCTCTTTTTTATTGGTCATGCACTTGCCATATTGAGTTTAAGGTGCAAGCACATTTTTTCTCTGTCTTTTGTGGAGAAACATGATACCATGGCTCTGTGAATGCTTTCAAACACTCATTCTTGCTAAAGCAGATCAGGATTTTACTCAGAATCCATTTCAGCACTGCTAAAATGGTGGCACAAAATCCCCAACATTCATTATGTGCTTACTGAACCTGACACCTTTTTCTGAGGGATACTGAAGAACAGTGACAAGAGGAAACATCAGGCCCATCTTTAAACAAGTTGTATTATAAAGCTGGATTCCTAAAGGTTGAGTAGAGGCCAAGCCTCACAAAATGTGGAGAAAATCTGCTCACCATCTTTCCCATCACGTAGATGATTCATTGCAAAGTTAAACATTTCTGGTTTTCTTATTTAATAAGACTAGGCTGGAGAGGCAATAAGTTAAACAGATTATACGTGAGATCCACAGAGCCTGAGAATTTAAAGAACATTGCTTTGTATATTCTCTGTGTGCCATTTTTCCCTCCGCTCCATCCCTAATTTAATCCAGCAGCACTCTGTGAAGGTGTGGTAAGAGATAAAGCGTGAGAGTTTGTTTGGGCTGGCTTGCCAAGTGATTTGAAAGCCTTCTTAAGGACTGTGAATGCTGCCTTGAAGGGGTAACTGGTAGATGCTGACAGGTTTAGGCAGTAAATTACTTTGTCAAATTTGCAATTTAAAAGCTACCTCTGGCTGCAGTCTGGGGGATGAATTGGAGTATTCTGAGACTCTAAGTAAGCAGAAGATTCCAGAGCCTGCTTCCACTGTCTCCACGAACCAGAATAAGTGAAATAGGGGATAGGAATCCTGTGGAGAGTGTAGGGAGAGAGATCAGGTTCTGTGGAAACCTCCCCTTAGTGGTGGCTTTTGAACAGGGCCAGAAGCCTCTCTAGATCTGGCCTCTGATTAGTATATTCCCCGCTCCCACCTCAACCTATGCAAGTTCTAATACTCCGAAGAAGTGGGGAGGGGCATGGAAAGAGTCAACCTGATCAGACCTAACCTGATACAATGAGGAGGAAAATCACCTTGAGTCTCTCCATGGCCAGAAGAACAGGGTTCAGATGTTTGATGATTCTTTAACTTCAGATCACTAGTGAAATATGGTATGTAAGGGAAGCACCCCTCCACACACACACACACACATACATCATGTCAACCATCAAGTCCTTGTGCACTATAAGTTAATTATGGAATCTGGCCGTGAGACATTTGGAGCCAAGGTCAGCTCAGGCGGACCAATTCCTTCTGCCAATTCCTAGATTCAACTATGCTCCCTCTGGGATCCTACCTCTCCTTTTCCCTAATGGTCATTGGGAATCTGTAACAGAATTGGACAAGGGCAAGGAACTGAGTCAGGTTTCTCAGGGAAGCTGAAAAAAGGATGGCAGAGATAGGGTTGGGCTGTGTAATCTGAAGTGGCAAGTGCTGAGTCACAGGATCCTGAATAATGACTATAGGGTTCAGCCCATAGTGGGCGAATTCAGTTGCAAGGAAGGGCTTTCAAATCTCTGACTTCTACACACCATGGTCTTGCATAATACACATATTTGATTTACCTGTTTCAACTGTGCACACTGATAAAGAATGGTCCTATAATAACGGTGATGTTGGTAATAATGGTAGAGAAAGAAGGACGGAGATGGAAAACAAAAAAAGGAAGAGGGAGATGGAATCACAATGAACAGAAAGCAGGTGATTCTACCCCCATTTCTCTATCCCTCTGAATATTTCCATGATTGCATGTGACATTGGAGACAGAAGTGTGCTGTTGGAATCTGAGTTTTATATTAAATATTCATATTTTTCCTACCACATGTTCCGTAGAAGCAAGTCAGCAATGTCTTCTGTGCTTAAGGAAGGAAGAAGCAATCTGTCTGTACACTGGAGGGAAAAGCAGGATGTGTTAGATGAATGAGAAATTCTGAGTCTTCAACTTAAGACTTTCCCGAAGGATTTTAGTGGATGATTTGGACTTAATTTTAATCTTGAGTGTAGACTTTGGAACCAACTGTGATTAAGACCAGATGAATTGCCTTCTGTATGTCTGCTGCAAACTTGGGGTGGCCTTCATGTCGGTATTACAACAGATTGTCATGAGTTCAATAATAGAGCAGATGATATTATCTTCATTTTTGCAGGTGAGAAGAACGAGACTCAAGGAATTACCAACCATTTAGTAACCAGGCCCATGACTAAAATTTCATGGAGACATTTTTCACCTTCTGTGTGATGTTCTGTTCTAGCATTTTCCTTCTTAGTCCTGGAGATTTCCTCCTAAACTTGCATGGATTATGCTCAGGTTCCTATTTTCTAAGAGCATGCTGTCCCCAGAAAAAACAGTCCATAAAGCCCATGCTTGCTGACTCTTTTTTTTTTTTTTTTTTTTTTTTGAGGATCTAGTTGTCTGTTGTCTGTTGATGCTTGCCGACTCTTCACAAAATGTCTATTGACTAGTTCTTGGGCAGAAAAAGTAAAGCTTTATTTCAGAAACCAATTCCATGAAGTCAGGCTGGCAAGATTTAGTAAAGAAGAGCCAGATGCTCCACGATCTAACTGTGGTCTAGTCCCAGGTCTGTCTCTGATTAACTTATGTAATTCTGGGAAACTTATCTGTCTCAGTATCCTTCTTGATACATAAGGGAACAGAGTCTCCCTGGCCTGGCTCACAAATTGCTGTGATATCCGGATGAGAAAGCGTGCACCAGCCTGTGGGGTAGTGAGAAGTGCCGTAAAGGGAAAGCTATTGACAGAAACTAGGGACAAGCCACACAGGGGTTCTTCTGTTTTCATCTGGCCAGAGTCTTTCCCACCATAAAGGAGGGCTCTTTCTCCACTTCCCTTTCTTAAAGATCCACGTCCCCACACCAGGAAGAAGACACAAGTATACCCCCACTGCCATCAAGGAGGAGGAACAGAACACTCTTCTGGAATTTTCTTAACCTGACTTAGCGCTTTGCCTGCCATCCATCCATCCATCCATTCATCATATATCTAATGAAAACCTCTTCTGTGAAGAACTGGAGATATGGAATTGAAAAACAAGGTTTCTCCCTCAGACAATCTAGTCTAGTAGGGAGAATCTGCACATACGCTACTTCAGAACAACTCGGTTGTGTGTGGGCGTGAACATGCGCACATGTGCTTCTTGAGAACAAGCTTTGATGAGATTGTAGGACATAACTAACCAGACTGGCAAGACTTTCTGAGAAGGCCGCCCTTCTGTGGAATCTGCAGGAAAAATAGAATCATCCAGATAGCCCAAGGGAAATTACTTCCAAGGGAGCAAATCCCTTCTGCTTCCTTAGCAGCATGGCTCAGCCGCAAGTAGGAGTTTTCTGTATACTGGGACATTGAATTCTCACAGGCTTCAGAAGAAAAAGGATTACACCCACTGCTTACAGGACAGAGAACAGAGGTGCATTCAGGCTCCCTCAGCTAGTAAATGACCAGGATTTGCAACCAAGTCTCTCTGAAGTCCAAGTGCTTATGTTATTAATGATGTTTCAAAGCTGCACGTGGAGGCTCCAGTAGTGTCTTGTTTAGAATCACACAGTTAGAAAGTGGTTAAGCTGGAAATCACACCAAGTTCTGTGTGGTTCCAAACCTTGCACCCTTAATTCCTCTGCTGTTCTGGAAATATATAGGCAAATGCCACAGTTTTAATAAAAATCTTTTTGGAGACTATTCCATTCTGCTAGGGGTGTCATAAAAAGTACCACAGACTAGTGGCTTCAACAACAGGACTATATTGTCTTACAGTTCTGGAGACTGGAAGTCTGAGATGAAGGTGTCAGCAAGGTTGGTTCCTTCAGAAAGCTCTGAAGAAGAAGGGGGGGGGCATGCCACTCCCCAGCTTCTGGGGATTTGCTGGCAATCTTTGGCATTCGGTAGCTTGTAAACGCATCATTCTGATTTTGGCCTTTGTCTTCACATGGACTTCTCCCAGTGTGTATGTGTGTGTGTGTGTGTGTGTGTGTGTCTGTGTGTGTCTGTGTCCAAATTTCCTTTCATCCTTTTTTGTTTTTAGGATACTAGTCCTTTTGGATTAGGAGCTCATCTCCATCCAGTATAACTTGGTCCAGATTATACTTGTAATGCCTGTAATTCCAAACATAGCCACATTCTGAGGTACTGAAGGGTGAGAACTTCAATATATGGATTTCTGGGGGGCACAACTGAACCCATAACAGTTATTCTGCATTGTTGAGGCATGCAATGGATGCGGGTGAGTTGTAGGAAATGTGTTTAGAGAGACAGACGAGGGTGAATCATGCAGTGTATTGTAGCCTCACTACGGACCTTGTACTTTGCAGACAAGGAACAGATGACCAGCCCTGCACTGTTGCTGCTGCTTCCACCAAAGTAAGCATGCTGCCCTTAAGCTACAAACAGCCTTGTTTATTCCCCCTCCTTGGCTTCCAGGAGGACACAAGCAGGAGCACTTGACTGACGGCCATTATGCATAATTGACTAAGCAAGAATCTGGCTGCTGGCAGGCTCTCAATCTGCATATAGGATCCTCATGGGGGCGCCGTTCCAGGAATCCGCCTGCCAGGCCCAGCCCTGGGCCACCTGTGTGTCTTGAATCATTCATTAGCAGGTGTCCTCCTCTCAACTTGCAAAACACAAGCGTCTTGAGCAGGGAAGAACACACCATAGAGAAGTAACACAGAGAACTCCAGCAAAGCTGCCCGTGAGGGAGACACCGATCAAGCACAGGCTTTGAGGCAAAGGGGATTAATGAGCTTCCGCTGCAGTGACACCCGGGCTCTCTGCTGTCAGGACAGCAACCCATATTACCCTCCAGCTTCTGTCTCCACAGAAGGCCTTGCTTCCACACCGGGCTTCAATCATGATCATTATCTTTGTAACAGACTCTCTCCCTTCTCTTTCGCAGATGCTTACACACTGGAGCTAATTTTACATGTCACCAACTTGGGAGTTTATTTTGGGCTCCAGAAGTTTACATTTAGGTCTATTAAAAAGCACAACCTGCAGGGGTGTGTGTGTGTGTGTGTGTGTGTGTGTGTGTGTGTGTGTAAAACTCATCAAACTCCTTTAATAACTCTGAATGTGAGTTATTTCAGACTATTTCAATGGGTTGCTAATTTCATGCCACAATTAAAATGGAACTTTCAACCAAGGGAACTTACAGATGAATGACTGATTTCATTTTCTTTTCACCCCATTCCTTCTGTTGACAACTTTTCGATGGTTATTTTTGACCCTATATATTCATGTTTCACCAAATTTTGATCTCTTACACTTTATTTGCAGTTATAAGAGATGGGGTCGATTGAGCGTTCTCTGTTCTAATTTTTGTAGCAATTCTGCAGGTTAGCTCGATTTGGGAGAAATTAGAAAACTGAAGGTTCATTGTAGTGACTTATTTTACCTAAGGCCACATAGCAGGAGAGTGGCAGAGAGGACATCAGGATTCATGTTTCTCTGTTCTGAGGCTGGCACTTTCCTTGAGGGCTGCACAGTTACATATGGTCTGTATTAAGGCCCTGCCTGATAGGGGCTGGCAAGTGACCCTGGTGTCCCAAGGTGCAGAGTGGAGTAAATCCTTTGATGAGTGACATCTCCAGGGCAACTGAGGGACTCCTCACCCTCACCCGAACAAATCAGAATTTGTTGGGGAGAAGCCTGGGAATGGGCATTTTCTGTTCACACCCCACAGAACTGTGATAATTGGTAGCCCTGTGATATACTGATGCAGTATACTGATCCAGTGAATAGACTGGAGGTCAGAAAGCCTGGATTTTGTTTGGATTCTGCCATTCCCTGCGTATTTTTTTTTTAAAGATTTATAGATTTATTTATTTGACAGAGACAGAGAGAGAGAGAGAGTACAAGTAGGCAGAGAGGCAGGCAGGTGGTGGGGAAAGCAGGCTCCCTGCCGAGGAGAGAGCCCTATGTGGGGCTCGATCCCAGGACCCTGAGACCATGACCTGAGCCAAAGGCAGAGGCTTAACCCACTGAGCCACCCAGGTGCCCTCCTGTGTATATTTTTTTTTTAAGATTTTATTTATTTATTTGACAGAGATCACAAGTAGGCAGAGAGGCAGGCAGAGAGACAGAGGGGGAAGCAGGCTCCCTGCTGAGGAGAGAACCCAGTGCAGGGCTGGATCACAGGACCCTGAGATCATGACCTGAGCCAAAGGCAGAGGCTTAACCCACTGAGCCACCCAGGCACCCCTTCCCTGCGTATTTTTAAGGAAACAGTTAATCTTTCTGTGTCTTGTGTTTGCATTTGTAGAAGGAGGACAAAAGTCATTTAGTTGTAAGGATAACATGAGATCAAATTTCCAAAAGCATTTTACAACCTGTAATAAAGTACAAATGATAGTTATTAGTATTCCTGCAAAATCACACTTAGAGCCAACTTTTGCTTATTGGATCACATTCCCCCACCGCACTCCCCCCTGTAAGTTCTGCCATTTCAAGGAAGTGTTCCAAAAGAGAAAAACAAAATCTTGGCTTAAAAAGGGAATACAAATAATATTTAAGAATGGCTTGATTCTGGGTTCAAAAAGGATTTATATGTTATGGTCCATAGTTTATGTGTTTGCTATTCTCCCGTGCTACTTTAGCAAAGAATTTATCACATTTAAAATCAATCCACTTGCACTTTACACATATTTTGCATATCCATCAAAACAAATAGAACCAAGTCAATGAGTATTTTTTCTTAAAGCTGCTGCTGACCACACTTAACCTTCAAACATCAGGCCTAGGGTCTCCTGATTTCTGAGTCCATCTTGGCAAAGCCTGGAGTTGTAGTAGGAGACTTGACCAGGTGGGGTTTGGAATTATCCATCCTTGATCCAGAGATATGGTGTTAATTGTCATGATTATGGTTCCAAAGGCCCAAAGGGATCCATCTTAGCTCTCTGAGCACACCTTCCCACCCCCCTCCAGATGAACTTTCCCTGTCCTTTAGGTTTCTTAAGTGACCTTGCTTTTTTTTTTTTCCCTTCAGTTTATTTCATTGTAATTCACGTATAAGTGTGCTCCCTTCAGCAGCACATATAACTCACATATAACATTATATTAGTTTAAGGTTTCTAACATAATGATTTGATATATGTATATATTATGAAGTGATTCCTATAATGAGTGTAGTTATTATCCATCACCTTACATAATTATAAATATTTTTCTTGTGATGAGAAGATCTAAGATCTACCCTCTTAGGAACTTTCAAATATACATTATGGTATTTTTAATTTCAGTCACCATGCTGAACATTACAACCCCAGAACTTATAATTGAAAGTTTGTACCTTTTGACTACCTTTATCCATTTCCCCAATACCCACCCTCCAACTCTGGCAACTACCAATTTGTTCTCTATTTCTATATGGGTTTGTTTCTTTTAAAATTTCACATAAAAGTGAGATCATCTTGCATTTGTCTTTCTCTCTTTGACTTATTTCACTTAGAATAATAGTTCCATTGAGTTCAATCTATATTGTTGAAAATGGTGGTGGTGTTTCCCTCTTTTTTTTTTTTTTTTGTTACAGATGAGTAATATCCCATTGTGTATGTATGCCCCATCTGCTTTACCCATTCATCCACTGATGGACGCATAGATTGTTTCCAGGTATTGGCCACTATAAATAATGCTGCAATGAATGTAGGGTAAAGATATATCTTTAAGATGGTGATTTTGTTTCCTTTAGGTAAATACACAGAAGTGGACTTGCTGGATTGTATGGCACTTGAATTCTTAGTAGTTCATGATAGTTCTGATTTACCTTCCAAGTTTTGTCTGAATAAAGACTTGGCTGTGACTCAGATCTCAGATCAGAACCCCTTCTCTGGGGTTCTGTACCCCTTTTGTAGCATCCCCTCAGATAAGGAACCATCATCCAAATTAGGCACACCACTTTGAGCAGGAAAGAGCCTTATCTTGATTGCCAGACTCTCCAGGCCCATTCCCTGATGGGAACCCCTAACTCTGCCCTGGACCCCTTCTCCTCTTACTTATTCAATCCCATGACTTCCAAGATGTTTACCATTCCTGCTTCATCACTGTTTTTTCTCTCATTAGATCATCCACATCAGCACACAAGCATGCAGTAACTAACTAAATCAACCAGACACAATCTTGGATCCGTGGGATTTCTGGCTGCTTCCTGTTTCAAAATGTGTGTCTATAACTGTTCCATCAACATTTATTGAAGAGACTAACAGTTCCCCAACTGAATCACCTTATATTTGTTGAAAATAAATTGACCCTAAATAAGTGGATCTATTTCAATTTTATTGATCATATGTGTGTTCATTAACCCAGGCCTCAGCAAACTCTGGCTCATTGCTTCTTTTTTTAGAAACCTTAAATGAAGAATAGGTTTTTTGTTTTTTGTTTTCATTTTTAAACGGTAAAAAAAAATACAAGAAGAATATTTCATGACACCTGAAAATTATATGAAATTCAAATTTTAGTTTCTGTTCCCTTATAGGAATGTAGTCATGTTCACTTGTTTATGTATTATTTGTAGCCACTTTCATACTATAATGGCAGAGTTGAGTAGTGGCATCAGAGAACCTAACAACCACCAGCCTAAAATACTTAGTCTCTAGCTGTTTAAAGAGACACTTTGTCAAATGTTGTTTTAACGGATACAACATTCTCTCTCTCTTTTTTATCCTTACTTTTTAAAAAGGTTTTATTTATTTATTTGACAGAAAGTTAGAGAGATCATAAGCAGGCAGAGAGGCAGGCAGAGAGAGAGGGGGAAGCAGGCTCCCTGCTGAGCAGAAAGCCCGATGCGGGGCTCAATCCGAGGACCCTGAGATCATGTCCTGAGCTGAAGGCAGAGGCTTAACCCACTGAGCCACCCACGTATCCCAATATAACATTCTCTTGATTACTGTTAGCCTCACAGCAAATCTTAAAATCAAGTAGTATGAGTTCTCCAACTTTCTTCTTCTTCTTCTTCTTTTTTTTTTTCCAAAATTGTATTGACTATTCTAGTTATTTTTCCTTTCCACATAAATTTTAGCATTGGTTTACTGATTGCTTTAAATGTCTGCTTGTATTTTGATTTATGTTGAATCTGTAGATTAATTTGGGTAGAATTGACAGTTTAACAATATTGGTCATCTGACACATGATCATGGTATATTTCTCTGCTTTCCTAGATCTAATTTGGTTACTCTGATCAATATTTGTACTTTTTACCATATAACTCTTGGACATATTTATAAATTTTTACATAACAATTTCTTAAGTTTTGATGCTATTTAAGTGGTGCTGGTTGGTGAATTTCAAATCCATCCGTTCACTCCTAGTATAGAGAAATAAAATTATTTTTCTATATTTATCCAGTGTCTCATAACCTTGTTAAAATTATTTGTTAGTTCAGGACCTTTTTTGTAGGTTTTGGTATGTTCAATATAGATGATCACGTTGTTTGAAAAGACTATAGGCTTATTTATTCTTTTCCACTTAGTATTACTTTGATTTTGTTTTATTATTTAACTTAATGTAATGTAATTTAATTTTTATTGCATTTGGTAGGAATACCAGTAAGATGTTGAATAGGAATTGAGAGAGCAAGCATCCTTACCTTGTTTCAATTTTAAGAGGAAATCATTCAGTCTTTGACATTAAAAATGATGTTAGCTGTAGGTTTTTGTAGGTGGCCTTTATCAGATTGATAATTTTTCTTTAACTTCAAGTTTGTCTAAACTTTTTAACATAAATAAGTGTTGAAATTTATAGGATGATTTGTCCGCATCTTTTGAGAAAATCATATATATCTATATCTATTTATCTATCTATATACATATATATTTGGTCTTTAATAAGATTAGTTGCATTAATTGATTACCAAGTATTGAACCAAACTTAGGTTTCTGTGGTAAAATCAACTAGATCATCATACATTACTCTTTTTATATGTTGTTGGATTTTTTTAATAGCATTTCAATGAGAATTTTTCCAACTATGTATGAGGGTAATGGTCTGTAATGTTTATTTTCTATGATTTTTTTTTTTTTAATGCTCTGCAATTTCTTGAAAAAAAACTTTGTCTGGTTTTGTTTATAGGGTAATTCTGGCCTCCTTGATCAAGTCGGGAACTGTTTACTCTTTTACTTCCTAGAAGATTTTGTATAGTACTGGTAATATTAATTTCTTTAAATATTTGGTAGATTTTCCAGTGAGGTCACCTGGAAAATGGAAATGGGGAGGAATAAAAATTAGGTAGGAATAAGTCTACTTGTCATAGAGCTCAAATAAAATTAAATTCAGAATTGAAAATATTCACCATGATTGGCTTGACCTAGGCTTTTTCCCAATCCATAAATCACTGCCATGTGCAGGTCAATACACTGATTGGCTGGAGCATGGGCAACACGTCCTCTCTGTAACTGAGCCAATCTCATTTAAAAGACTAAGACTGGGAAAAGAAATTTCCTTTGGTGGAAAATAGGGCATAGTTCCCAGAGGAAGGGTGAATGGATGCTGAATGGCATAAAAAGAAGTTTCTGTAAATTACCAGTCTTTTTTGCTGCCAACTGTGCAGAACTGGGGGCCAGTGTGGGGAAATCTAAAGGCACATGGAGGACTATTCCAAGTAGAGGAAGAACTTCATCGCAATCAGAATTCTCCAAGGATAGAATAGATGGTTGTTTAAAAAGTGGTGAGCTCCTCATCCCTAATGGCATTGATATAAAATATTGATGATTGCCTTTGAGGTATAGTAGATTAAATCAGGGGAAAGCATATTTTCATTTTAACCACATTCCATCATCAACCATCATTTCCATGATTCTGTGATTCAAAGATATCCAAAGTCAATGTAAAATTACTCAGTAAAGGAATTGTCTGGACAAGAACATTTTTGGATATTCAGAGACAAGGTCATTTTATAGCAAAATGGACAGAGAAGAATGCTGGAAATGAGATTTAACCTGGGTCTGGAAACAAATGCAGACTCTGGAAGCAGGAGCAAACAAGGGAAGAGAAAAGGGTATTTCACATGCATTGCATAAAAAGTTGACCAAAATTGCTTATACTTAGCATATTGCCTGATAACTTGTAGATACTAAAATAAGCATTAACAACATAGAGAATAACCAAGTGAATAGATGAACATATATTTGGAGGTGATAAACCAATTTGGCTGAGGTTAGAAGCTTTATATAAGAATCAATTTACTGGGAGGGAACAAAAAAAGTATGTTGACAGTAAATTGGAGAGGTTTCTTTCTCTGCCCCTCCCCTCTGCTGCTCCTGCTTTCCCTCTCTCACAAATAAATCAACAAAATCCTTAAAAAAGAGAGAGAGCACAAGTGGGTAGAGGAGAAGAGGGAGAAGGACGAGAAGACTGAGCATTCAGCACAGAGCCTGACATGGGGCTTAATCTCATGACTCTGAGCCAAAACCAAGAGTCAGACACTTAAGGGACTAAGCCACCCAGGCAGCCTTGTCCTGAAGCTTCCGACCCAATTCTTTCCTCTGCAATAATATCTAAGGCATTTTAAAATAAGAAGTATGTCTTTATTGTATTTTGTTTTAGTTCATGTCATTTTTCATTTAATTTTATCTTTTTTTTATGTTTCAGCAGACTTTTTTTTAATCTAAGTAGAGTTGACACACGTGTTGTGTCATTTCCCATGTCGAACATAGTAGCTCGACAAGTCTATACGTGAAGCTGCGTTAATCACGGATGTAGCTGCCATCTGTCACCATATCACATGATTACAACATCTTTGACTATATTCCCTATGATGTGACTTATTCATATAAGTCTTGTGACGTATTCATTCCAGAACAGGAAGCCTGGATTCCCACTCCCCTTCACCTATTTTGAAACCACCCCCCACATGAAAACCGTCATTTTATTCTCTGTATTTATAGGTCTGATTCTGCCTTTTTGTTTGCTTGTTTGTTCATTTGTTTCATTTTCTGGGTTCCACATATGAGTGAAATCATATGGCATATTTTTAAATTCACACATATTGGCAATTCTTTTTTACTGGGTGATTTTTTAATTCTTTTCCATTCTCAAAATAAACTTTGAGGTTTTTGTGTGTTTCTTGTTGCTCCTGGTGATTAAATTTGGGGAGAAATTCTATGGGAATATAGTATTTAAACTTTGAAATTTCTTGTTAATATGAAACCATATCATTTGTAGGCTTTATTATTCTTTGTAGCAGATATGTATTATTATAATCCATGGAGTCAGATACTTTTATCTTGATTGTAAATGTTTCTTTCTTTCAAACACCCACACATAGAAACATTTTTACAGAAATTCTATGACAAAGAAATTCAGTTTATATAATTCCATGAGATATTTAAAATATTTTTTCATAATCTTTCTGAATTTGCAGTAAGTTTCAAACAGTATATCAACAAAGCTAACTTATTTACCAAAAGGATGCTTAGGAAAGAAAATGTTCGATTAGTGATTAGATAAATTGGTTTTTTGAACCTCACCACTAACTAGCCGGAAACCTTTGGGCAAATCCCAACTCCTGTATGCAATTCAGTTGCCTATTTTGCAGCATAAAATGAGTTAGAAAAAATAACATTAATAACTTAATTTTATGGTCATTGTGCCTCATGATATTTACTGTAATGACTTACAAAGGGACAGCAAGATTTAGGGTAAAAATATTGCAGTTAAGTTTAGACATGTTGAATTTTAGACACATATTATGTTCCTCACATAAAATTTGTCACATAAAAGGGAGGTCTGGAAAGAAGATAGAGAAATAATAAAGCATGGTAAATATCTTACTCCACTATGTTCTGGCATAAAGTGTTAGTGTCAAAAATTTCTGATACCCAATATTCTTTCCTTTTTAAGTGACTAGTTCTTTTTTTATAGATCCCAAAGGGTTTTCCTTTCTTTTATATAGTTTTTGCATGCATTTTACATTAAGACTAGACAGGATTAAACTCAGTGTATGGTGTGTGTATTTATGTAGTTTTAAGTTGATTTTTATTTTATTTCAAGAAACTTTCTTACATTATAATCTTAGAATTTATTATTACTTTTTTCTTCCAACCAAACCCCTATTAAATGTTTACTGGATTTTCTTTATTTTTGATAGTTGTCATCATCACCTTGAGTCTTAGTTATCTCTAACTTTTTGGGAGGGGGCTTTAAGTTTTTTGTCATTTTTGTCTTCTATTTTTTAAAGCTATTATCTGTATTTAATTTAGTTTTGTGTTTCTTCTAGGTAAGTCTTCATTCATGAAATGATTTTCAAGTTTATTTTGTGAGTTATCACCTCTTTTTCCAAATATCCCTTTCCTCAATTCACATAATTGATAAAATTTATCTACTTTTGATTTATGGTTTCTTTAATAATTTTTATCATTTTCTCAATATCTTTAAGGTTTTTAGAAATATTAGTTTACAGATCTTTTACATGCTTCACAGACATTATTTCTGGCAGAATGTTATCATCTGTGCCAACTTTATTCTGTTTCTTATACCATTTTTTCTCATAATAACATCATACATAATTCTCTTCTGTTCCTTATTTTTACATGATATGAGTTTTCCTGTGCATAAGGCTTCAAACTGTCTGATAACTATACTCAAAAAAATTTTTTTAGATATTCTCTTCTGGTTGTTTCTTTTGTGTCTGTTTTATTCAATTCATAGTTCCCTACAACAGTCCTCCGTGTGGGGCTTCATCCTACAGCAGAGGTCTGGTTTGTTTACTGAGGGAGTTGGCAGGGCTCAGAGGGCTCCTGCACCTCACTGCCCCTCCTTACTTCCACATCTAAGCTGGAGTCTAGAGAACCACTCCCAGTTTGGGTTGCTGCTCCCACACTTTGCAGTAAGTACCTTTGGTGGACTCCATGAGGTACTGCTGTCATTTCCCTTTCAGGAATGGAAGGCTGATTCTCCCGTCTGCTAGGAGTAGTGTCAGAGATGACTCTTAACTGTCAGCCCTCTGTAAGGATTGCCACATCCAGGAAAAATCTGTTTCAACAAAGATCATACTGCCTTGTAGGATTCACACAGTCCTTGATTGATCAACAGGAAAGTATAATAATGTCCAGGTCACCCAATGTAGGGACACAGCTGAAGGTCCATTCTAGCACCAGAGCTTCCCAAGAGATGGGTTGAAGCTGTCTTTAGAGCTATATAACAGCTGGACATCCCCTCCGCCTAGTACTGCTTCTGGTGTCTCTTTCCCCACTTTTTGACCCTAAGAACCCCCTAATAAATGTCTATTATGCAAACAGTTCCCTTCCCTGTCTGGTTCTGGATGAGTATAAACTGCAATATTATGGTGATTTTGTAGTTTTTCTGCTCTTGGGACTTCCAGATGCCCCATATTTTGTCCTTCTGCTTTCCACCTCACAAGTTTTGGTGTCACAGGAGTTTCACAGCTGTTGGCAGTTTGTCATTACCTGCTTATATTTTTGAGGTTTGTGGATATATTAATCACTTGGTCCTATTATAGAAATAGTCCGTTTGTTTTCATTGTGTTACCCCCATTTCTCTTGTTTTATCTGGGAATGGTTAGAGCTGAGCTCTAAGAGACTCAAAAACTCCTTTTTTTCCACCACACCATTTTCCCCAGTACTATCCCCCTCTACACACTTTTGAAAATATCATCACAAACAGAAGGATGGAAGTGAGGTAATGGCTTGAGGGGAAAGCAGAGTCAGAAGGGACATTTTAGGAGAAGAGATTACCATTTATAATATCCTTTAATTTGACACTGAATTGGATGCTAAGGAAATAAACTGGGAAGTTCACTGAATATGCAATCTTGAGACCTGAGTTCAATTTCTGACTTTGTCAGGTGCCTTGTAATCTGAGTAAATCGCTTATCCCAATTAAATATCAGGTTCAGTATTTGAAAAACACAGATATCTTCCCTGATTATATCACAGGAGCACTGTGAGGCTTTTCAAGTGGAAGCTCCAAATAAGCATGAAGAAAGTTAAGAGTAGGTTTTTATCCGAAAGCCATGTAGATGGCACAGTTTGACCAATTCAGCCACTGATGAAATTGACACAAAGCCAATAACCCAGAAGAGACTAACTGACTGGCTTGTGTTAACTCCAGCAACACAATTTCTCCAGCAATTCCAAGTGGGATGAAGGAACATCACTTGGATTTTTCAGTTACAGCACCAAAGTCTCCAAAGGGTTCAAAGACAGGTTTTAAAGGGGTTATTCTATGGCAAGCACAATTGACTGATGCTGTTGATTTCAGAATGCAAATGTGTTTGTTTGTGCAAAGGGAAAGAAGATGAATGAAGGGCAGAAACAAAAGAGCCTATTTCTTCTGTAAATCTTTCACTGAACTTGCAACAATGAGGACTTTCTTTCCTGGGGAGACAAAGTTCCTAGGAGTGAATATGAAAGAAAAATTAAAGGAAAGGAGAAAATAACATAAAACAAAATAACCTTAGGGCTTTGAGCTATGCCCTCATTCCTGGCTCTGTTTTATATCTTAATTGTTGTTGTTTTTATTTCTATTTTTTCATAGTAAGTTTTTCTGGGAAAAGGCAATGTTTTACAATGCAAGCTTTCAATCAATATTCACAGTGGAGCACTTGGCTTCAAGCATTTTTGCATAGTAATTTTGCATTTTTTTAAATAAGCCATTGTCATGTAACCAAAGGCAGGATTTGGGAGCAAAACATAATTTTACTAAGGAATATTGGCAAAAATCATATAGAAAGAACTTCAAATCATGGGGTTTGGCATTATAGGAATGCATATGATTTCTGGTCATTATTTGGACTTATACAAGATTGAATGATCTAATGATTTTGAGGATTCATACAGGTAATCTCATCCCTAAACATGTTTGTGATATATAATCTACCCCAACAGGGTCAACAGTGTAAGCAACAATAGGTCTGAAATAATAAGTTGTCACAGGTAGCTTAAACAATCATAACTGGGATTAAGACCTGAAGGTTGAGATACAGAAACAACAACTGTGGCTTGTGTCCAGGCACAGGTGGGTGGCTCAGTGGGTTAAGTGTCTGTCTTTGGCTAGGGTCATGATCCACGGGTCCTGGGTTTGAGCCCCATGTGGGGTTCCCTGCTCAATGTGGAGTCTGCTTCTCCCTCTCCCTTTGCTCCTCCTTCCATCTTGTGCTCTCTCTCAAATAAAGAAATAAAATCTTTTAAAAATTTAAAAAAAAAAAGGAATACTGTGTCCACATGACATAAAAAACAAAGGTGACTTTTTCCATAGAAAGTCCTACAGAGGAGTACGACAGTGAGGAAGATAGTAATATGACAATACCAAAAGAGCGAAGGTTTTCTTCCTTTTTATCATTTCCAAGAATACCAAAGGTTGAGCGTGGGCTATAGAGTAAAATAAACAACTTAAAACATAGAACTGAGGACATATGATAGAATGAATCTGGATAGGTCATAGAAGGGCTCAAAAAAACCAATAGATGATCCTCCATGGGAAAGCACAGGAAAGTCAAAGTCCCAAGTAGGAAAAACTCATCAGGAAGGAATTAAAACAGAGACTTGCTTTAAATGATCTTGAGTTCAGTTTTCTAGACCGTGTCAGAAATATTACATATATGATACTGATGAGAAAAAAAAAAAAGTCTTGAATTTATACCACAGAAATATTATCAGTGATTAGATTGGAATTCTGGGGGAACAAATAGATTCTTTAAGCTGGAGTCAGGTAAATATTGTTTAATTTGTAAAAAATTTGTAAAAAAGACCAAGGGTAGACACAAAATATTAAAAGTTAGTGACTTGGCACAGTATTTAGCATAATGTTTTTCACAGAGAATTCATCAGGAAAAAAGAGTTCATTGAGTGATCAAATGAATTGTTTCCTAGGTAAAAGGCAAGAGTCCGTTAAAAGCAAAGCAAAACAAAACAAAACAAAAAAAAACAGTATTGGTTCATGGAAAATGAGTCCAAGCAAACTAAACATTTTTGACATAGTTGCTAGACTCAAAAATAGATACAGATTTTTTTACCTGGATTTGGCAAAAATCTTATGGTACCATCATCTCCAGCATACAGAAATGTGGTTTATATGACAATATAATAATTTGATTCATAGGTGATTTCTAAAGCAGAAAGAAAGAATTAATAAATCAATAAAACTTGACAGAGATTCCTATTGATATCTCTGAGGATCTTGTTTTTAAACCTGTTATAGTCAACATTTTAATTAAACCCTGATCTGATTACAGATACATGGAAAATTGTAGATAATGTGCAAGTGCTAACTCCCCTGAGTGATAGAATCTAAGGTTCCCTAAGATCCTGAAAATGTCTTGTGATTACGACTTACATGGATAATTTTTTTCTTTTTAAGGAACATGGGATAGTCCCCTTCTCTTTCATTTGATTGGATGATGGAGATAAGCTTAAGAACCCAACTATTTGCTATTATTTTCTCTGGCTTCACTTTCCTTCTTTGAAATTTTGATATCCAAATTTAATATCCCCATCAGAGACATCTTGTCTCAAAATCTTCCATCCTAAAATTTAGATTTCCTACTGGATCATATCATATACTTTCATTCTGTTAATTTATTCATTTATCCTTTCACTAATTCATCTAACATTAACCAAGGGCCAAATTTGTGCTGGAAAAAGTAAAATTAATAAGATAGTTCTTGCCCTTCAGGAGATCATAACTGATAAGGATGAGCACTCAGAGACATCAATAAGTAATTCTAACATCATATGATGCGTTAAAGGAGAAAGGTAAACAAGGAAGTTACAAGAAACAAGGAATAGAGAGTAGGAGATACTGGGGGAAGAGCCACAGACAGAGGAGCAAAGGTTTCTGGTGGATGTGAAAATTAAATACAAAAACTAACAAAACAAAACAAACAGTTAGCAAAAATTAAAGGCAGAAGTGGGGGTTAGGGTTTTATGGTTGTATAAAAAGGCATCTCAGTCTCTTAGAGACAGAAGAAAACAGATTCCCCTCTTCTTCCTTCTGCACAAAGCACTTAAACTTTCAGGCTATGAACCCAAAATCTTGGCCAGCACTCTCTCTAGTGGTGGACCTAAGAACTACCCCTCTGTCACAACCTAAATTTTAAGAACATGACTAAGACAATGAATTTTGGAACATTGAAAAAAAATAATAAATTAAATTAAAAAAAAAAAAGAACATGAGTAAGATGATGCACATGAAGATACCCAGGGCATGTAAAGTAGTTAATTATTTGTTGAATCTGTGTAAGAATAACTATATTAACATTATAGAAGTATATCCTCCAAGTCATTCCAACGAATAAAAAAATTTATCAGTGAGATTACACCTAAGGAGAAGTAACACCAACCAAAAAACAAACTTGCATAGATACTGTGGGACTTAGATATTTACCCAAAAGTAAAGGGGGATCTGGCACAGGAGAAGACTGACTTGATTCCCAGGTAACTTATTAGTTCTCAGTGCTGACAAGTCATTTCAACAATCTGTACCTTAGTTTCCTTAACCGGTGTGTTGGCATTGACCTTAGGTTCCAGCTGCCCTGGAACTGTTTTGGTTTATGTTAGTTGTCTTAAATAATTGTTAACAACATCTTATTTCACTTCCTAAAGTGCCCCATTTGGATTATACACTACACAGTCACCTGTACTGCATGATCTAAAA
The DNA here is from genome assembly GCF_010015895.1 of Lontra canadensis. NCBI lineage: Eukaryota > Metazoa > Chordata > Mammalia > Carnivora > Mustelidae > Lontra > Lontra canadensis. Next base: position 59,502,699 of record NW_022630995.1, on the reverse strand, counting down.
TTAATATTTTTCTACCTTCATGGGGAGAATTTAATGAGCATCGGGGAATGGAAGTGTGTGGTCAAGACTTAGGTGTTTGGTTCCTGCTTGCTGTGTTTTTACACTAAAACTGTCCCTGGGGGCTAATCTCACCAATGACCATGATTATGATTAATGTTTCTTTCTATCTTCACTGTGTCATGCGAGGAATGAATGGAGGAAGAGTGGGCTTTGGGTCTTCTCATAAAATTAATAAAGTTAGCTTTACCCAGGAAATAGGAAAGCCCTCCTGAGTCAGACATTTCTTTGTAAACTGTGGCCTCTTGAACTCTTTTAAAAATTTTTGCAGCTTTCACAAATAATTGTGAAACATGGACATTTCCTCTAAAATCTGAAAAGTCATGGAAAAAGAAATAAAACCGGATAATGAATGCCCTGTGTTTTAGGTTTGTGCTAAGCTGGGTATCCCCACAGCTGCACATTCAGTTCCTCTAAAAACAGAAATAGGAAACAACCTTAATATTCTAATAATAAGTAACTAGTAGAGTAAATTACAGAGCATCCATATAATGGGACACACTGCAGTCACTCAAAATGATGGTATGGAGCTATATTTACTGACATGGAAAATTGCTCATAACATATTATCAAGTGAAAACTGCAGTTGGTTAGAAGCAGGTGTGATATATTTTAAAATTATGTAATATATAGTTTAGGTGTTTCTGTGGATATAAAAATGTCCGAAATGCTCATCAAAACATTAATAGTGGTTATCTCAGGGTGGGGTAATTTAAGAGAGCTTTTACTTCTTTTCCATTTTTTTAAGCAGTAAGTATGTTCCCTCTTAATAAGAACAAAATATATGGCTTACACGAAATTATGAAACGACTGTCTCTTTGATTATAACCTCAGAAGTTGGAATGACCTTTATGCAGATGATGCAAATAAGTGTTGACCTAAAGTAGCTAATATAGTTAAACCTACACACAACTACAGCTTTCTCCTCCATAAACACCAAGACTTCCTACAGTTCCAGTTCTTTTCTTTCTTTTTTTTTTTTAAGATTTTATTTACTTATCTAATAGACAGAGATCACAAGTAGGCAGATAGGCAAGCAGAGAAGGGAAGAGGGAAGCAGGATCCTTGCTGAGAGAGAACCCGATGAGGAGCTCAATCCCAGAATCCTGAGATCATGACCTGAGCGAAAGGCAGAGGCTTAACCCACTGAGCCACCCAGGTGCCTCTGTAGTTCCAGTTCTTATAGCCACCCCTCCCCTCAACCAAGAAGCAGGACATCCTAAATACTAACACCACAGCTCCTGTAAATACCAGCCTTGAGGATGATCCTCAAGGCCCCTGGACTCTTGCTAGGGTCCACTTGTATAAACCTGTCCCACTGAGTCTGGGCTGGACTTGGAGACTTACTTCTCATGAAAAAGATAAGGCCAAGTGATTTGTGTGATACAGAGCTGAGGTCACAGAAAGCAGTATGGCATTGCTTTCTCTGTGTGTGTATCACTCACTTTGTGGGAAGCAAGCTGCCATGCCATGAAAATGCCTAGTAGACTTGGGAGAAGTCAACGGGGTAAGCAACTGAAGTCTCCAGCCAGTAGCCAGAGAGGACTTGAGGTGTGCCAAAAACTCGAATACACTCTCCAAAAGCCTGATACAATCTCATGAGGTAGCCTCAGCCAGAACCACCCAGCTGAACCACTCCTAGATTCCTGACCCACAGAATCAAAGTGAGATAGTAAACATTTGTTGTTATAAGCTGATGCTTTTTCTTTTTCATATATATAATTTGTGTAAAAGCAGGGGATAACAAATATAACTCCAAACACATTTGGCAAGATTTCTCCCTTAGAAGTAGGTAATTCAGGAACCCTAATCTTAGCCAGCTTTTGCTTCCATGCCAGGCCCGCTCCCTCCTCTACTGATAAACGATTCCTTGAATTGGTTGATACATGTTTTGTCAATATCAATTAAATGTCTTCTTCCCGGCACTGGTTATCTAAGTCAGAGAGCTCAAAAACATGTGACAGTTGATTTTAGGTTGAAAACTTGCCTGAAACTGGGATTCCAGATGCATTGCTTGCTCTGACCTCTGACCCAGTTTCCCTCAGGGCCCCTTCCTCCAGAGCCAGTCCATAATTCACGTGTTCTTTTCCACATGTACTCCTACAGCTGATAACTCAGAATGTAAAGCACATCTCTTCCTGGGATAAGAGCCCAAAGATTATGGGGTACTTTGTCATTGGAAATGTTGATAATTTACTATTAAATTTCAAAACAAACAGGAAAGCACTTCCATTTTGGTTATGATGGGTAATGGATATTGGAGTTATTCTTTGTCTGTAAAAGCAACAACAATGACAAAAACTGGATGAAATATATGAAAATGTTTTTAGGCCTTGGCAACAGAGATCACAGGCTGTGGTTTAAATTGAAGCAAAACACAACAAAGAAACAAAAACAGATGAGACAAATAATAAGCAAATAGCAACATGAAATACTTCACTCCAGTCGTGTTAATATTTACATTTTATGTAAATGATTAAACATTCCAGTAAAAGGCAGAAATTTGCAGACTAGATAAGTAAAGACCCAATACTGTGCTGTAAAGTCAATCATACTTTAAATAGAAAGACACAAATAGGTGAAAAGTAAAATAGTGGAAAAAGATATACATTGTAAAAATTAATCATAAGAAAACTGAGTGGCTATAGCAATTATCAGACAATGTAGACTTTAAAACAACGAGTGTTGCCAGAGATAAAGGGGAGAATTTTATGATGATAAAGTGTCAGTTTTTTCAGGCAAATATAGGAAGTCTAAAATGCATCTACCACTAGAGCTTTAAAATTCTTGATTAAAAACTGATAGAAGCAAAGTCAGAAATGTTTTACAAAATTAACAATTTCAGTTTGAGATTTTTAACATCTCTCTCAGAAATTGATAAAGTAGATAAAACACTACTGAAGATATAGAAGAACTAAAAAAATTATTAACTGACTTGATCTAATTGATATTTATAGAAAACTGAAATCATATAATGCACAGTGTTTTCAACTGTTAGAAAACTTCACCTAGGTAGTTCATATAATGGCCATAAAAACTCAGCACATTTTTAAAAAATTACATTGTACAGAGTCTGTTCATAATAGAAGTATATGAAAAAATATATTTAAAATATCTGAAAAATAGTCAAATATTTGGTAATTAGATGAAAAGTCTTTAAAATAACTCATGAGTCAGGGCGCCTAGGTGGCTCAGTTTGAAAAGTGGTTGCCTTCAGTTCAGATCATGATCCCAGGGCCCAGGGATTGAGCCCCGCATCTGCTTCCCGCCCAGCAGGGCATCTGCTTCTCCTTCTCCTTGATGGTGCTCTCTCTTACTATCTCTGTCACTCTTTCTCTTTTTCTCAAATAAATAAAAAAAATATTTATTTTCCAATTAAAAAAATAAGATAACCCATGGATGAAAGAAATACATTCTAATGTTTAGTACTATTTAGTATTAAGTAATACTAAAACCAGAATAATACATGCTAAATATAATTTTAAAATAATACACAATAATTTATATTATATGAAGAATATTTATAATAATAAGACACAATGTGTGGGATGCAGCTAAGCATCGGTTAAAGGAAAATCTAAAGCTTCAAATAATTCTATTATAAAAGAACAATGGTCTAAAATTAATGATCTAAGCTTAACTAAGAAACTAGAGAAGAAAGAGTAAATCAAATGCAAGTTAAGTTGAAAGAAAGAAATAATACAGATAAGAACAGAAATACATAAAAAACAAGAATAAATTTAAAAAGTGAACAAAGTCAAAACTGAGTATTTGAAAAAGGAGTAGTAAGATCAATACCTACTAGCTAGACTAATCAAGAAAGAAAAGAGATGAAATACAAATCACCAGGATCAACAATGAAAGAGAGGACATAACTAAAAATCCAACCAATAATAAAAGAGACCTAAAAGATGACTGTGAAACCCTTTATGCCAAAAAACATCCCTGTTTAAATAAAACAGAAGAATTCATTGAAGGTCCATCTTTCCAGAACTACCTCAAGAAGAAATAGAAGATCTGAATAGCCCTCTATCTATTAGAGAAAGTTAATCTGTATTTAAGTACAAAGGAAACTCCAGGTATTAATGACTTCACTGGTGAACAGTAGCAAATCTTTAAAGTACTCTACAAATTATTTCAGAAAATAGGAAAGAAGCACTTTCCAATCCATTTCAGAGGCATCATTAACTAGGGCATCACAACTGGACACACATTACAATGAACAAAATCTCAAAACTGATACCTCTCATGTATGGACACAAAAGCCTTTAGCAAAATCATAACTAAAAAATAATTTCTGACAATATATAAAAATGATAAGCATGAAAGATTGGTTTAACATTAGAAAATAAATCAATATACTTTACCATTATTGACAAAGAAAAAAAAAGACTACATAATCATCTTAATAAATGCAAAGAATAATTTGATACAAACTCTCAGCAAACAGAATATTCCATTCAAAGAATAATGGATAAATAAATTATGATATATTTATACAGAAATACACTCAGGTATTACATATTTGTATATACATATTTATTTCTGAGTGTCATTTCACTATATAAACATATATATCATATATATGTCTCATAAATATATATATACACACATATATATGTATATATGTATATATGTATATATATTTATGACAAACTACTGATACATGAAATAACTTGGATGAATCTTAACAACATTATGTTGAGCTGATGAATTCAGACGAAAGAGTACATACTGTAAAATCTCATTCTATTATAGGCACATCTTAATCTATTGTGATGGAAATCAGACCACTGGTTGCCCCTGGGTAGGAGACACAGGTCAGATTTTCTTGGGAAGTGGTAGCTGAGAATTTTCTGGGTTGTTGAAAATGTGCTCTGTCCTGATTAGGGAGGGATTACATAAGAATACCCATATGTGAAGAAATCTTACAGTGTCCCTAAAGGGGACTGTGTATGTCATTGCATAAATCAGCTCAGGCTGCTATAACAGTATACCATAGACTGTGTGGCTTAAACAACAGAAATGTTTTTTCTTATATTTCTGGAGGCTAGAAGTCCAAGATCAAGGTGGCTTCAGGGTTCATTTCTGATGAAATCTCTCCTCCTCTTTGTAGATAGCTGCCTTCTCCGTGTGTCCTCTCATGGTCTTTACTCTGTGAGCGTGGAGAGTGGGAGACCTCCCATCTCCTCTTCCTACAGGGACAACAGTCCTATTAGATTAGGACCCCACTCTTATGACCTCATTTCAACTTAATGACTTCCTCATAGGGCTTATCTCCTAATATAGTCATATTAGAGGAAAGGGCTTTAATGTATATATTTGGGATAGTTGTCACAATTCAGTCCACAACAATAACTTACAGTCTTTAAAAAATGAAAAAAAAAAGATTGGGAAAAGATGTGTTTATATTCTTTAGGGATTTTTATTTCTAGGTATATAAAGACTTTATAATATTCAGGGTCACATTTTTTATAAACGAGTGTAGTTAAAAAATGTTCTGAAGTATTAATCAAAGGAAGCAGATGTAATTCCTAAAACTCAACACAATTGAGCCATTTGACATTATTGGCCTTACTGGCAATAATATTTAGTTAGGGAACGAGTCAAGTATGAGGTAACTTCCCTTTACATAAGGCTTTGATTTGGCTGGGTTAATGCAAAGCCACATTTACCACTATAAATAATAATTCTCAGTAATCCATTTCTCCTTCTGACATGTTGGGAGTCATTTTCCAAGATTCTACATCAATCACCCACCTCCATGCATTACACATGTGAAAAATTACTATTTGATAAAATCAAACTCAATTCTATAGAGTCAAAGTGGCACAGGAAATAAGCTCTTGTATGCTAGGCAAATTTTGAAGTTCAAAATATTACTACTTTGTTTCCTGTCCCCTTACCCCCAGGGATCATTGTGTAGAGGTCCATGGGAAATACTTTCCCAGGCTTCCCACCACGCGTATCTTCTGTGTTTGACTGAAGAAGCAAGATTCTTCCTTCTGTCCTTGCACTAAGCCTGTGCTGAGTACACATCTGTTTCTAAGAACCATGGTGGGTGCTGGAGGTAAGAGATGAGTATGTTCTCCACCCTGAGAACACTCAGACATAAACAGATCATGCCATGAGGTATGGTGGGACTCTGTCTGGGACCAACAAGGAGAACAGATGTGTGAACTCCCATTATTAGCATAAACTGTAGTTTGCTTGGTAAGGACAGACTGAAGAATAATAAGAAAATTCCAGGCGTGAGGTACTGCAAGGCTTGGCAAGCTCAAGTTACAGGTTCTAGAACATGATGGATCAGGAAGCCTCTGTGGCAGATGAGAAGGCAAGGAAAGGAAAGGTAGGGAGAAGACAGATTATGTTATCAGTTTTGAATATCATACCACATTAAGGAATTTGAGGTTTTTGTTTTGTTTTGTAGACTTCAGGGAGCTCAAGGGAATTTTAAGCACAATCATGTAATGAGGTTTTTCTCAGAAAGACTGGAGTGTCACGCATGTGGAGGGTAGGTTGCCAAAGTTCTCGTTATGACATCACTGTCATTGTACAGTTGGGTTGTAAAGAGGCCAGAACTTGAGTTGTTTGCAATCATCCCATTAGTTGATTCAATACTTCACAGAATACAGGGACCATCTAATGACTTAGGTGCAAAAGATCTATCAGAGAATGTGTTAATATCTCTGTCCTTAAGAATTTCTAATCCACTAGAGGAAGCAGAGAGATGATGGGCACTTCAGGGCACGTCAGGGACCCTCTGGCATTTTTCATGGTTACTCAATCTTCAGTATCTTTAATGAGCAAAATAATCAAAATAATAACTCCTCACCTTTCCTAAGCATTTTGTAATTTCTAACTAGCACATTCTTGCATGTTTTCTCACATGAGCTTCACAAAAGCGTCTATAACAGAGGAAGACATCCTAGAAAGGAGCCGGAATGTAGGCAGAGAAAATGACTTGCGTGGAAGGATAATAGTAGCCAGGAACAGAGCTAAAGACAGTCTTGTCATTTCAAGTTTAGTCTTTATTCCAGTTCAATGCACAGCTTCTCTTATTAACTCTGCTTCAGCATCTTTATTTCCTGTGAATCTTCAAATCCTGATCCTTTGCCCAACATGAGACCCAACTGACCTCTCCTTTCCCATGGGTGTGCCGGGGACAGCCAGCCTCCTGGTTGTTAAATGGCTGCCTGGCTCTCTCAGTGTCACCTGTAGCCTCCTGATGCCTGGTTGTCTCAACAGCTTCTGACCCACAGTGTGTGTGCCCTGGGTGCTGGGGGCCCTCTTCTGTCCATTTTGAGGATCTTCCTGTTACAGCTGTGCTTGAACTAATTGAAGAGGACTAGGGCAGATTGGAGGATTTCTTCTCAAAATTAATATTCCATTTAACTCTGAGCTTAAGTCCTTGGATTCCACTTAGACCTTTTGTTTCTTTTTTTTTTTTTTTTTTTAATGGGCTTCAAGTGCAAGTGTATTGTTTATCATCTTTGGCCATGGACTTTATCATTGGTCTGTGGGTTACTCTCTCCTAAAAATTTGTAAAAATAACGAATTACCTTGAAATAAGTTTATAAACATCTGTGAATCCACAAGTCAAGGCAAGACCTTCACAATAACTGTAAGGAATCTTCTTGCCTCTTTTTCTTACTTTACCCCATGCAGAGTAAACACCATCCCAAAGTCTTTGGGTATCATTCTTTTTCCTTCCCATTTTGTTTTTTATATGTTCAAGAAATTACTTATTTTTAAATGAATTGTGTTCAATTCCTAAAAAATGAATTTGTTTATGTTGTACATAATATTTTGCAACTTAGTTTTTCATTTAGACATATAGCTATGGTTCATTTATATTGCTACTTGTTGCTGTACCTCATTTATTTCTAGGGATATAGTATAATTAACTAAATATACAACAGTTTTATTTTTCCATGGTCCTGTCTATGAGCACCAGATAGTTTTCAGGTTTTTACTAATTTCAAAGATGCTTCCATGAATAATATTGGACTTATGTCTTGTGAATATGTTTAAAAGTTTCCCTTGGTTCTGCATGTAGAAATAAAATTGTTATTTTGCATGGTATTTAAATGTACAGCTTTAATATAATTTCCAACTATTTTCAGTAATTGAACCAATTTATACATCCATTAGCAATATATTAGAAATCTTGTGATTGTTTTTACTTTCTGACACTTGATATTGCCACACTTTTTAATTATTGCCAATCAAATGAGCATAAAATAGTAACACATTTTGGTCTTAAACTAATGGGATTGAATATTTCCTTGAATTCTACACACGATATAAGTTTTCTATTTTATGAAAAACCTCTTTAAATTGTTTACCCATATTTCTGTTGGGCTATTGTGCTTTTCTTATTAACTTGTACAAGTTCCTTTTATATATTTTTGTTGCTTTTACTAAACATATCTTCTCTCTGCTTGTAGCCGATCTTAAAGAGTCAGCATGTTATAACGGGTATAAATTTGGGGACAGACTGACATGGTAAATTCTAATGTTTGGCACTTACTCAACATATAACACAGCTAGCCTGTGGTTAAGCAGCATCTCTTAGAAGAATAGCATATGCAAAGTGTTTATATCATAATCAAAGTCTTTCTTATATGCAAAGTGGTCATGGCATCATGATGATAATGACAACTAGGAATCAGAACATATAACTGAGCTCCTATTAGATATCAGATACTGTGCCTAGCCCGCAGGAGACACATCCTGAACTCACAGTGAATACAGCATAGTGTGAGGAGGACAAATCAACAGTTATTAGCAGATCTAACAGTAATTGATAAGCCTGGGTGTGTGGGTGTTCTTACATGGGCCAACCTAAAAATGGACTTTGCCAGGGAGGGCTGGCATTCCAGTCCTTCATTTATTCAATCATATGTTCATTCACTCATCAAATATATAATGAATACTGTGAAGTAGGTACTTTGCTAAGTACTGTATTATTAGCATTGTAGATGTAATTAATATGATTTAGTAAATGATTTTCTTTGGGGAAGAAAGAAAATAAGGAGTTAAAGAACTTCAAGATTTATAGCTACACCAACTGGATTTACCAGGATGATTGCCACTGGCTGGGCTTCATTCTCATCCCCTTTAATTCAGAGTGCCTGGCCCTAGTAAACTGTCTGTGTTTTAATAAAATGATTATGGCAGGTTAGATTTTTATTCTCAACTCTTCACTATCTTTCTACAATAGGATTGCAGGTCCCATGGACTGTCACATGACTTGCCATATGGCAGCAGCATACATCTATGTCTTTCTGACTTGTCCATGTGGCATGCTTTGGTCAATGGGATGTGAAAGAATTTGATGTTTTCCAGGTCAGAGTAAGCACTATAGGTACTATCATTCATTTACCAGCTTAGTCCCCCTTATCTCTCTCCCCGAAGTCCAGGGAGGGAATGCTCCCGCGGTCTGAGTGCCAGAAGGAGTAGATGCATGGAGAAGAGCTGAGCAGAGCTGATGCCAACCTGCAGTCAACTGGTAAGTTAACAGCAGACCCAGAAACCCTGATGTGCTCCTGCTTCTTCTTCATGGCAGCTCAAACATCACCTCCTCCAGAAAGTCTTTGCCACACTTCTTTGTATCTCCCTCCTCTCCCATCTGACTGTGTTCTCCTTAAAGTCAGAAATGCATCACTTTCATTTTTCTACCATTGTCCACCAGCATAATGTGTGTTTCAGGGGAAGCACTCAGTGAAAGGTTGTTAATGAATGGATGGATGGATGAGTGGGAGATGAACAAAACAATGTATGAATGAGAGACAGGGGGGACCCAGAAGACAGGACTTGAATTCTCATGGACAAACTTTCCAGTGTTGTATTTTTTTTTTTTACATACATTTAATTCTGAGTATTGACTTTTGTAAATAACTCAGTGATCTACAAGAGAAATTAAATGGGGACTGAGCTGGCCTAGGGAATGTAAATATTTATGTAACAGAATTTTTTCTAAAAAAATGTGCATTCCAAAGCATTTTTTTTTTTTCCATAGCAAACACATCGTGGGAGTGATGGTTTCTTTTACTTTAGGATCATTCATTTGGTCAGTCAACAAATATTCATGGAATGACTCATGGACTGTGATGCCAGCTTCTCTTAGGGCTGAGGTAATCAAGTGTCCAAAAGGAGGAAAGTCTGTCTTGTTCAAAATTAATGACCCATGACTGGAAAATCAATGATCTTGGGGATGGGGGATAGGGATTCCTGGAAACAAAATAAGTTGTTGATTATCTTGAAGACCCTGGATTTTATTCTTTTAGGTTCAACATTGACAGAAGAGAGCACTTTGTTCACTGAGAAGAATCAGAACTTTTCTAGGGTATTTGGACACATGTGTGAATGTATATGTGTGTTGCTGTGTGTGTGTCTGTGTCTGAGTATAGTGTTTATGGGTGTGTCTGTGTGTATAAAGGAGAGAGACCCCAGACCCAGGAATTCTAGCTAGCAGAGCAAAAGTGCATTCACCAGTAGCTATTCACACACACTGATGATATCTGAACTGTCTTTTGAAAAGTTGACAAAGTATTTTAAAATTTATCATTTTAGGCTGCCACATCTTACTCATTTTCAGAAGATGCAACTGAAATTAATACGACTAATGGATTGAAGAATTTCAGTGTGTCAGCCTTTGATCAAAGTGCTTTATAGATTTTTAACTTGGTTATTCCTTATATCAACTACTTAGCATAGACTCTATTAATACCTATTAATATCATTTTGTCAATATTATAATCAATTAATATCACCAGCATTAAAGAGGGGAGGAAATTGAACCATAAGATATGTGAGTGACCTGCCTAGGGTCACACACAACTGGCAATTTGTGGCCTTAGAATTTGAAACTAGGCTCTTTGGCTCCAGAGCCAAACCCTTAGCTCCTCCAAGATACTGATGCAATCTCATCCATTATCATCCAGGCTGTAAGTGGAAAACAGAATTTTCACTTCAGAGTCAAAATCCGGCCCTTTTCTCATTCTTTTTAAGGCTTATGACGCTGGTAGCAATTGTAGTTTACAAAAGCTCACTTACCATTCTTTATTTGCAATCCAACAGCTGGGTCAAACAGGGAAAATTACCCTCCTCCACTTTCCAGATGGAAAACCGAGGCTCAGGATCAGAGCCTTTAAGAGATTTACCCAGGGTCATACCAAGAGTTAGCAACAGACCTGAGACTAGAAACCAGGACACCAAATTCCTAGCATGATACGCAATCTATGGGACATGAGTTCATGCTATTCTCAGTGAGATCTCTCTATAGACGTGGTGTCATTTCTAACTTCACCCTAATAAAATGGCAAGTTAAATAAACCAAGGTGACCCAGAGTTCTTCTACAAATAAGCCATGATCACAGCTCCACTTACTTGGCTGGGAGCAAACAGCTTGGAAACGGGCAATGTAGGTGACAGAAAAATTTGGAGGTAGGCAGGCTAGAATGGCACCTGAAACCCCAGTGGCCCAATACACTTGTATCTCAAAGCAAACAGAAACAATGGATTGTTCACCATGCTGCAGGCCAGAGAGATTAAAGCCCACAGAGGGAAATGTGCCATCTCTGTTGGAATTAAGTGAGAGAGACATTGATAGGTACCATTTAGTTAAAAATGCTAGATCAGCCTCATGGTTGTTAACTCTTTCATAAATTAGCTTCACTTCTGTGTTTGGTTAAAAATAGCCCTCCTTTGCACTGAGATCACAGACTGATCTGTTTCACATGCAAATTATATACAGTTGACTTTCACCGTGCTGAGCTATGCTATTGCCGAGTTATCTCAAGTTCAAGGCCTATTATATAGCCTTGCTGAAGTTGCACAGACAACTTAGGTCTAACTTCAATAGCTAATGAGTTCAGTTGCTTCTTTCCTTTTCAGTCAGTTTTCTCTTACACTATTAGCTATCCAATTACTCCAACTACAAATTCCAAAGCTAGATCTGCTAGTTGCTTGACATTTTCTAGAGCCTGCCCGCAGACATTTTTCCCTTGGTTCCCCACAAAAGTAATAGAATTTTAGATATTTGCCTGAGGTCACACATTGAGTGTGGAACCCACTCTGATGAGAATGCAAGAGTTTGAGGCTTTCTTTTCTGCACGACACCGGGTCCTGATCATAAAGATGTGGATAATTCTTCCAAACAATAGTACAAACAAAACAAAACGAAACAAAACAAAAAAACAAACTATGTTTACAAGGGTCTGAAGTAGTTTGGATTCTACACTATCATGCTCAAGTTAGTTCAGAGTCATCTCTCTTAATGTCATCATCTCAGAGTGACCAATAGTAAAATCAAACTGACTTTCCTTAGCAAGACTTGCTCTTGGGCTTTTTGCCTATTCCAGCAATCTCACCTCCCATCCTTTCACTGTGTGCACTGGAACGTCTGTCAAATGGGATGACTTATAATTCCAAACTACCACCCTGTTTTCTCCTGCCTCTGCATCCACTATTCCTCTTGACTGCCCTGCCATCTCTGTGCCTTATGCCTGTTGAATATCCACTCTGTGTGGTTATTCAGATCTTATGTTAACTAATCAAATATGCCCTTTTGGATTCTTGCTGTTCAGGTATAGTGTTAGCTCTTGAGGGTCTAGATGTAGTGACCAGTTAACCAGTCTGCCAGGGATTGAAGAATTTTCCTGGTTTTAAGACTTTTAGTGCTAATAATGGGATGCTTCTGGGCAAAAAGTTGTTTAAAGGAGTAAGTTGACTCTACAGTGACAACCTCTCATCCCTGGGATTTAAACATCACCTCCTCTGGGTTTCTTGGTTCTTACTTCTGCATCCGTTCCATTGCTCTAATTGTTTGCTTTAAAAACTGCTTGTCCATCTCTTAGAAGACTGTGAAATCTCACTGGGAAAGGCCAAGGGTGTGGACCTTGTTTTATTCACCCTGACTCCTGGCTTTCAGCCTGGTACTGAGTGAGTGTTCTTTAAATGTTTACAAATGATTTTCTAGGCGGGACCATGCATCTCCCCCAAGGGACTCAAGAGCTGGAGAGTCTAGGTTTTAATAAGACAGAAGAATTTGGCACCCTGTGAAGGATAATTTTCTGACCTCTGATCTGCTCCATTCTCTAGGGTCCTAGAAATTTTTTTAGGAAAGCAAACCAGGACACAATCAGATCAAATAGTAATATAAAATAGATAACATCGGAAAGGGACACAAAGAGGAAGGAACATCAAGAGAATAAATAAAATGAATAGAGAGAGTGTGTTGGGGGTAGAATAATGAATGGTCTAGTTAAGGTATTTTTAAATTTTATAGTACATAACTTTTACAGAAAGGATATAGTGGTTTTCAGGAAAGAAATGACAACATTTAGCCACACACACACACACACACACACACACACAAATCCTGTTGCTCAGATTTCACAGGCAAGTTTCAGAAAAAATTGAGTTGATTCCAAGCTTACACAAACTGTTCCAGAGAACTGGCACTCAGGTAATCCCCTAATTTATTTTATGAGGCTGAGATAATTTTGGTATTAATCAGGCAGGGACAAATGATACATAAAAATTACGTGGCGATTTCACTTATGAATGCAGATGTAAAAATTTTAAACAAAATATTAGCAAATTGAATCCAACAATTTATGAATAAAATCAAGATTGATTTGAGTGTATTCTAGGAATGCTGGTGTGGCTTATTATTATCAGATACATATTTTTTTTAAAGATTTTATTTACTTATTTGAGAGAGTGAGAGAAAGCGTTGAGAGAGGAGAAGGTCAGAGAGAGAAGCAGACTCCCCACGGAGCCTGTGGGGTTTGATCCTGGGACTCTGGGATCATGACCTGAGTCGAAGACAGTTGCTTAACCAACTGAACCACCCCAAATTAGCAAATATTTTAAAGTGATTCATTTCATTAATTCACTAAAGGAGATGCATAATAAAATCACTTCAACAGACAGGAAAACATTTACTAAATTAATTAATTAAAAAAATTAATAGAAAATGTGAAACTGTGGAAAAAAATTTATAGGTAAGAATTTTAATAATCCTAAATTTCAGAAAGGGAATATTTTACACATGATACAGAAGCACAAATTATAATATAATGAACTCTATAACAAATACATCATAAGAAAGTGAAAAGAATGGGTCACAAATTGGATTTATAATACATATAACCAACAAAAGATTAGGGTTCACAACTTCTAACACTTCTGGCCCTTACCTCTGGCTCAGCACTAGCACCCTGAATATAAATATTTGCTTATCTGTACCCCCGACCTCCCGGAGATGGGAGCAGCAAGTCGTAAACAGGGTTTGGGTCATTTTTGCATCCACAGAACCCAGCACAGTACCTGGCACATACTGGTGCACAGGCCGATATTTATGGAATGGCTAGAAGGTATGAGGCCCTGGGTTGAATCCCTTCAGGGGTTTATTCATCCCCAGCCATCCACATCACTGCAGGCTTTAAGTTGAAATAATACAAACTATTTTAGTCAGTCCAGGCTGCTGTAATGGAATACCATACACTGGAGGACTTAAATAACAAACACTTTTTCCTCACAGTTCTGGAGGCTGAAAAGTCCAGGCTGTAGGTATGGGCAGATCCACTCCCCAGTGAACCAGTGAGGGTTCTCTTCCTGTTCTTATAGCTGGTGGTCTTCTAGTACAAATTCATATGACTAAGAGCAAAGAGGCAAGAAGCAATCACTCTGGTGTCTTCTTTTGGGACATAAACCCCATGATGAGGACCCAACCATCATGACCTAATTGCTTCTCAAAGGCCCCACCTCCTAATACCATCCCTTTGGGGGTTAGGGTCTTAACATATGAATTTTGGGGAAACACAAACTTGCAGTCCATAAGTCCACTAGAACTACTTTAAGTAGGAGAATGAGAATGAGTCATAGATTTCCAGGAAGACTCGAGAACCAGACTACAAAAATGGTGGGAAGGAAGGCAGACTTATTAGCCAGAGCCATAGTGCAAAGAGAACCAGAGAACCAGTCTAAGAAGAACTTGAGGGCAGTAGCACCTGCTGCCAGCTTTGCATGTAGGATCCCCACTGAGTTGTGGACTACTCCTGGCAATATGATGCTCTTACTCAGCTTGCTGCCCATCAGGAAATAAAATTTTTCACTCTGATCACAAACCCTAGTTACACATTTCTGGGCTGTGGAGGAAATTTGCAGACTTTTACCCTCATTTTTCTGGGAGCTTGGAAAGATGGATCTGGACCCTTATTAACCTGTACTGACAGGCAGGGATCATGCAAACCTTAGGAAAGTATTTAGATTCTGGGCAACTAATAAAATGTCAGATGTCCACTATACAGCCCTTCATCTTTTAACCACTGAGACCTTATTTTACTTCTACGTCTAAAGGTGTAGTTAGTTCAGAGAAGAAAAAGAGGATCTCCACTTCCTGGAGGAGATTATGCTAAGTGAAATAAGTCAAGCAGAGAGAGTCAATTATCATATGGTTTCACTTACTTGCGGAGCATAAGGAATAACATGGAGGACATTGGGAGATGGTGAGAAGTGAGTTGGGGGAAATCAAAGGAGGAGATGAACCATGAGAGACTGTGGACTCTGAGAAACAAACTGAGGTTTTTGGAGGGGAGGAGGTTGGGGGGTTGGGTAAGCCTGGTGGTGGGTAATAAGGAGGGCATGTATTGCATGGAGCACTGGGTGTGGTATAAACAAAGAATCTTGGAACACTGAAAAAAAATTAAATTAAAAAAAAAAAAAAAAAGAATCCATCCTCAGGAACAACAAACTCAAAGCCCAGAGGTTTTCAAGATGGTGGTAATTCCTCTGTAGGAAGCATTTGGAAACATGTGAAGACTTTTACAATTTATTGTGAGACCTTACTAGAATTTGAGAGTGGGAGAAAGTGAAGTCAAAAGACCCACAGTGAACAGAACATTCCATGTGGCAAAGAATTGCCCCACTTCATATGCCCATCCTGCCTTGAGGAATTATTGGGCCTCACCATCCATGAAGGAACAATTGTCACTGCAGCCAGTGCCACACTCAACAAGGGGGCCCAGAGACAGATAACCAGGCTGTTGGGGGTGTCAGGGATACACTTAATTAGCACTGGACAAGATAAAGAGAGAAGAGATGGATCCAAAAATACTCAAATGTGGACCTAGAGTCTGGTCTATTGCTGTTAAACCTCTCCTGAATTGAGGGGACCCTTAGAGGGTAAACTAGTTCCCTGGGTTATAGACCTAAGAAGGCCCTGGGCTCCCTAATGTTTAACCAAACCCCTGTGTTGGAGGGAAATCTTATCCTGAGCTGAAGTCATTAGCAACTGCATTTACTGTTCTTTTTAATGCTATTTCCTGTGTGTGTGTTTACACAATACCCTTCAGATATTATTGAGCTGGGAAGATTTTACTCCATACAATTCCTTTACATGTTGGGTTGATGTGTGCTATATAACACTAATAATTGTGTGTTTACAACTGCTGCCAACTTTAGGGACCATATTATTGGCTCTGGAATATATATATATATATATATATATATATATATATATATATAGTTGAGAAGTCAGGATAGTTGAAAGGGTGGGGACAAGAAGCAGAGAAGCCAGATCAAGCCTACTGCAACAGTGAAGGTGAGATATCTATATGGATAGATAGATAGATAGGTAGATATAGCTAGATCTATCTATAGATCGATAGATATACATATAGATAGATCTATAGATATAGATAGATCTATCGATATATATAATTTCACATGTATGTGTGGGTATAAACATAAATATAAACTCTCCTGAATATGCACTGTTTTTATTCTTAACATTTAAGGATTTCCCTGATATTGTTTATGGGATTGTAAAGTAACTAGAATTCTTAGTTATAACTTTCAGCATGCTTTTCCTTATAGAAGTAATAAAAAAGTCATAACAAAAATAACTGATGTTTTGCATTGTGCTTGGTGGTTTAAGGAACATTGTCGAATCTTGTACACCGATGAAATAGGCACTGCTAATAGTGTCACCATAGTTCATACAGTTCACATCATTGGAGCAGAGAGCAATGCGGCTTACACAGGTCAGAGCCAAGATGTGAGGTCAGGTCTTAACATCTTCCAAACCTGTGCTTGTCACTGTGTGTCAACTTCTTTTAGTGAATGTTGTTTTAAAAGCCCAGCATCTCCCTCATATGCAGAAAATCCAAGATCTCCTTCCTTTTCAGGGGAAAAGAACCCTCAGGAATGTTTATTCTCTATTCATTGAATATCTTTAAACTGGAAGAGAAAACACAATAAAAGCACCATGTAGTTAGATTAGAAATATTGTTATTTCTCTCTTCCCTGTTTACACAGTTACTTGTAAGACGGGCATCTAATGTGAGATGAGAACATTGACTTTGAAACAGCTTGAACACATACAAAACCATCAAAGGGCAACAGCGGACACATTAGTGTTTGCAGCAAGCATTCTCCAATGTTTGATGATTTTCTGAGCTGCTGGAGGTTCGAACAGCACATAAGAGGGTGGTGCTGGAAGAAAACACAATAGCTATGTTGACCTAACTTCCAAATAAAGGGATTTGCAGACTCCTTAAAAGAAAGGCTGCAGATATAATGGGCATAAAGTTAAACATTGTTCTGACAAAGGTGACACATGCGTTGTGACTTTTCCTTATCTAAGAGGTATATCTGGAATCTCTTAATGCTTAGTTCTGGTCTAGTTTGCATCACCAATGGTTGACAGTGCTGGCCTTCTCTACTGAATTTCTGTGTAAAACATTAGTGTAAAAACAAAAGAAAACAAAACAAGATCAGCCGTATGATATAAGTCATCACTGTTAAGTTCCTATGCTTGTTGGGTGTTAACACTTCTTAGATACCAAGCAATTTTTTGTATTTGATCCTAAAAAGTCACTGAGGCGATTTTATATATATAACATTATAGGCATAAAATTACATATGCGTGTGTGTGTGTGTATTTATTATTATTATTATTATTATTATTATTCTCACTTACACATGTAGAACACTGAGCCCAGTGACAGTTAATTGTCTGCCTAATATAACTCAGCTTTTGAGGAGCGGAGCCGGGATTCGAACCTACTTCTCTGATTCCACATCCGAGTTTTACAGAATTATTGGTGCTGCCTCTTTTCAGCATACTAACACACCGACATTTCATTCTTGTCAGTTTTCTCTTTTTACACTAAATATACTACTTCCAGAAATGCAGAGCCCTTCCCTGCCATACTCTCCCACAACCTTGATCTCACTGTCCTATGCCAAGAACTTAACTCATTCTATTTCTAGCATTGGTCTATGTGGCTGATTGGTTTTGTCCATCTTCGTGGCTCAGTGATATTGCTGTTGTTTATTTTCAGAAAGTCTCTAGGTGTCATCTCTAGTCTTTTCAAGTTTGAAGAAAACAAAACAAAATAAAGATTCAATTCTGGTTGCCTTAATGTATGGTAATCATGAAATAAATCTTACTTTAAAAATGTCTTCATTTTTTAAAATACAGGTTATGGGAGGACCCGGGTGGCTCAGTCATTTAAACGTCTGCCTTCAGCTAAGGTCATAATCCCAGGGTCCTGGGATTGAGCCCCGCATGGGGCTCCCTTCTCAGCAGGAAGTCTGCTTCTCCCTCTCCCACTAACTCTGCTTGTGTTCCCTATCTTGCTGTCTATCTCTCTGTGTCAAATTGATGAATAAAATCTGTTAAAAAAAGAAGCCAAAACAAAAGTTTTCGTCCAAACAAACCATATATATTATTCCTGAGGAATATAGGAAAAAGGAATTTGGCCATAGAAATATTTTCAAAATGTAGAGAAAGAGCTAAGTCAATTTTAAGAATGTTCTCAATTAGAGAATCTTTTGTAAGTTCTTTCTAATAAGTTAGCTCCTGTTAAGTATCAACAAAGGCAAACTGAATGCATGTAGAGTAAGTAAACAGACATCAACAAAAGCAGAAGCCAAAAATAGTATCGTAAAATCTGCCCCTCAACTAACTTGTCCCTAGATCCCATCATAATAGTATGACTTTTATATTGCATTCATGCATCATAATCATAATATCTGATAATAAACACTTTCTTATTTTATATGATACATTTAGATGTATCATAAAATCATTACATCACAGAGTTCTATAAAGAAACCTTGATTCCAGGAGTGTTATCTCATAAATGAGTTTGTGATGCATTGAGGCAGGTAGAGATGAAAGATTTCCCACAGCAGCAGTAGTTGATAGTATGCATGTGCTTTCTGAAATCAGGTCTGTCCTAGCAAATCAGTCAGATATGATAATCCCCAAGTGCATAAATTGAGAGTATTGAAGAACAAAGACACCCAGAAGATTTCAGCATGACAAACCCTGACAGGCAACAAACTGACTCCTAAGGCACGTTTGTATTTTTTTTTTTTTTTTAAACAGCAGAACTCCTAAGCATCTACATGTTTCTGGGCATATGGAAAATGCTTATGAAAATGCAATAACACTCAACCTGCTGTTCAGGAGGGAGTTACTGCGTCTGTGTTCTGTGCCACACAATGTGCAATTCACAGCATAACTTCCAAAGAGCTTCTGTGTCCTGGGTGGTGCTTGCTTGCGCAGGACACATTCTGTTATGATGCACCTGTTACTCCATCCTGTGCAAGTACCACAGAGAACATGGTGGGAAGTCATGCGCTCAAAGCTCTAAGGGAGGTGGAGAAGACAGAGAAGTCAGGTAGGTGAAAGGGTGGGGACCAGAAGCAGAGAAGCCAGATCAAGCCTACTGCAACAGTGAAGGCGAGATATGGTAAGTGTCTGCACAGAATCAGTGGAAGCGGGTTTGAAAACATGGGAGCACATTTGAATGAGTTTTAGATGTTAAAGTAACGTATTTTCTGCCAGATAAAATATGGGGCAGTTAATGGAAACAAGTATTTCTGTATAACTTCGTAAGTAAGAAAGAGGTATTTTGAAGAAGAGGTTGTGGGAAAAGGAAGCCGGATTTGGGACCCTTGATAGGAGGCACCTGCAGGAGGTCTGAAGCCGAGTAACGTGGGCAGAAGTGACTGTCCACAAGAGGGCACTGTGGGGAGGTGTCAGTATCCTCTCTCCTGCACCCCTTCCACTCTCTTTCCAAGTCGGGATTTTCTTGTAGCAGTTACTTACCTGACAAAGGAGAGAAATTCTCCCTCACCCACCCCAGACTGAGGTAGAATGGTTGAGAATTAAACACACCATGAACTGGAATGCTTAGGAAGGATGGGCATGGTTGTATCTCCAGTCTGCAGGGGCACATCCTGGTTAAAAGGGCTGCCCAGAGTGATTATTAAAAATGCATTCTTTCTCTTTCAAAATGTCCCAAGTTGGTCATCTTTGCTGTTATGGTTTTAGTGATCCTGGTAATTTTTACCTTGCACGGCCTCTATATTTTAAGGCCATGTTTACATGCACCATCTACTTTGATCCTTACAACAACTTTATGGGGAGGTGAGGGCAGAATTCCCACTTTGAAATTAAAGGTGGGGTTTTATTTAGGGTTTCAGTACCTGACCATCACTTTGGAACTTTGGTGTGGAAGCAGAGCTTGAGTCTATGTTTCTGAGTGTACATTTGTGAATTTTTCCAGGTATATCATGTTTTTTTCTTAACTTGATAATCTCATGATTTTTTGACTTTATGATGGATGGGGTAAAAATCTCAAACACCTGAAACCAAAAGGATATTACTTGGAAATGCAAGGCAAATACTAACAGGAACATTTTAAGGGACCTACTCTTGACTCACAATATCACAGATCTATGCCCAGATGTTTCCTCTTGTTCACTCAGCCCTCTTCCTCTTTATCAGCCTGGAGGCTGAAGTCAGCAAACTTCCTTCACCCGTTCTGCCTGGGGAGGTCAATAGGAAATTTTTCTTAAAAAATTCAAAGAGGTGTCAGAGTTAAAAGGAAATCCTATGACAGGGAACACATTGTCTATCAAAGAAACAAAACTTTGACTTGGCACTGAACGATACTACATATCGTTGAGAGGATACTACATATCATAACGATACTACATTATGATAGAGATGCATAATCTCTATCATTCCCTCATTTAATTTTTACACCGTATGACAGGGTCACTAACAACTATGAGGGGATTTGGTCCTCTCATCAGTTCTTCAGATTCTGAACTGCAGACTTTCTCCATGTGAACACTCATGTTCCCTGAGATGAAATTATGTTCCTACCTGGTACCTTTTAAAGAGCAGTCCATTTTGTTTGCCCCAGAGAAGTCTCTGGATCTCATTTCATGTTAAACTGGGGAAATCCTAGATCACTCTCTACCTTCACAAGGCCAAGAGCTATTTGACCTTGAATGTTACATTTGTTCTCACTGAGTCTCAGTTTCCTTATTGCCTGGATTGTCAGGGGTTCACAAACTTACTGTGTTTTGCTGTCCACGACTTCTCTTTTGTAACTACTCAACTAGGCCAGTGTACCTGAAAAGCAACTATAGGCCAGATTTAAGTGATTGAGGGTGGCCGTGTCCTAATAAAACTTTATGAAAACAGGTGGCAGGCAGGATTTCGTCTGTAGACCAGTTTCCCAACCATTTTCAAGAGAAAATATAATCTGCTTAACCAGGTTACTCAAAGAATTGCATTGACTAGAATATGTGAATGCTTGATTAAGAGTCTAATGTTAAAATTTTCTTTCTTCTTCCCTTCGGACTCACACCAATTGTCTTTGCTTGAGCACAGTAGGGAAAGGGAGGGCTTACTGTTGTTGGCTGATATTTCTTTCTTTCTTTTTTTTTTTTTTGGTTTAATGTTAATTATTTGCTAGAAAAAGGGAACTGAAAATATTGAGTAATTAATCTAAGAAACTTATGGACAAATTTGAGCCGTATTCAGTCTCATTTCCCCCCACATTTATTCCTTTAATAAATGTTACTTAAAACAGCCCTTTTAGTGAAATTCACAACAGACATATAAAGAAGCCTGTGGTTTGGGCCAAAGGTCCAGGTAACAGCTGTGGATCTTTATTTGAAAAACAATAATAATGAAGACTCAGCTTTGCAGGCCTCTATTATTTCAAGCTTGACCTCTTGTGCCTGCATTCTGTGTCCTTCCTTGCCAGCCTCCAAAACAGGCACTAGACCTGCCCCTTCATTTCTCGAATGGCTGTATTGTTCTTTAGAGATCATCCTCTTGACCTGTTTTTCAATTACTTTTCAAATACTCTTACACATCTCATTTACATCTGTATGTTTTTTTTTTTCCCCTCAAGTACCTTTAGGTTATTAATGCAAAAGACAAATGACTTGAATGCCCTAAAATACATTAAATTGGAACAAAAACACACCAAGTTTGCAGTCAAATGTCCCCAGTTACACATTTGACTTTATCTCTGATTATTTAAGTGACATTGAACAGATGCCTTCCATAGGATGACTCTCAGGCTTTTCATTTGTGAATCAAGATAGGGACTG
This sequence comes from Lontra canadensis, assembly GCF_010015895.1. Lineage (NCBI taxonomy): Eukaryota > Metazoa > Chordata > Mammalia > Carnivora > Mustelidae > Lontra > Lontra canadensis. The sequence goes on along the minus strand of NW_022630995.1, from coordinate 59,480,196 downwards.
TTATTCTTCCTACTTCTCTAGATTTCCTGTGTAAATAAAGGCACACTAGCTATGGAGATAAGATTCCATGAAATTGCTGGTAACTTTGTTCTCAATTATAACCATTTATCACATCACAATAATAGTTGTAACTTAAGTAGCACTTACTGGGAACTAGAAAGTATACCATGTATTGTTCATTAATTAGGTTATTAATCATTAATATCATAACAAATGTGAGAGGTAATTATCTTTCTTTGCATATTACAGATGAAAAAAAAAATTAAGAAGCATGGTGGTGAGGTAACCTGCCCAAGTCTCACAATAAGTGAATGAGTTGGGATTGAAAAGAACTGGCAGTTCTTCCTCTGAACCACAATGGGACTTGAGGAGAACACAAAAGTTTATATCTTCTTTATCAAACGAGAGAAGACCAGGCATTCTGTGTTTGTCTCACAAATCTTCAAGTTTAAAAATGATGGTCCCCTGGGGCACCTGGGTGGCTCAGTGGGTTAAAGACTCTGCCTTCAGCTCAGGTCATGATCCCAGAGTTCTGGAATCGAGCCCCACATCGGGCTCTTTGGTCAGCAGGGAGCCTGCTTCCCTCTCTCTCTCTGCCTGTCTCTCTGCCTACTTGTGATCTCTGTCAAATAAATAAAATAAAAAAAAAATATCGCAATACTCAGTGGTAGTACAAATAAAAAAAAAATAAGTAATGTACTGTTAAGCTAGGGTTTTAAAAAATAAATAAATAAATAAATAAATAATAAATAAAAATGATGCTCCAAAGGGCAGTTTTTCCTTGTTTTGTCACATTTTATTCTGAAAAAAATTAAGTAAGCACATACATAGATAATTTACAAGTAGATATTTTCAAAGGTCACCAAGACATGATCCAGATCACAATTTCTAAGTACAACTTTATTAGAGATAGTTAGATCAAACAGGGAAAAAAAAAAGGTAAGAATATGGAAAAATAAATCCAAGGATTAGAGCTAATTTTAATAGAGAGAGACAGAAGAGAAAGAAAGAAAACTTTTCCCACAAAGAATGGAGAATATTTGTTCTTTAGGGATATTCATAAATTTTAATCACAGACTAAACTATAAAGTAAACCTCTTATTTTCTAAATATAAAAATCCCACAGATCATGTCTAATAAGTGCAATGAATATTGAGTTAGGAATAAAAAAAACCCCTAAAATATATTATTTAAAAATCTAATGAGATAAAGACAACATGACAGTGGAAATTACAAACTATATTGATCAGAATCACAATGAAGACAACATATCAAATCTGCAGTATGCAGTTAAAAAGGAATCAAAAATAAATTATGTGTCCTTAAATGTACTAAACTGAAGAAGAAGAACAACAACAACATCAACAACAACAACAACATTAATGAGGAGGAGGAGAAGAAAAAAAAAAAGGAGGAAGGAGGGGAGAAGAAGGGGAGGGAGGGGAGAGGGAAGAGAGGGTAGAGGAGGAAGAAGGGGAGGAAAGGGGGGATGGGGAGGAGGGGGAGGAGGAGAAGAGGAGTGAGGCCTGGGGTGGGGAGGAGGAGAAAATAGAACTAAGAGAGGAAAAAGGAAGGAGGGGTAGGAGAGGGAGAGGGGAGTGGAGAAGAAATACATCTAGGGTCCAGAACTCCTCCTAGGTATGGAGAAACAGTCCTTTCAAAGATATAGGAAAACCAGAAAGGATGCAAGGCATGAAGACCCCATTTTATGTTTGGTGAGGGTAGTTGAGGGAGTTTCCTGATGTTTCAAAGGGTAAATTGCCCCTAACTAAAGACATATTGTTGGTAGTTCCAGGAAGGCAGGACTAGATGGGAGTGAGGTTATAGAATGTAATGTTCAGAGGAATTAACTGACTTTCTCAAAAGCATATGGCTTTCATCAGGTTAATGTTTAAATATGACCTTCTGACCTCCCAATGAATTTTAACATACATTAGTGCTTTCCTCGAAAAGCATAATTAAGTGAAAATACGCATATATACACTACTTTGATAATGCATCACTTAAAAATATCCATGAGCAAGTATTCTATTTACCCAGATAATCCAGCAAAGTGTTTGTTTTTCATTTTCTTTAAAGAATGTGGATATTTTTCTGTAGTTTTCACTTGACTCTTTGTGGTGATACTTATAGAGAATTTAGGAGTTAAATTGAAACATAGAAGAAAATTGAAATTGGCATGAAGCTAAATGAATATACATAAGCTTTTAAGATGTCCTTATGAGCAATGTGCCTTTCTGACTCCTCAACTGCTTAATGATTTGTACATACCACTATTGTAAAAAGGGGAAAGGGTACTGAGTTGCAGGGAAAAGCACCCCAGGAAATGAGGAAACTTTGCCCTTTGAATTACTGTTAGACTTTTTAAAAATGCACAGTTTGATAACACATTGTTTTGCTTCTCCTGTAAAGTGAAGGCACATTATAAACGTCATCTTGTAATGATCCTCTTATTCCCCAAACAGACTGCCTCCTCACTCTCAGGACAAAGGTCTGAATATTTGAAGAAGCATGACAAAAGAAAGGTTTTGATCAGTGAATGACTCCAGCTGTATTTCCAAGTTTAATTTAGTGCATTTTAAGCTTTGAGGAACTGGAGGAGGGATATTGTTTTGCCCACCCTCCTCTTTTTAAATCTCTTTGAGGTATAAGTACATAAAAGTGTTTATAAAGACAAAATGGACCCTTGAAAAACTAAAGGATAAAAAAAAAAAAAATACATGGGGAAAGTCCATGGAGAAAAAGAACTCAATTTGGGTGGTTGCTGGTTTGAGGACCAACTGTTTTGCCAAGAACTTAGTTCAGCCATAAATAAACTAGAGCACATTCAGAAGAGGAGCATACTTCCTTAAGTTAAGCGCTGGTGGGAATCCGTACGTTTATATGCTTTCATCTCCCCAGAAGTGTTTCAGGGTTCTTGGGCTACCTCTTGCTTGTACCCTGGGAACTTCTCTATACTAGGTGGCGGGTTGTAAGGGCTTTGGAATTAGATTGAGCAGGAACACAGAGGCAACTGCTGATCATGGACTCTGCCAACCAGCAAATTAGGAATCACCCTGATAGACAGGTGTTCTGAACCCTTATCCAAAGAAGTACACTTGTGAAGGCACCACAGCTAGTGAATGGACAAAGGGCATAAGCTACAGTACGGTGAAGGAGACCCACCCAAAATGGGGAGAAGTGGTGATGTCCTACTTCCAGACGCCACCCAGAAGAAAGAAAACTTGAGTAAACATTCAAAGAGTACACACATTCTAGATATGGCTTATCCCTTTAACGTGAAATAAAATCCCTACTTGCTTCTGCTGGCTTGACAGGGAGACTCTCAGTTAACCATTCTGGCATCTGACTGACTTACAGGCCGTTCACATGCAAGGAGAAACTGTGTTTGGAAACAAGGTCTGGTTAATGAATGTGTGCAGCAATGAAAATGTAATCCCATTTTGTCCAGCTTCACTTATCTCTGCTAAGTTAACATCTATACAAACGTATTTGAGGTATAGGTAATATTGTACATGGTGACTCTATGTGTATAAAATAGCAGTGTCTTCAAATTTGTTCTTGCTCTTGAATGCTGTTTTCTCATCTTACTGCATTGTCGAGAGTCTAGAATTTTGTCTGATCTTTAGCAGGAGTTCAAAAGTGGTGTTCTCCTTCTCCTAAACACTTCAGAATTGATTTCCAGATAAGCATCATAGATTCAGAGGAAGGCCAAATTGGTTAATAACAAAAAAGTAATCCTAGCCTAGCACTTGATGGGATCCGTTGTTAGGATAATTCTCTTCTATAGCACTCTGGGACTGTCCCTGACAGCTGGGTTGTCTGAGAACACTTAGAGTTCTTAATTTTAATTCCTGGACCCTTTGGATCCTCACTGCAACAATATTCATTTCAATTTTTGATGACTTGCAAAAATCCTTTGATTTCTGGACCTGTCTAAATACTTTCTGTTGTAATGCTATCATCTGAAAACTACATTGTAAGTGTTAAACACATCCATCCATCACAGCATGCATTGCTGGACACAAATTCTGAGTCATTAAGCAAGTAATTGTCCTGCTAGACTTATGTTACACTTAATATTTGTTCTGGGTCCTTTAGGCACATCTCAACTTAATATGTTAAATTTCAAATAATCTCCCATCCTCTTAAAGGATAAAAAGTATTCAAATATATATGAGCAGATCTGCAAGGGGAAATGTGGATGGTTACAAAAATGTCTGGTTTAGAGAAGAGGCCCTGTTTCTGTAGTTGATGTAAAATTCTCTAAAATGAATACCTATTGTCAGAAACGATCAGCAGTTTTTGTTGATAATGTCCATGTGAAAATTTGGCATCTGCATATTTTTCTAGTTAAAGAAATAATCCTAGAGCACTAATTTACTCTAATGATACAGGCATCATTTGGCTTCACATAAATAAAAAAAGAAAGAAAGAAAAACTGAGCTAAGGTCCATTTCCTATTTAGGGGATGTAATATACAGAATTCAGTTGCAATGTTCACTGAAGTTTAAAAAAATAACTCAAACAAATGTAAGCACAAGGACACTGTCACAAGGGCTCTTTGCTCTGAATGGAAATTTGAATTTAATTACAAATGATACCTATATGATTTTTCTGTAAACATTTAGAAAAGCACTCAGCCTTGTCTCTCTCACTTCTATAACATTTCTCCATCTTATTTGTATTCTATTATTGCTTGAACTAAAACTTTTTCCAGTTATTTGTTTATCAATCTTTCTCTCCCCCTAGAAAGATGTTTAGGACAGCAAATATCACAATTGTTTCCATATGCCTAAGATCTAGTCCAAAGGCTTTCAAGCATTATGTGACTATTGTATGTCTTGAGTTAATTAAATTGCTTTCTCTTTCCTACAGTTGGGATTATCTCACTTCCCTCAGATACCAATTGTACTACCTATTTTTTTCCTTTGCAGATCTCAAAGCACCTCAATTCAGTAACCACAAAGATACCATTTGATCCTATAGTATGGATTGTTTTTCAGCTCTTCTATGAATGACTCAATTGATTGGTTGATTGAATCATTAACTTATTAATTCATCTAATAATCAGATATTCTAGAGTTTCAATTTTTTTAAGAACAGGAGATGATGCATCTGATATATAATTTTTAATTTCCAAAAATTCTTAGTCAAGTGTTAAGTATAGACACTAGTTGTATAAATCTTGTCAAGTTACTTAATACTCGCAGTTTCCATTCTTACCAAATGAAGATACAGTGACGTATTATAGTTGTGGCACAAATTAAAGGAGTTCTATAGATAAAGCTTAGCCATGGAGGAAGTACTCTAACTCTTGTTGTTACATTAGCTGATCAATAAAATCATGCCATCCTGCCTGAGATTACATATTTCATGACTGGAAAGAAATAATTTTAAGTACATTAATTTAAGGAAAATTTCTCTATTTTCCAAAGTTCATAAAGGAGATTTTTTTTCTTTTATAATCAGAGAATAATTCCAAAGATAAAAAGACAACTGCATAATCCATGTTGATGTATTTAAACTCAAGTATGAGGAATTAATGAATGGATGAATAAGTGAATCCATGTATATAGTAAGTTATGAGTGCACTGAAATATTCTATTCTTAAACATACAGCCATAATTATTTAGACTTTCTGAGGTGGGAACAAAATGGCCAATCCAGCTTCACTTGGTGTGGTTTGTTTCAGTTATGTTTACCTGAATTTCAGAACTCATGCTTACAGTGGCTTTCAGTATCTTGAAATTGTTCTTCTAGGATACACAAAGCTAAATGGAGGGGTTTCAAATGTCTTTATTTGAGCCATAAAAATATTTTTAGGCTTTAATTAACTCATGTGCATTTTTCACCAACTTATTTCATATCTTTTAAAAAACGAACTACCCAGGTGCTATGACACCCAGGTAGCTCAGTTGGTTAAGGGTCTGCCTTTGGCTCAGGTCATGATTCCAGGGTCCTGGGATTGGGTCCCTCATTGGGCTCCTTGCTTGGCGGGGAGCCTGCTTCTCCCCCTGTCTGCAGCTTGCTCTCTCTTGCTCCTGCCCACTCTCTCTGAAAAATAAATAAATAAAACCTTTAAAAAAAATAGACTATAGTATAGTTGACAAAATACAGGACTAGGAGAGAGTATAAATCTCAACTTCATGTCCTAAATCTGCAACTTCTTCATGGTGTTCACCCTGAGTGAGTCATCTGACTTCCCTGAATTTTCTTGTCCTCGTTTGAAAATACGCTGTGCAGAAAAAAGCAGAAAAGGTAAGTAGAGTGCTTCACACATTGTTTGGTACAATAGATTTTTCTGTAAAGGTTATCTGCCCCCTCCCCCGACCCCAAGCTTTCTCTCTTGGAGCTGATTTATCTATTCAAAATAGAAAAAAAATTATTTTTTATTACTTTTATTTGAAATCCCAGCTTTTTTCCGTAGAGGTTTATTAACAGGTATCATTGTCAGTCATGCTTTATTAAAAATTTGTATTTGAAAATTATGCAAGATCCTTGAAAAACATCCAATTCCATGTTCCTTCTAGAACTTTAATCATCATTGACATAGCCTAGCAGCCTGATCATACACATTTTTTTCTAGAACATCTCCATTTTATCTTTCCATAGATGCTGAATTTTTAATTCTATTCATCTTTGCTAAGATTTGAAATTTCTCTCCCAGAGTTTTATCCACTGATTTCACCCTGACTCCTTGGGCACCCATATAACATGTCTGAACTCTCTTTATATGCCAACCTTTACCACTTATCATCCATCTGGCCCACTGCCTTCCTCATGTTCTTATCCCTCAGAGGAAGCCTCTAACTTGCTCTAAGTTTTGAAGTAAGTCATTTACTATCTTCATATATGCCATGTATTCAGTTAAAAGTATAGGTCATAATATCTCCTTTTCTTGGTTGTGAGGAATAAATGAAATCATAAAACCCTTAAAAATATTAGCACTAATTTAAAAAATTTTTAAAAAATTAAAAATTAGCACCTATTATATACCAGATGTTAGTCTAGAAACTAGGGATGAAACAGTGGACAAAATATACAAATTCTCTGCTCTCATCAGCTTACTTATTTATGGGAAGGCAGAGAGTACACAATCTATAGTTTAGTATAGAAAATTAGTAAAACAGGTAATAGATGATAAAGGGGTGATAAGTATTCAAAAGAAAAATAGAATAGAAAGCTATATGAAACATTGGGACATGGGTATTAAATTTTAGTTAGGGAGTACAAAGAGGATTTAGGAGAAAAACAGTATTTTGAGAGACCTGGAAGAACTTGGAAAGGACAAAGACAGATCTGGGGAGAAAGAACATTTCAGACAGTTGGAGGAGAGAGTATGGAAGCCTTGAAGTAGGATCTTGGCAACCATCTCTCTTGCTGCAAAAATCAATAAATGTTAATATCTGTTTTTCTACAGCACTTTTTATTTTATTTTTTCAGTGTTCCAAGATTCATTGCTTATACCACACCCAGGGCTCCATGCAATACGTCCTCTCTTTAATAACCACAATCAGGCTCGCCCAACCCCCCACCTTCTCTCCAAAACCCTCAGTTTGTTTCTCAGAGTCCACAGTCTCTCATGGTTAATCTCCCCCTCCGATTTCCCCCAACTCACTTCTCTCCTTCTCCCAATGTCGGTTTTTAATTTAAGCCAGTGGTCTCCAAACTTTCATTGATCATACCTAATTATCAAACTTAGATCGCTTATCCAAAATATTTGCATTATGTATTTCCTTACTTGCTTAGAAGTTATATACATGTATTACTATACCAATTTAGTGGGTATGGCATAAAATAGAAGTCAAGTGAAATAGAAAAAATAGGAATGAGAAAACAAATACATAAATGGACATTCTAATATTGTTTTCTAAACTTAGAAATATCTCCTTACATACTCTAAATGCCAAAATCTACCCCAAAGGATGTAGATAGAATACTTCACCACCTTCATCTTTTTCTATCTTTTTACTTTTGGAACTGTCATTACACACATTTCTTTAAGTTTTTCAAGGTTAATCACCAGAAGTGGGGTAACTGAAAATTTTTACCGTCAACTCCCCATGGTAAAATCTGATCCTCATTCCTCTACTTTTCTTTCTATAAAACATCAAACATAATACTATATAAACAGTGAGTCTTGCCTTCAAATTGGAATTTCTGAATTAGACTATCTAGCATATTAAACATTCCTTCTCCTTATTGAAACTCCACACGCCTGAGTGAACTAGGTGAATGTTACAGAAGGGACTTCCTGTTTTCTCTCTACAATCAAGTGCCATCAAATTCGATTAACAATTGATATTTCCCTAGCAAGATTGCTTGATGGCAGGTGTTTTGACCTTTCGTATTTCAAGTAGAGGAATAAAATATGAAAGAGTTGAATTTTGCCCAAGATTACCTTTTGAATCAGAAACAAAACCAAGTCTGTGGGTTACCAGTCTGTATTTTGACTCCCCCACCTCCAAACTGATAGTCTGATAAGACATTGTCCGTGGAAAGCCAGTAGAATTTAAAGAAATGACTTTATGAAAGAATGACTGCCCTTAAAATAAAGGGTTTCTCTTTTGAAGTATTTGCAAAAAGTTGTTAGAGAAAAGCACAAGAGGACCCAGAAGAGAGCCTCCTAAAGACCTCCCCAGTGAGGACAAATGTTTAGAAGAGCATTTCCCTGGAGATACTCCTGTTGCCCATATTATAACTGAGCTACAACTGGAAGCACACTCCCCCAAATGGTCTGAACTTATTTTATCAAATTTGGGTAATTCACACAAAAAAAAGTGAAATGTGAATTATTTTTACGTCCCCAAGAGTCACACAAAAAGGTCAGAATCATCTTTTCCTTTTCAAAATTGACAGAAAGGAAGAGGCCAACAGCGACCAACTGTTAACCTACAGTCAACCATATTTCAACTATAAAGTCCTTCAACCATCAAAACAAATTTGAGAGTAAAAATGTACTATTCACATCTAGAGATGAGAAAACTTGAGCCAAAAAAGTTAAGTGCATTGTTATCAGAGTCATTTAATTACCTTGTGGTTTTGTACCCATTATCTGCCCACCAAAATACTCCAATAGATATACCCATGCTATTTTTCCTTATCTGTATTTGCTGCCTTTTAAATGAACATCTTTACTTAAAATGTTTCATTCTTCCTGATAATAATTTTCTAAAACGGGCTGCAAAATAAATTGTCCTTTTTGGGTTTTTTAGATGAAGTATCTCCCGAATTAAAATAGATCACTGTCAAACCTGCTTTGCTATAGAAAAAGCTCAAAACCAGAAGGTGAACACACTATTTTGCTGCCTAAGTCATATTTGGGACCCATTTTACTTTCACTACTATCCAGTAACAGAGCTCGTTAGAGTAGCCCAGTTGACATAATGAGATTAATTGCCCTTCCCAATTCATTTAAAATTATAATTGCAACTCAAAGTATTGTACAATTCTTAAAAAATCGTAACATATAATTGTCACCTTTCAACATGTATATGTTATAAAATGGGGATTTTTTTCTTAATTTATGTGTATTTTTTACCCAAAAATCCCCTTGTCATTCAAATAAAACTTTCTTGTTTATGATTTATGCTTTTTATGACATATGGTCTTCATTCAGTTTGATAATTGCACTCAAAAAGCCACCCGTGTCTGAAATGTCTATGCAAACAAAATCAACATGTTTTGGTGTCTTAACACACTGGTCCATAGTAACAATTTATCCAGCATTCATTGTTTTGCTTAGGCCAGGCATATAAATAATTTACTTATAAGATTTCTTTACTTACCCCATATTTGGGGGAATTGATAAACATAAGATGTAGATTTCCAAGAAATGGATTCTGGAATTGCTTGTTAGGGATTGATGCATTGGCAAGGGCTACAAAAGGATGATGAAAATAGAAACTTCAACATATGATAGTGAATAAATTATTGAGTCTAGAGAAATGAAGGGCTTTCCAATGAATGGTACATATAGTCAGAAAGGTGACTGCATTAGTTGGCTAGAACTGCTGTAACAAAGTACTACACACTGAGTGACTTTAACAACAGGAATGCACTGTCTCACAGTTCTGGAGGATGGAAGTCCCAGATTAAGATTTTGGCAAGGTTGCTTCCTTGTGAAATATGTGAGTAAGAATCTGTGTGTCTCTCTTGTAGCTTCTGTTGCTTTGTTGGCAATCTTTGGTATTCCTTGGTGTATAGAATTATCACTCTGACCTCTGCCTTTATCTTCATATGATGTTCTCCCTATTGTGTGTGTCTCTGCATCCAAATTCCCCCTTCTCCTTTCACCAGTCACATTGGGTTAAGAGCCCATCCATTGCCCATACTGGACTAGATCTTTATCTTTACTAACTACAACTTCAAATAAAGGCACATGCTGAAGAAATAGAAATTACAACTTCAACAACAAGAACTGGAGATTAGAACTTCAATAATTATAATTGGGGGAATGGAAGTCAATTTATTGGATTAACTTAATATTTTATTGTATGGATACCACTCTGAAGAATACAGTATAACAAAGGGAACATCTTTGTTCTCAAGGAGGTTGTGTTGAGGCTAAGAAGAACACAGTTTGATATTTAATTCACTAGTTTTGAACTTATCTTCTCTTTTAATGTACAAAGTTATGGCTATAAGTCGCCCTCAGAGTACCTCTTTGGCTGTGTTTCACAAATTTTATTCTAAAGTATTTTCTTTGTTATTCCATTATATATATTCTCTAAGTATCTTTTTTTTTTTAAAGATTTTCTTTATCTATTCGACAGAGATCACAAGTAGGCAGAGAGGCAGGCAGAGAGAGAGGGAGAAGCAGGCTCCCTGCTGAGCAGAGAGCCCAATGTGGGGCTCGATCCCAGGACCTTGGGATCATGACCTGAGCTGAAGGCAGAGGCTTTAATCCACTGAGCCACCCAGGCGCCCCATCTCTAAGTATCATTTTTAATGACACATTAGCTATTTAAAAAATATCGCATTGTTATTATTGGTTATCAGAGATCATAATCTATAAGATAGATTTTGATATTTGTTGATGGTTGCTTTATGACAAAGATAAATCACATTTTGCTAGTGTTTCAAGTTATTGAAAATAATGTACATCCATCAGGTATATACCATTCTTCAGCTGTACCAATTCTCATACACAAAGTTCTATATTTGACAATTAGATCAAATATATTAAATATTTTGTTAGGGCACCTGGGTGACTCAGTAGGTTAAGTGTCTGACTTCTGTTCAGATTATGCTCTCAGGGTCCTGGCATCAAACCTGAATTCTGGCTCCACCCTCAACAGGGAGTCTGGTTCTCCCTCTCCATCTGCCCCTCCCCATGGCCTGTGCATGCCATCTTTCTCTCTCTCTCTCAAATAAATAATATCTTTTAAAAAATAAATATTTTGTTTCTTCTTTTTTATTATTATTTTTTTTAATTTTCCCCAAAGAAAGAAATTTCTCCTAAAATGATGCCTGCCTTTCAAAATGGTCTGAAACAGTTTAATTCTCCACATGGCTGAAAGAACCACTGAAATAAACTCAATATTACATGTTAATTTTAAGAGAAATGGCTCATAACAAAGTCATGAGTTGATGAACTTTTCATCAATTTTATATTTTTAAAAGACGAATTTTCAGAAGACATCACAAAATAATAAATTTAACACTAGTATATTCTTCACTGTGATTGATAAAGTCTAAATATTAAAATAATTTTTTCAAAATAATTTCAAAATTGCAGACACCATGGTATTTCACCCCTGAATTTCATTAACTAAGCTGAGAAAATAACAATTGTGCAATTTCACTGAATATACAGTAGGATGACCTGATAAAATACATAGTACCAAGCTAAATTCGAATTTCAGATAAACAACAAATAATTTTTTTATATAACAATGTCCCAAATATTAAATGGTATATAGTTACGCTAAAATACCTACGCAAAACAATGCAGAAAAATGCAAAACAATGCATAGGTATTTTAGCGTAACTATATACCATTCAATATTTGGGACATTGCTAAATTAAAAAAAAACATTGTTGTTTATCTGAAATTCAAATTTAGCTTGGTACTATGTATTTTATCAGGTCATCCTACTGTAAGAGATTATGCTGAGTGAAATAAGTCAAGCAGAGTCAATTATCATATGGTTTCACTTATTTGTGGAACATAAGGAATAACACGGAGGACATGGGGAGATGGAGAGGAGAAGGGAGTTGGGGGAAATTGGAGGGGGAAACAAACCGTAAGAGACTGTGGACTCTGAAAACAAACTGAGGGTTTTGGAGGGGAGGGTGGTGGGAGATTGGGTGAGCCTGGTGGTGAGTATTGTGGAGGGCACCTATTGCATGGAACACTGGGTGTGGTGCATAAACAATGAATTCTGGAACACAAAAGAAGTTTAAAAAATAAATAAAAATTAAAAAAAACACTATGCATTGTTTTATGAAATTCAAGTTTAACTAGCGGTCCTATAGTTTACTTTGCTAAACCAAAGAACCCTTGTATCCCTAATATTCCTCTGTATTCTGGTTGCCACAGTTTACAATATCTCTTACAGATGCTTTTACCTTTCTCATTTATGGATCCAACCAATGTTCGCATATAGCATCATCTGATTGTTATGTCTTTGATGTTCTTTTTTTTGGCGGGGGAGAACAGAGGGAGAGTGAGAGAATCTTAAACAGGCTCCATACTCAGCACAGAGCCCAATGGGGGGCTCAATCTCAAAACCCTGAGATCATGACCTGAGCTGAAATCAAGAGTCAGATGCTTAATCAATTGAGACTCCCAGGCCCCCCTGATGTTCTTTTAATGTATAAATTAGTACTAGGATTTAATGTAGACTTTTTGTATTGCTTTCTTTTTGTTTTATCATGACTTTTTTGAAGACTTGATGCCAATTGTCTTATAAACTATCCCACATTCTGAGTCTCTGTGATTGTTTCCTTTTGATTATATTCAAGTTAAATATTTTAGGGTAATAATTCATAGGTGACATCTTATATTTTTTGTTAAATCATATCAGGAAGCATATGATGTTAATTGGCTCCATTCTTATCAGTCCTGATTTTAATATCTCAGTTAAGGTAAGTTTGTTGATTTTTTTATTGTTTGATCTTTCAATTACTAAAAATTGTATTAATATTTCCCACTATTATAGTGTAGTTATCTATTCCTTTTTGTAGAAAAATAATTTTTATTATTTTTATCTATATTATTAATTATATCAAAAATTTTAATGTATTTGGTAGTATTTGTTGTTCTAAATACTTTAACTTATTAATATACCTATTTCATCATCCCATTGATTAGCATGTGACAGGCATCTTTTCCAATTGTTAGATTTTTTTTCCAGTGGTCTCTTCTAGAAAGTTAGTTTCATTATTTTGGAATTTTAATGAGAAGGTTACTATGTCTTCCAATTGACAATAATTATCCACCATCTAGGGTTTTTTTCATCTGTCTATTTGCTCCCCCACCTTCTCATCCATCTGTCTTTCTATCATCTATCTATCTATATATCTATCATCATCATCTATCTGTTTTTATTTTGGAGATGATCACTCTTTTCTCTCTACCTATTTTAGAATCCTCTTCCTCTCCTCCTTCTCTCCCTCTCTCTTCTTCTTTTACATCTTGAGATGTATTACATCCATCTCCTTCAGTGATACACCTTAAGATATTTTTACATTATTTTGATGTTTAGTTTTGTGCATATCTATTCAAATATCTAGTCTGCCTTACATATGTAAATGAAAGTTTCTTTTACATCTAATTTTTTGTGGTCTTTTCTGTCTTTTTCCTTTTTAATAGTTTTGAACATGTACTATGCTTGTTCACATTTTATTATATTTTCTTGGATTGAGTTTTGTTCTTTCTGAACTGCTTGAGTGAAGATTGACAAGAAGGAACAGGGAAGCTTTCTCATCTCATAGGAAATATTCCAGGAGAGCTTTTTTACATACAGGGCTTAAATCATGTGAAAGAGTGCAGATCTTCATTTCTTCAGCTGATAAAATTAATCATTCCAGGGATTCTTATAACTTGAAGGTTATTCTCTGGCTTCATTTAAATTCTGAACATATGGGGATGTGCATTTCCCAATTCATCTTCTATTCTCATTTAGCCCCCAATTCCCTACTGCTTTATGACATCAAACAACATTCAGAAAGTTTCCAAAATGCACCTCCTCCATTTATCCCAGTCTTGTTTCAAGTAAATATTTGGTGCTGCCCCTGGGTTGCCTTGCATTCTCTAAGCTCAACCTCCAGGTAACATCAACCATCAACCTTTTTCTCTATGCCTGATGGCACATGGAAGGAAACATAGGAGTGGGTAAGAAGACCTCCTTCTCCTCAAATGTCCAGAAATTATTTGAGTTGGAGTATGAGAGGAAAACTTCCTATAGAGAAGGACACATGCAAATTCATCTTGATTCAATGAAGCAGAACATTCTAGTTACATGACATGAATAAGACACCTACTATATATTGAATCCTTTTTATGAGTTATTCTACTTGATTCTCAGAAAAACTCTTTAAGACCATATAGATGTCTCTTTTGCACCACTGCATACATTGGCCATTTGATTACTTGCTCCGTTATGGTCACTATTTAGGAATCAAATTCTATGAGCACTTTCCATGGACCTAACCTAACTGGCCTCACCCATCACTGGTGCTACATGCCTTTTCCATGTTGTCATCAGCATGTAACAGACCCCTCTTTGTATCCACACATGGGCAACCTGGAAGTTCACATGAGTTAACACCCTGTATAGTTACCTTGACCAGTAGGGAACTGGGGTGTTGGATAATCTCTGCTTCTATGGGTAATGTCTTCTAGCTCTCTTCAGAGTTATTTTCTAAGGAGTCACAGTTCAATGGCTTTGTGGGAAGATGGCTCCATATACAAGAAGTCAGTTGAGCCTGATACTGAGTAGTGACCAGCTTTCATAGTTCACTCCTTCTTTACTTCACATGTATTTCCCTGATACTGCATGCCTCAGTGAACTAACCAGTATGAGCTTTTGCCTCAAATTTTGATTTCAGAGTATTCCAATCAAAGATAAAAGAGAACAATGCACAGTTCAGGAATTAGAAAAAAAAAGTAGTAAAGCTGCGATTTTAGTATAGTTTAGTTTAGTGTAGCTCTAGGACTATTTCATATTAAAATTACTGCACTTTCCACAGTGGCAAAATCCCTAGACATTTAGAAAATTCAACTTTTCTAAGTTCTTTAAATTTGATTTTGAAATATATATATATATATATATATATATATATATATGAGCTTCTTTTTTAAAAAAAAGTTTCTTAATAAAAGCATGGTACATAATAAGATTTTGAAGTTCTTTGTGTCCTCTTCATGCAGCTGGGCCAGAACAGTAGCCCCTTAAATCTTCAGGGGAGAAAGAACAATTAGGTTGTCATCATAACCTCCTAGTGTCAAAGGAAAGTTTGATCCCATTGTTAAATTCTGATGTTTTTGGTATTAACTGCTGAGCATTAGGAAGTTCTGTCCTTACTGCCAGAGGCTTATTAATGTTAAATTCTTGTCAGCTTGCCTAATCATAAGCAGCTTAAATGAGGGGGGATGGAAACCCCAGTGTTCCCAAATCTGAACCAATTGTGCTATTTAAAAGAGAACATAGTAATGACACTTCTCCAAGAAATAGTCTGCCCAGCAGTGATGTGATGTCCTAGATAATAAGTGTAAACAATCACTGGGACTTTGATGAGCTATCTTAAAGAAAAAAACAAATAGAAAAAAATAAGAAACCTCAAATAATTTTAAAAAACAGTAGATAAAACTAGAAGAGGCATCTTTTTGGGTATTCCATTCCTAAATTAAGGCCCTCTTTGCCCTTGTCTGAAGTCAGGCCAAAGTCCTCATATATGCTGTTCTCACTATGCAGTGCAACCACTCCAAAGTGAAGTGGAACTGTCATCAATAGATGGCACTAATTATATTTAATTTGATGTGTGTGTGTATTTCATTATCACACTTAATGACAATAAGAATAAACTTGTGAAATAATAGCCTCCCAACTGTTAATCAAGTGATTGTTCTTCCAGCAACTCAACTTTTGATTTGGGGCAAACAATATGCCTGTTTACTCCTCAATTTTCTTACCTGTAAAACAATGGCAGCCGGCCCACACGATATCTAGGTTGTCACCTAGTTTTTAAATGGATTTTATAATATGATTTGCAAAGTGAAGGCATATAAATGCACTCTTCAGTAACCAGTGTGCAACTAATATCCATTCAGTAGACAGTGACAAAAATTCAATTCAACTGGATTAATACAAGAATGGAGTTTTATTAGCTTGCATCACTGAGGAGGATGTGGAAGACCTCACTTCAGGCATAGGTGGGTGCATAGATTCTAAGGACTGTTGTGTTCTGGTTCTGTTTCCTCATAGTTCTACCCTTTTCTCCATGCTGGGCTCTTGCTCACCTGTTGCAGATTAATACTCTCCACATGATACAGAAGGAAGAAGAATTCTTCCCAGCTTCACATCTTCCTGATCTCCAACATAATAAGCTTTTAGAACTGTTAAAACAGTCCCGGGGAAGTCTTGAATTGACCTGAATTGGGACATGTGATAGCCCATCAAACAATTTCTTGGGCAGTGTGGACAGTGTTTCACCATAGTCTAGACCAGAATCCATCCACTCTGGAACTATCAGTGTCCACCTGTGCAGGGTTGGGTGGGTGGGGGGGGGGGAAGGTAGGAAACTAGTATGAAGCCAGACAAAGCAATCATTAACACAGTTTAGCATAGATTTATTCCCAGATACTTCAAGTAAGTCAGCCATTTTGCTTAGTCCAATATAAGTCAATTTACGTTGCTTACAAATAAGAAATCCAATACAGTGTCTTGAAGACATCTTCTCCCACTCATTCACATGAATCTCTGCTTTAAACTTTTTAAATTATTTCCAACTTACTTGTGGGTCATACTTTTTCATCTTTGCTTGTCTTTAACTCCCTCTTCTTCCCAAAACTCTAGTATATCTATCCGGCAACCTTATTCACCCACATTTCCAAATTCCCACCACCAAAAAATGTTAAAACAAATAAAAACAAATGAAGCAAAATATAATAATTACCACATCTCTGTGGTTATATTGTTTCCCCAAATCATGAAATAGGGAATTCTCTGGTTTTGTTTCCCTCAGTTCTGGAATAGGAGATTCTCTTTAAATCTCCCACAACACCCTAGGATTCTCTCTATATTGCACTTACCACACCATATTGTACATTTTCTTCCCTAACCCTACTAGATTTTTGCATAAGTAAGTGACATTTTTACTGAAAATGCAGAAATCAAACTTGAAGTATTTTAATAAAAAAGGAAATCAGGGTGTCTGGGTGGCTCAGTCAGTTAACATCCAACTCTTGGTTTCTGCTCAGATCATGATCTCAGTGTTATGAGATCAAGCCCCACATCTGGGAAGCCTGCTAGAGATTCTGTCTCTCCTCCTTCCGCTCCTCCCCCTGCTCATGCACACTCTTGTACTCTCTCTCTCTCAAAATAAATAATCTTAAAAAAATAAAAATAAAAACCGGAAATCATATTCAAAGGATCCAAAGAATCCCATAACTTCAAAGATCTACGTATCTCTTGTCTTTGGTAACTTTTCTGGTCTGCTTCATACTCACCTCTTCCAGACATGCTAAAATGCATGACGGTTCTTAATGCCCAAGCCAGTCACCATGGAGCTATCTTTACTGAAAGGGGCTTGTCTCTCTGTCCTTGGTTCCACTTTCAAAATTCCTTAGAGATTGGGTCAGATGATCAAAAATCCACTCCTGTGCCAACAAGTATGGCCAGGGGGGCTTGGAACATATAGAAAAGATGGCTGTTGGGGGATTTATACAATGTATTTAAAATATTAGCTGACAAATAATATTCAGTTTATAAATGAATTCTAAAGGGACATATTGGGATACCAGTGTTGCTCAGTCAGTTGAATGTCCAACCCATGGTTTTGGCTCAGGTCATGATCTCACAGTTGTGGGATCAAGCCCCATGCTGGGTTTCATGCACAGCATGAAGTCTGCTGGAAAGCATCTCTCTCCCTCTCCTCTGTCCCTCCCCTAGATTGCTCATGCTCTTTCTCTCTGAAATAAATAAATCTTTTTAAAAAAATTATATTGAAAGGAAGTTATCACACTGATACTATCTAGAGCTTTAATAGTGAGAAAAGTTTCCCATTTCAGGCTCATCTAACAGTTCTCAGCTGTGGGAGTGGCTCCTTTCTCCTTTGGAGAATCCTTAGGAACAACTGACTTTTCCAGATATCAGCTCCTTGTACTTTTCTTCTGTATATAAAAGTGTTTTTATTGTGGATATGTGGGCAAAAGGCCCAATTTCAGATTAATCACACAAAGTTTTCTTATGTGTAAATAGCCTAATTATTAAATATTTTTCCTTAAGCAGTATTTTTTTCTGATATTTCTTATATTTTTTTCTGATTTTTTTCTTTACAGCCAAAAAAAAAAAAAAGGTTTAAGAAATTAAAGGCCAACTTGGATGTAGAAACATAGCTATAACTACAGTGGGTTATTCATTATATATTCATTAGTGGGTTATTAATAATAAGCACTTACAACATGTTCATCTAAATTACCTTGGCCATAAAATTAGAATATACCAATTACTTTCCATTAACATTAAGATACCATGAATAAAAGACCAACTTTATAATAACGAGAAAAAGTCCCAAATTTTGCCCTGCATTCAACTTGTTATATTTTACTTTTCCTTTTGTAAAGCCCCTATGCCTCCCTTTCTCATTCATACAAATAAGGGTTTAATATTTTCCCCATGTAAGACAAAGGAATAATGTAATAACAACATACATTTTCTTCTATTTTAATATGTATATAAACACAGTGCCAGGTACCTCATGTTAAAAGCATTTGTTTCTCATGCTCAAGCAATGGTGGTTTCAAAATTTCTTTATAGGAGGAGCAGAGATGAGGAATATGGTTGGATCAAGATTTAGGGGACTTGTCTTGAAGCTCTATTTTCATATCAAGCACATTGTTATAACTTAGAGCGTGACTTACACATAAAACAAATAGCGAAGTATTTTAATCATTTCTTTGTGAGCTCTGCTCATAATTAATACATTGTTTTTTCCTCCCATCAACACATAAATACACTAAGGGAATTTTCTGGATGGGCTAACGGAGATTTGAGGGCCATGGTTAAAGCCCCTAAACCTTACTCAGGACCATGATGAACCCTGTATGCCCCTATAATTGCTGTTCCAAATTTCTGGGATTCATTCCAACAAAACTTCTGGAAAGAGTTGCTACATTTCTGATCCTCATTTCTT
The DNA here is from genome assembly GCF_010015895.1 of Lontra canadensis. NCBI lineage: Eukaryota > Metazoa > Chordata > Mammalia > Carnivora > Mustelidae > Lontra > Lontra canadensis. The sequence continues at coordinate 59,460,831 of NW_022630995.1, read as the reverse complement.
TCTCACTCCAGAATAATGATGCCTTTTCCAACTAAAGCATCTTGTTACCTTATCAGTTTCATTAAACAGATGACCTTTAAACTAGACCTTGAAGAACATGTCAATTTTATGTTGGAAAAGAATGGAGAGGACCAAACAGAGAGTGTTATTCATGAGTGTAATACATAGAATCCTGATGTCTCTGACAAGGATTGTGAACAGGTGGATTGGGATGTGGTATGCTAATTTGCTAACTCTGTGTGTATTTATATATATTCATATAGATTCCATGATTAGATACCGGAAAAGGATTATACATGGTTCTGCTCTCATAATGTTCAAAGAAGATAGTGTCCCTTGGGGTACATATGTCATAGACATTGAGAGGTAGACATTAATTATTGTGAAGAGTCTTCAATGACAAAGGAATTTGGGCTTGATCTTGCCATTACTGATAATAATGTATTTTTTAAATATTTTATTATTTATGTGACAGAGAGACACACAGCAAGAGAGGGAACACAAGCAGGGGGAGTCAGAGAAGGAGAAGGAGGCTTCCTGTGATCAGGGAGCCCAATGTGGGGCTCAGTGCCAGGATCCTGAGATCATGATCTGAGCTGAAAGTAGGTGCTTAACAACTGAGCCACCCAGGCACCCCCACTGATAATAACTTTTTTATAATAATCACAACTTTACATTTATTATATAAGGATACACCCACTGATAATAACTTTTTTATAATAATCACAACTTTACATTTATTATATAAGGATACATTTGTTATCTCCATTTTACTGATGAGGAAACTGAAGCACAGTGAAATTTCTTAACTTGTCTAAGGAATCAGAGTTAAGTTCAGAGCCAAGCTTTGAGCCCATATGGTCTGGCTTTAAAATCTATGGTCTCACTTTTTGCAATTATAAATATGAGGCTAAAGTGATTCCTCGTATATATGAAAAAAATGGCTTAAAAACATTAGGAGACTCAGTGGAAATAACGTGTATCAAAGCCTACACCAGAGTCCAGAAGATGGCTGATTCAATGCTCCTTCTGCTACACATAGAGGTTGCATCAGTTTTGGGATGCACAAAAGGGCTTAGAGGATCTACTTGGCTGAATTAAGGGAAATATGTTTACACTGCAAGAGAAGACGACTCTGATTTTCTTGTACTGGTCAGACCAGCAGACTGTGCCTATTTTGTTTGGCTTGCTTTCAAAATACACCAGGCAGGCGCTGCAGTTAATGTTTTCAAAAGTAAAAATAGTTTGTTCAGTTTCTCCACGTGAGTTCGAACTTGGGCAGAAAGACATTGATTGATGAGGATGGCTCCGGTATTCCTGTGGTCTTTTACTAAGCATGGTGTACAAGATTGATCAGACATGAAGATGTCTTTCCATGAACTGTCTCACTGGAGCTGGTTTTACCTCCTCCAGGACTTGATCTATGGTAAAATGTACGCAGGGATAGGGAATGACAATGACAAGGACTCAGGATTTTTTCTCACTAAAAGGCAGCTTGAGGTGATGTCACACATAGAAATTAGATCAATTCAGTCCCATTCCTAGAATTGTTTTAATTGAGCCTGACACAGAGAAACAACTGATGCTGACTCAGAGATTTTTCCAGAGGGAAAGAGCTTTCTGCATTATCACATGCCACACAGTTCTAGCCTTATTCCATCCTAGCCTCTTTCCTCACTGTCCATTCAGCAGGGTGTGCCCATTCCAGATAACCAGACTCCACTAATTTTAGGCCCTTTTCCTTACCTTCCAGATCCTTAAATTCCCCCAACCCTCTAACTAAATACTGGTGCAGAAGAAATAATGTTCAAAAGTAAACTAGTTAATATTTAGATGGGAACAAAATACCACCTTTACTAATGACAAATCATAGTTTGGAAACTATAGTTCCTGTGTCTGGGCAGGTAAACTGCCTGGCATTGGCTCCTTTTTCTATCTTATTTCCATCTACTGGTATCACTAGACCCTTATATACCCTGCTCCTGGGAAAGAGAACTTTACAAGGCATGACACAAAGGAACAGAAAAGAACTTGGACTCTTCCAAAAGCGGGGGAGGGGGAGAAGTCATACCAAGTATGTAGAGTTCATTATATCCCAAATTACTCTAAGATTAATCATGAACCTCTCCAGGATGTAGTGGGTAATGGAAAAGAGAGAAGCTAGGAGCATATCACTAATTGATCTCACTCCACAAGGAAGGACTCATGAGAACAAGGAAGTATTCCTTTCCCACCTTCCTCCATCTTTTTTCCTCTTAGCTTTGTATTTTTCTTGCCCCGTGGGGAGGGGACCAGAACTTTAACCTACCAGTTCTCCCCTCCTGCATACTGAGAAGGCCCAGTGAAGTACCCTTCAGGAGTATCTGTGAACAGCACTGATTTACCCATCATCCCAACCCTCAAAGAACCTAACATGGGTCAGAAGATCACATTGGTTAAATCAGCTCCAAGGCTGAAAATACGATCCCTGGTTGATTGCCCATTCCATATTTTTTCCCAACAACATTGCCCAACAGAGCCTGTTATGAGATGTGTTTTGAGCTTGATTGAAACATAATTATAATCCAATAACAAAACGTCAATAAAGAGATGGCCCAAATTTGAATATAAACACACTGCTACCATAACCTTACCGAGGAAATATTAAAATAGGGAGGTTAAATTCTTTTACAAGTTAAAGTCAAAATATATCAAATTTCCACAGAATTAAGGTCCCAAATAACTTTCCTTATGCTTGTGAGTTACAAAACTTACAAAGCTTAGAAAGTACTCCCCATTTTTTTTTTTAATCCATTCTATCTCAATAGGCAGGATTCTTAACATGTTGGTAGAGACAGTGCTCTTTCAGCATTTGGAGGTTGGGTCTTTTCTCATTGAAAGGTATGTATTTCCTCCTCTGTGACCTAGAATTGTATTTATTCAACACTGAGTCTCTGATGTTTCTCACTATTTTAAAGATTCCCAAGAGTTATTAGGAAAAACGAGTTTTATCACAGCACTGACATCATAGCCCCAGAACTGGAAAAACAAAGCAATTCCTGCTCCTGAAAAACTTATCTCAGACAAAATTATTTCTAAGGTAGTCCTTTGTGTTGCCAAAGACCATGGCAGAGACGTATTACTACACTGCAGGAAAATGGCTATTTTGGTGGGTGCCTTGCTGGGAGACCAGGCAGTTTATGCCAGTTCTTCTGACAGCTAAGCCTTCGGATTTAAGATCAGCTGCAAAACACTCAGCAAGAGGTTAATTTTGCTGCTATTTACTCTATCAATAAAATCTACTTGTGGATACTACCTGGAAATTCAGAATGGTATTCCCCTTGCTTTCTTATGTTTGCCTTGAGCCTCATGATTCAGGCAAAAGTGCTTAATTGAATGTGGGCTCTGCAAAGTTATGTGGAATCCACCACACCCTCTCTGGAGGTGTTTTTAGTGCTGCAATACTAAGGGTCTTTCTCCTTCATTTATCTCTGGAATCGTTAAGACCTAGAGAACCTTATTTTTTGCAGAGTTCTCCCCCCTTATAGGTAATTAAGCAGTACAGAGCCAGCTTGACACCAGATAGTGTTAATAACTGGAGAAGTGTCTTGATGCTTGACATTATGGATAAGCCAGTGCTGGCTCTAGCCCTATCATTCCTCTCCTTGGTGGTGAATTCTCATTGAAGTTGGGGGCAACCAATCTAGCGTCCTACCTAGGGCTGGTGCTAATAATTAAAAGCAAGAACTTCCCTTGTGCTCTCTAATATATTCAAAATTCATTCCCCTTCAGATCAAACCCAACATACAACCTTTAGCCACTAATGCCTAAAAATTCTGTAGTGACAAACTGTTGTCTCCAACCAAGTTCTTGCCTCAGCTCTCCTTTTTTTTTTACCAAATCTTCTGAAGGAAGCCCCTATTCACCATGGTCCCTGCTCTTCACATACAAACTAAATGCAGGGAAGGTAAGGTGCTGGAACTTGTATCCTGAGACAATATGCAAATTTGTGGGGTTTTGGAAGATCCCTGAACATTTTTTGGGTCATCTTTTTGGAAAAACTGTCACAGAACTCTAGTCACTGCCACCATAGGCTGTAGTAACCTACTAAGGCCAAAATACTGCAAATGTTCAAAGGCTCAAAGTCCCTGGTCCAAGCCACACATTCATAAAGCCAGCTCTACAACTGAAAAATCATGTGTTGTGCAAGGCAGGCTACAAATCACTAAGATTAAAGAAGAAGAAGAAGAAGAGGAGGAGGAGGAGGAGGAGGAGGAGGAGGAAGGAGAAGAAGAAAAAAGAAGTCAGTAGGGTCTATGCTTAGGAATTCACACCAAAGCCTATAGCCATCTATTCAAGCCATGCCAAAACCCCAAATCATTCCACACATAATTTGTTCTACAAAATTTTACACCTTGCACATTTCTCAAGGTCCATAGCTCACATATCAGACTTAACTTGAAAAGAGATAAATAAACAAGACTCCTCTTTGCTATGATCTGGGTCATGGACTAACTGAGAAATGAATACAAATAAGAGCCAACATATTCTCTTTATTAATAATAAAAAATAGGTTGGGGGACAAAGTTTGCAGCTGTGGACAACTGGATATATTAAGGCTAGACTCTGAAGTAGTTACATTTACTGACTTAACCACAGATCACTCTACATGGAAGCAGACCGTGTAACTGTTACAGCATGGAGGAACAAAGAGGAATGTTTGAGATAGCTCCTTCTCAAGACTATGAGAAGGGGGTTGAGCAGTGCCTGGGTGGCTCAGTCAGTTAAGCATCTGCCTTTGGTTTAGGTCATGTTCCCAGGGTTCTGGAATTGGGTCATGATCCTGGGGTCCTGGGATTGAGCCCTACATTGGGCTCGCTGCTCAGCAGGGAGTCTTCTTCTCCTTCTTCGCACCCCCGCTTGTGCTCTCTCTTGTTATCTTTCTCTCTCTCTATCTCTCTCAAATAAATAAATGAAAGCTTTAAAAAAAAAGAAGAAAAAAGTACCATAAAAAGAGGAACTAAACCAAACCTTCCAAGTAAATTCCTAACTAAATTTTTAGTGAGAAAAAAATATTTCCCCAGCTCAAGAATAAAGGGAGTTGAAGGTAGGCATCTGAGCACATCTGCACAAGTTGTGTACTGCATTATTCCAGTGGGTATATTTAAATCAAAGAGATTGTGACTTGTGTCCCTAGATTTATGCAGTGCACAAAGTGGACAATTGTATTCAGTACACTGGTAAGGAGGCAGAAAGAGGCCAGGGCATTACATTATTTGAGCTACCTTGAAAAGGAAGGAAACATCAGGAATAGGGAAGAAATGTTTCTTGCCAACAAGAAGTACCTAAATAATTCCTGATTACAAACTCTCACTCCTGGTTTATGGCACAAATCCTTCCTTTGTTCCTTCCCAGGTTTCTGTTCAAGATTGAAGTAGACTGTACATGATTCACTTCTACTTAGTTGACTTCCTAATTTACTTGACTCATTTTTTTTTGTTTGTTTACATTCTTATTATCATGTAGACAATGACCTTAGGCAAAACAACTCAATTGGGCTATTTAATTGCACTTCAACAATGTTATTTGCACCTTACTATTGTCATGAATGAAATTCACCAATATAGAACCATTGCTTCTTATTTTTTTCTGCTTCTTACGCATGTCCATTGACCTATGTTTCTCCTAAATTTGTGACCTTATCTAACAAATATCATTGACACATTTTTATTCTCTAGTAATAAATTGTCCCCAGTCTTTTTTTTTTTTTTTCCCCCTGACAGAGAGACAGCAAGAGAGGGAACACAAGCAAGGGAAGCAGGAGAGGGTGAAGCAGGCTTCCTGCCGAGCAAGGACCCCAATGCGGGGCTCAATCCCAGGACCCTGGGATCATGACCTGAGCCAAAGGTAAACGACTAACAACTGACCCCCCCCCCCAGGTGCCCCTCCAATCTTTGTCTTGGTGACAACTATAGGCATTTTATATATATATATAGTATAAATTCATCAATAAGTGCCTTAATGGGAGGAACATTTTCTATTTATTTAGTTCTAATTTTATCCTGCACATTAATGTATAATATTATAATTTTAAACAAAGCTTTGCAAGTTGTGATTATTAAACCTCTTTAAAAATGAAGAAAAACTGCTTCAGAGAAAATAAGGCACTTGAGTTCATCCAGCTGGTAGGCCCTGCGGAGCTGCAGCACATTTTCCTTCCACCTGACAGTGCTGCCTTTACATGTCTATAGAATGTTAGGAGAGGAATTACAGGGTACTAGTCCACCAATCGTTGTTTTATAGAAGGGAACTTGAAGCCAGTTATATGAAGATCACACATGCACTTAAAATGTAACATTCAACTTAGAAACTATATAACACAGCAACTTTATACTGAATACATGGACATATAGAAAGCCAGACCCCCATCTGTGATCCCTCCTTGCAACTACCAGATCTTAGCAGACAATGCCTTAAGCAAAGTTCTTATTTAGCGTTATTCATTAAAGTTGTCACTAAACTTACTGTGATAATCATTTCACAATATATGTAAGCCAAATCATTATGAAGTATACCTTAGATTTATATAAAAATCTCATAACTGCTCTATGTAAATTACATCTCAAAACTGGGGCAATTATATATATTTTTTAAAGTTCTCATGTGTCCATTTATATATCACAACCTTGATCTCTGATTAGGTATTGGCAATCTATACTAGGTCCACCAGTGAATGGGCTAAAGAGCTCAGAATCAGTTTAACCTTAGCACGATGAAAATACATTACATTTATGAATTTACCAGGACAGGTAAGCCAATAGATACACTTCCAAGACACATTGGTTGCACACAGGAAAGCATTCATTCTGTTTGATTGGAGATTATGAGGCTGGGCTCTCAGAGAAGCCTGGAAGGGAAATCTTCATCTCAATTGGGTTTACAAGATTTAGGTCCTTTCCAGGTGGGAGAAGGAAATGAGCTGGAGATTCTAGGATTAAGAAACACACTACATAAAGGCAAAACACATGGTGTCTTTGAAGAAGAATTGATCATTTTTTGTTGGAGAGTAAAGCATGAGGGGGGAAGTGGATGCTTATGAAGTATAGAGGTAAGGAGATATCAACTTATTACACACATTGAAGAGGTAATTAGAACTCTTGCAGGTTGTAAGCAGGAAAAATTCTTGATAGTACACACTTCCCCATTTGTTGTTTTTGTGTACAATATTTGTGACAATATAAATTTTAATACCTTAAGCAAACTTAAAATTAAAATAAAGATAAATAACATTTTACTAAGTACTTACTAGGTACTGTGACCTGTGCCCAGGACTTTCCATGCACTCTCTCTTACTTGCTAAAGTGAGGCTACAAGGGAGAGCCTAGTGTCATCCACATAACATGGAGGAGTTACCTATATCCCAGAGAAGTTGAGGACCTCCTCTGAGCTTTCATAGTTAATAAGTGGTAGGGTTAAGCTTCAAACTGCAGGCCTCCCTCTCCAAAACCCAGGACTCTACCACTGCACTTCACCTTCATTTGTAAATTCTGGTTTCCCTTACCATGTCTCAAAGCAAGAAGTTTTACACAAAGGGAGGAGGAGAAGAAAGACATTGTAATTGGAGGGGTCAGCTAGGCAAGAAGCAGGTGCAGACTTGAGGGTGTGTTGTGTCCCATGTGAAAGGTCTTTAAAGGAAGCAGCTGTCTAGGTCACAGATGTTCCTGAAGCAGGACCAAAGTATTGAACAGGAGAAACATTGATCAGGCACCAAATTCCAGGTGAGAGTGAGAATCCATTTGGAGCCAATTCTAGAAAAAACAACAACAACAACAACAGCAACAAACTGAGACACCAACAGAGAAAGATGCTGGATAGGAAGGTAAGAACAAAGGTCTAGTGCAAGAGACAGCCTGCTCAAGGCTCAGAAGAGGGTGAGATCAAACGTGCAAAAAAGACCTGGGTGTCAAATAGGTCAGGGGAGTAGACAGTGTGTGGCTAGCATGAGAATTTAAACTAGTACTGTAATCTTATGCTGGTTACCTTCCACTTTTTCAGTTTCTTGATCTGTAAAATGGGGTTAATGAGGGGACTTACATAATTGTTCTAAGGATTTCATAAGTTAATATACGTAAGGCACTTATTGTAGTCACTGGAACATCCTCTAACGCTGGCTATCATTATTCTTAGAATGGTATTAACATAAGAAAACTGAGGCAGAGAGTGCTTGTGTGTCTTTTTCAAGATTAAACAGCTAATCGATAATAGAGGTAGGATTTGAACCAAGGAATTATGGCTTTGTAACTCATACACTTAATCACTAGTTAGTGCTCCTTTTTTCAATATGATATGACTTATCTTCTTTCTTGATATGATAAAATCTTGCTTTACAAAATATGACAGCCTCAGTTGTACTATCAAATAGTATTAGTCAATGGCTGAGTTCTATTTTTATCCAGTCATCCATCCCATAGTTTTGAAAACATTTCTTGTTTTAACTAATGACTGTGTTTCTATATATAGTATATGTCTATATAAATATATATATAGCATATATGCAATATATAGTATAGTATGCATGCCAATTATATTATATCATATTATATTATATTAATTATATTATATTATATATTTTTAAAGATTTTATTTATTTGACAGAGATCATAAGTAGGCAGAGAGGCAGGCAGAGAGAGAGGAAGGGAAGCAGGCTCCCTGCTGAGCAGAAAGCCCCATATGAGGCTCGATCCCAGAACCCTGAGATCATGACCTGAGCCAAAGGCAGAGGCTTTAACCCTCTGAGCCACCCAGGTGTCCCTATATTATATTATTATATATTTACTATAGATTCTATCTGCCTATCTAGATAGTACATGTATATATAAATAATATATATATATAAATAGAAAGATAGATGATAGATAGATAGATAGATAGATAGCTACCATGTATATACAGTTTATATAGTAAAATGTTTCACCCACCTGGTTGAAGATTGCTTTTGAAATGCCATCTATTGTTGGTGATAAGTTATATTAACTTTGTTACAAATTTGAAATCATGGGAAAGAAACATAGGCCAATGCAGCTGTTCACTTCCTGAAGCGACTTGTCTCCATCTGTTGTGATCAATCCATTCTAGCACCCCCAGAAGCTCTGCCAATAAATTAATGTCCTTTTGTAAAGGTGGCTTTATTCCTGGGTTTTGCCATGTGGCTTCCCTCCTTACAGATGAGGATAGTAATGAGTCACAAAGGGGAGAATGATGAAATGCAGCTTTGCCAGTGTGTCACTTTCAACAGTATAGGGCACTTTCTTCTCTTGCTAGAAAGTCAGCGGTTCCTCTTAACCAGTCACTTGTTACCCTTTCATACCTGACTCTTGCTTAGAGGTCCAGATTCACCCTGACACTCCTGCTCCCATTCTGTCCCCCAGTCAGACACAGAGAGATTTTTGAATGTCCCAGGCACTATCTCTTATGCCAAATTTTATGTGTACTATTCTCTCTACTAAGAACACTTTACCCTGCTAATGTGCCTGCCTCAATAATCTCATATTGTTAGGGAACCCTTCACAAACACTTTCTCTCTGTGTTGGTTTGCCAGGGCTGCTCTAACAAAGTACCATGGACTGAGCAGCTCAAATGATAGAATTTATTGTCTCATCATCCTGGAGGCTTGAAGCCCAAAACCAAGGGACTAGCAGAGCTGGCCTCATCTGAAGAATCTCTCCTTGGCTTGTAGATGGCCTATTCTCTGTGTCTTCACACCGTCTTTTCTTTGTGTGTGTTTGTGTTTAAACATCCTCTTCTATACGGACACGGGTCACATTGGATGAGGGCTCCACCCTAACGACCTCATTTTAACTTAGATTCCCTCTTTAAACAGCCCAGCCTCAAATAGAGTCACATTCTGAAGTACAGGCAGGACGTGAGGATTTCAACAACTGGATTTGGAGGGGGAACAGTTCAGCCCATAACACTTCCCAATCCCGGTAAGGTCCGTTTTGCTATGATTCCTGGCAAGCAAGACGTGTCTGCGGCAGAGCTCCGCTCATCCCTGATGTGATTCTATGTTCACTTGTCATCTAAAGACAGTGACCTCTCAAATCCTGGCCTGGCTCCTCTTGGTCTTCTCTCCTCAATTATGAAACATGCTTCCTGACAGCATAGGTGGGAAATAAATATATTTTGAACTGGTGAGTAATTCAGGGGGAAAGAAGTTAATTTAAATATAAAAATACTATCTATCTTCCATGTACTACTTAACTACCATTATTTATTAGGAGATCTGATGTCTATCTGTTGTTCTAAATCTGGAAAATCATTTTTTTTTTCCCACCACCTTTCAAGATGACACTCAGCTTGTATTCTTCCTTAAGTACCACTTTGCCCTTTCTTTTATATTTCTGGATATTTCAAAGAAGCACCTGTATTGTGCGATTAGCAACAGCAGTTATATGGCTCTGAGCAGGGTGCCTGTGAATGATTTTCCATGTGAGCCATGATTTACGCTGGAATTTCAAAGATGGGGGAGTGCGGGCTGCAGGTAGGCAAACTAGAAACAGAATCCATATCCTAGTTTGGCCCCTGATCCAATACAGCTTTAGGAAAAGGGGCCATCAAGTTACAGGATTTCTAAACCTCTGTATTGAATGAACTATTTAACCGATTTCATTAATCACTGGGGACCTTCTGAAAAGTTAGAAGGAACTGAGAAACAAACACCGGAAGAGTGGGATGGGAGGTCTGGGGTGAGACTGGGGGTGGGTGGGGGTGGGCAAGGAGAAACCGGGCGGATGCATGATGGATGAGGTCGTCTCTCCAGCTGTAAATCTCCAGCGCCTCCGCTGCCGCCTGGACGCACAGGTGTTTAATGAGCTGCGGAGGGATCAATAGCCTATGACAGACAACTTTGAAAAATTCCCCTTGATTCACTCAAGTGTTTTAATTCCTCATTAGTTCTGATGATGTAAACCCTTTGTGATTAGCTTGGTTGTTAAATATCCACTTACGAGTGTTGACAAAGTGTAGGAAACTTCACCATCTTGGACCTTTGCCCTCTGCATGGAGTTTGCATGTCATCGGCCCTGAGAAACTAGGAGGATTGCCTTTCCAGCTTCTCCACTGGTGCGTTCATGTATTTTTAACCTATTCCAGACCCAAAGAGGGCAACTCCCTCTCCCAAACACTACATTAGACACAGACAGACACACACACACACAAAAACACACGAAGCATTTATTCATCTATTATAAATGTATTGTGTGACTAGGATGTATCCTATTTTTTTTTCAGTACACAAAGATGAAAAATTAAGATCTGAATGAGTCCATACATGAGAAGCATATGTTTGATCAAACATGTGAAACTGGTTTATTGTCTAAGCTGGGTTTGCAAAGGTACACAAAAAACTAGCTTTATTCTTCCTTCCACCATTCCTTCACCTCCTCTCTGGGACAACGCTTTCTCGATTTCTGTTCAAAAGTTTAGGAAGATGCCACAGCTTTGCTAAATGCTCTTGGATGATATTCTATCTTTCCGCCATTTTTGGCATTCAAAATCCACTCTGGTTTAATAATCAAATAACTCTGGTTTAAGCTAATGTAATGATAAATATTCAGAAACCTTAGCCAGTTGAAAGTATTGGATCCAATTCAGCCTTGGATGTTTTGGCCGGCAGTGGATCAAAATTGGCTTCTCCTCTCTTTCTATCCCACCTCATCCCATTCAGCTGCTGTTCCTGATCATTTCAGAGGGAGAGGTAATTTGCAATAAATGGCTGGCAGGGGTGTCCACTAGCATCACCGCCCTTAAGGCGTCAAATGTTCTTTTGATGGCGCCTTTGCTCATTGAGTACTTCTGTGGGCTCTCAGAGAACCTCCGCCTGGGACCTCAAGTGCAGTTTCCTGGATCTTGGCAATACTTCTTTTCTAATGAGCTCTTTATTCCAACAGCACATGAAGGAAGCATATCTTGATTGCAGTTTTCTTTTTTACTCTGACGGCAGAAAGGGACAGCTCCTAAGCTTCCTCTCACATTTAGACTTTTCTTAGCCTGAACCAGAGGGAAACCTATGTTCAGCTAACTCCAGAAAACCTGTGTCAAACTCTCTGGGAGTTTTCATCATAACTATCAATTTCCTTGTTTTAGATCATTAATGGACATAGAAAACACCAATGATGTTCCTGAGAACAATCCTCTTTTTGAGATCATTTCTAACTCAAGCACGTCCATGATAGTGCAGACCTTCTGTTTTTGAGTAGGTGCTGATGACAACTGATCGTTCTGTTTACAAGTAGTACATCCAATGATTCAAATAATTTTCTATAGATTAGATTCTGATTTCTTACATTTTAGACTTTATTTCTCTCCCACTATCCACATGCATCTGGTGCTAGGCTTCAAAGAGCACGTTTATGTCACTCTGAGACTCCTGGTGCTTTACTTGTGAGTCATAATGCCCACCAGACTTATTCCTGAAAGACCTTCCTATATCGGGTAACTAACAATAACTAACCTAGTAAATGACTCTGAATTTAATAGATACAATCTCTTAAGATCAAATAGAATGAATTCTTATTTTATCTTCCCCATTGTCCCATTCCAAAATACCTGTAACTACACAGGTGCAATCCAACATGAGGAGAGTTAGAGGACAAGAAATAGTAGTTTAAATATCTCACTTTTGCAAATTTACAAAAATATAAGACCCTATGAACTCATTACTAGTATCCTTCTAAGAGCCATGCCAGGGAAAGGTCCTGAAGCTTGAGATTCCTTAGTTCAACAATTAATCTACCTCTGGACCCAATAAGCAGCCACAATTGGGTATCTGAGAGCACCTCCAAGCTTAACAATTTCTGTAGTGGATGTTGTGTTGTACTGCCCAGATGTCTCCTTCAGGACTAAGACACTCAGAACCTGATGCCTCTCAGAAGAATCCCTTTCTGGGAATGGCTTTGAACTGAAAAGGATCTTATTCTAGTATCCTTCTCACTTAGCTAATATAAATTGATCTTTCAGGTATCAGGTTAAAAACCACTAAATCAGAAAGCCCATTTCAAAACTCTCCAGACTAGGTTATATCCTCTGGTTATTTATCAGTGGTTATTGTTTATTTATCATTATCACCATGTAAAATTTAAAATCCCTTGTGATATCCACCCCCACCCCCGGCTTATAGTTATAAGTGTGATACCTGCTACCTACTTACTTTCCACACAGGGGAGAAAAACACCTGCATCGTTCATCACTGAATCCCCAGGACATAGTACTATGTTCAGTATCTGTTAAAAGTTTAGTAATACTAATCACATTTAGTAAATATGTGTTAAGCCAATGGAACCACAAAATTATTGCTATGCTTTAATCCAGGAACTATTTATTTCAATACTCATCCATCAGATGGAAGTCTTCATTTACTACTATCCCACACAATGTTGAGTTAAAAACACTTTCCATAATTTTTACGGTGAGCTCACTTAGAAATGGTAAGATAAAAACAAGTGAACAAAATACACAAAATAAAACCCCTAATTTAAAAAAAATTCTCCCATTGTCTCCGATAGCACTCTCCAATATAAATATAATGGGTACCACAAATACAAGCTATATGTGTAATGTTAATTTTTCTGGACATTACATTAAAAAAATTAAGAGAAGCAAATAACATTAATTTTATTAATACATTTAACTTAATTGGATATATTCAAAATGTTATTTCAACATGCAATCATTATAAACATTATAAGATAATCTGCATTCTATCTTTTAATAAAGTCTTCAAAATCAATTTGTATTTTATACTTATAGCACATCTCAACTTGGACAAGTAACATTTCAAATGCTCAGTAACTGTTTGCATCCAGTACCTACCTGGTCAGACAGTACAAATCTATTAAATACTGCCAACGGGAAATTCTAGTATTTTTTATCCAAACCACAAGTATTATCTTCCTTTATACATATATTTTGTTTTATGGGTTTGTTTCCATTTCATGTAATTCTGGTTGCCTGGTACTATCTGAGCTCCAGAATTGTATTTGGTTGCTTTAAGGAAACCAAAATACTCTACTATTTGTATTAAAGAGAACTTTCCAGATAGTATGGTTATAAGCATAAGTCAAAATCTCATTATAATTTTTGCATTATATATATATATGTGTGTATATATATATATATATATATGTTTTAAAGCCCTAATGGGCCAATTAATAGATTTATTCTTAGTAGGTATCTTACAGCACAAGAGAAAATCTAGGTAAACTTGTAGGATTATCTATTAGATACAGATAATCGTATTAGATACAGAAAGAAAAGAAAATCTCCTTAAAGGTCATTGAATTCTTGACTGAGAATTAGCTGACAGTCAACTGGATGGGTAAAGTTCCCAGAATAAGACTTAATCCTGTTAAAGTTCAACAGAAAAATCACTTAGCATTTGTCAGGAATACTAATTTCTCCGCAGACAGAAGATTCTGTGAATTACACCATTCACAAAGGTTCTTTCTAATCACCAAGGATGGTGATCTTCCTCTTCTAGGGAAATGGTGTCATGACAAATTTCTGTAAGTTGTTTCCATTCCTGATCAAGTTGGGACAATTCTTATTTTTATTTACTTATTACTTATTTTGCAGATAGGTCTACTGAAAATTCTCACAGTGTAAACATGAAGTGTGGGTAAGAAGTAGGTGGACCCACAGGACTCAAATATCATGCTTAGAAATTTGCAATTGAATTGTAGCCTATGGAGATCCATGCCCACACTCAAAGAAGTATAGCAAAGTGAATAAAATATTTTAATAAATCCAGAATGGAGATACTGAGATTGCTATCTTGTGTCAGCACCCTGGATATCCCATGACTTTAAGACTTTGGGTTTATACTGAACAATGACATTTAAATAAAAATGAATTGAGAGGTGCTTGGGTGGCCCTGTTGATTAAGTGTCCAACTCTTGATTTTGGCTCAGGTCATGATCTCAGGGTCATATTCTCTCTCTCCTTCTCCCTTTGCCCCTCCCCATATGCCCCTGCCCTGGCTCACAGGTTCTCGCTCTCTCAGAAAGAAAAAAAAAAAAAAAAAAAAGTAAATAAAAATGAAACCTGCATATACAAATACAAATTGTGGGCAACCTACATTATTTACCCACTTCCCAATATTTTGGGATCTCCTGACAAGAGCTTACATTTCTCAATTCCTTCTTAATCTAATATGTTGTTTCTACTTAATTCTTTTTTTTATCATTTTTTTAAATTTATTTTCAGCATAACAGTATTCATTGTTTTTGTACCACACCCAGTGCTCCATGCAGTCTGTGCCCTCTCTAATACCCACCACCTGGTTCCCCCAACCTCGCACCCCCCGACCTCTTCAAACCCTTCAGATTGTTTTTCAGAGTCCATAGTCTCTCATTGTTCACCTCCCCTTCCAATTTCCCCCAACTCCCTTCCCCTAACTCCCCATGTCCTCCATGCTATTTGTTATGCTGCACAAATAAGTGAAACCATATGATAATTGACTCTCTCTGCTTGACTTATTTCACTCAGCATAATCTCTTTCAGTCCCATCCATGTTGCTATAAAAGTTGGGTATTCATCCTTTCTGATGGAGGCATAATACTCCATAGTGTATATGGACCACATCTTCCTTATCCATGCATCCATTGAAGGGCATCTTGGTTCTTTCCAGTTTGGCAACCGTGGCCATTGCTGCTATAAACATTGGGGTACAGATGGCCCTTCTTTTCACTACATCTGTATCTTTGGGGTAAATACCCAGTAGTGCAATTGCAGGGTCGTAGGGAAGTTCTATTTTTAATTTCTTGAGGAATCTCCACACTGTTCTCCAAAGAGGCTGCACCAACTTGCATTCCCACCAACAGTGTAAGAGGGTTCCCCTTTCTCCACATCCCCTCCAACACATGTTGTTTCCTGTCTTGCTAATTTTGGCCATTCTAAGTGGTGTAAGGTGATATCTCAATGTGGTTTTAATTTGAATCTCCCTGATGGCTAGTGATGATGAACATTTTTTCATGTGTCTGATAGCCATCTTATATGTCTTCATTGGAGAAGTGTCTGTTCATATCTTTTGCCCATTTTTTGATATGATTATCTATTTTGTGTGTGTTGAGTTTGAGGAGTTCTATTTAATTCTGACCATTTCTCCTATCATTTTTCCTGAGGCCTATTCCCCTCTCAGTACCAAATATTAATCAAAACATAAAACAAAGAGCTTTCTGCCCGTGGACGCCGCCATGTAAGCATCGTTAAAGTCTCCCCTCCCACCACCATCATGTCTAAGTCAGAGTCTCCCAAAGAGCCTAAATAGCTGCGGAAGCTCTTCATTGGTGGTCTGAGCTTTGAAACAACCGATGAGAGTCTGAGGAGCCATTTTGAGCAATGGGGAAAACTTCCGGACTGTGTGGTAATTAGAGATCCAAACACCAAGTGCTCCAGAGGCTTTGGGTTTGTCACATATGCCCCTGTGGAGGAGGTGGATGCAGCCATGAATGCAAGGCCACACAAGGTGGATGGAAGAGTTGTGGAACCAAAGAAGTTTGTCTCAAGAGAAGATTCTCAAAGACCCGGTGCCAACTTAACTGTGAGAAAGATTTTTGTCAGCGGCATTAAAGAAGAGACTGAAGAACATCCTCTAAGAGATGATTTCGAACAGTATGGGAACATCGAAGTGACTGAGATCATGACTGACCAAGGCAGTGGCAAAAAGAGGGGTTTTGCTTTTATAACATTTGATGACCATGATTCTGTAGACAAGACTGTCATTCAAAAATACCACACTGTGAATGGCCACAACTGTGAAGTAAGGAAAGCGCTCTCTAAGCAAGAGATGGCTAGTGCTTCATCCAGCAGATGAAGAGGTCGAAGTGGTTCTGGAAACTTTGGTGGTGGTCGTGGAGATGGTTTTGGTCAGAATGACAACTTTGGTCATGGAGGAAACTTCAGTGGTCAAGGTGGCTTTGGTGTCAATTGAGGTGGTGGTGGATATGGTGGCAGTGGGAATGGCTATAACGGATTTGGTAATGATGATAGTTATGAAGGAGGCGGCCCTGGTTACTCTGGAGGAAGTAGAGGCTATGAAAGTGGTGGACAGGGTTATGGAAACCAGGGCAGTGGCTATGGTGAGAGTGGCAGCTATGACAGCTATAACAACGGAGGAGGAGGAGGCGGCTATGGCGATGGTAGTGGAAGCAACTTTGGAGGTGGTGGAAGCTATAATGATTTTGGCAATTACAACAATCAATCCTCAAATTTTGGACCCATGAAAGGAGGCAATTTTGGAGGCAGAAGCTCTGGCCTTTATGGTGGTGGAGGCCAGTACTTCGCCAAACCACGAAACCAAGGTGGCTATGGTGGTTCCAGCAGCAGCAGTAGCTACCGCAGTGGCAGAAAGTTTTAATTAATGCTAGAAAACAAAACTTAGCAGGAGAGGAGAGCCAGAGAAGTGACAGGGAAGCTACAGGTTACAACAGATTTGTGAACTCAGCCAAGCACAGTGGTGGCAGGGCCTAGCTGCTACAAAGAAGACATGTTTTAGACAATACTCATGTGTATGGGCAAAAACCTCAAGGACTGTATTTGTGACTAATTGTATAACAGGCTATTTTAGTTTCTGTTCTGTGGAAAGTGTAAAGCATTCCAACAAAGGGTTCTAATGTAGATTTTTTTTTTTTTTGCACCCATGCTGTTGATTGCTAAATGTAATAGTCTGATCATGATGCTGAATAAATGTGTCTTAAAAAACAAAAACAACAACAACAACAACAACAAAACAAAAACATAAAACAAACAAAAATCCCCAACAATTTGGCCTTAATTTCCTCTAGGCACTGCTTTGACAGTGTCAGTTTTCCAAGTAGAATTTAACTGAATTTGGGGATTAATGCCAACTAGGTAATAGCAAAGAGTCAATCAACTAATAACTTATAATAATTAAGTACTAGGTAGGTTCAAAGAATCCAGTCCAAACATCTACCTCACCAATGTCTTAGCTTACAGCATCCCTGACTCCTAGCTAGCACTTGGCTATTTATCTTTATCACAGACTCTTTCATCTATTTATTTCTGAGAATCCTTATCTCTTTCTTAATGGACCACTTATAGAAAATCTATGTTTTCATGCAAAGCAATCAAGTTATTCTTATCTTAAACCCAGGCCATCTGGATCTTAGCCTGAAGACTCTTTCAACACTAAATGTTCATGAATGAGGTCTGCTCACCATAGCTGTATTCTCCCTGAAGCATTGTGCAGTTGCCTCTTAAAAACCATCTCTTTCAGGGTGCCTGGGTGGCTCAGTTGGTTAAGCAACTGCATTCGGCTCAGGTCATCATCCTAGAGTCCTGGGACCAAGTTTTGCATCAGGCTCCCTGCTCAACAGAGATTCTGCTTCACCCTCTGACACTCCCCCTTCTCATGCTCTCTCTCTCTCTCTCTCTCTCTCTCTCTCATTGTCTCTCTCTCTCAGATAAATAAATAAAATCTTTTAAAAAAAAAACCTTCTCCCAAAATTTCACCCCAAGCAATCTTCTCAACTGTCTTTGGGATAACTCCAGGAAATGTAATGCACAATATCAACTAAAATAAAGGGATAGACCTCTCCCTAAAAGATGAAGAACAAATGTAGCAGCTGGACACATCAGGCACTCTGCTTACACCTAACACCGAAAATACAGAATGAAAAATCCGTGGTGGGAGTCTTCTCTGGAGAAGCCTTGTAAAGTCATTCTAAGTTCTTCCCATACATACAAATTGCAATGTAAAATCATTGCATTTGCTAAAGAATTCTCTGAATGTTTTCTATGTAATGACAGGTTCTGGTCTACTTTCTCTAAAACACAACTCAAAACCACACCTGCCCCTTGAAAACAAATATACTGTATAATTGAATGATTCATTCAAGGGAGTGGCATCTCTAGAGGAGAGGTGTTATCTGTTATCTGTAGAATAGTCCGGTGGAAGAATTGTTCTGTGGCTATTATGGACCCTGTGGGAGAAAATGAAATTTAGACTGGCAGGTTCATCCAAATGCCATCATTCTGCTTTTGTGTTCACTTCACAAAGTGGAGTGACTCTGCATTGCCTCCAAATGGAGGACTGTGGGAGCAAGGGGCTCCTTGGGGCTGTAACTTCTGCTCAGGCACATGCTCAGTTCAAACTTGGCATCATTAGCATTTCAGTACCTTCTCTTTGCAGCTGAGCTTGCTGGGACCCAAAAATAAATATTGTTTGAAAAGCCTTGTATACATTTTCATTACCAGTCTTCTTTGTATTTCCTAAAATTAAAAGGAGGAAGGAGGAGGAGGAGGAGGAAGAGGAGGAGAAGGAAAGGAAGAAGAGGAAGAAGAGGGGGAAGGAGAAGGACAAAGAGAAGAAAAAGAAAGAGAAAACAAATAAGATCTTTCAACAAACTAATCAAAAACATGTCTGTGGGGCGCCTTGGTGGCTCAGCCCTTAAGCATCAGCCTTCAGCTCAAGTCATGATCCCAGGGTCTTAGGATCGAGCCCCCCACATCGGGTTGCCTGCTCAGGGGGAAGCCTGCTTCTCCCTCTCCCACTCCGCTTGCTTATACTCCCTCTCTCGCTGTCTCTCTCTCTGTCAAATAAATAAATAAAAATCTTAAAAAAAAAAAAAAAGATAAGAAAACATGTCGGTGTAAATTTATACATGCCTAAAATGCTCCTAGCCTCTTTGGTATTTTATCATCACCTACAAATATGTAAAATGATGAAAATGTTACAAAAATGTTTTACTTCAAATAATGTTTTCTTGGAATTTATCAGACACGGCTAAAGAGTCTCCTGTATCAGAACAAAAGGATGACATGTGTGGAATGTGGATATCCCTAAAACACTTGGCATTTCTGCTTTAAGATGGGTGGAAATTGGCTGCAATGGTTTTGTTTGTGTTGTGATTTTAGAGCATTTGCCATTTGTTGAAATAACAAATCATTTCATAGATTAGAACTTTCTGAACACTTATTAGTTAAGAAGAGGGCAGAAGGGCAGGGAAAAGATAATTAACATGTGTTATATACATGTATTTTGCCCAGATACTGTAAAAGATACCTTTACAAGGTATATCATTTAATCTTCACAAAAATCGTAACATAGGGTTTATGTGCCCACTTTACAGATAAGGTAAATAAAGTCTTAAACCTGCAATTCCATGGAAATGGTATAGGGAATTTAAAGTACATTTTGCCAAAGTGAGGAATTACTGTGTTCCAATGGCGCTGAATAAGGACCTTCTAAGTGAGAAATAAAAATAAGAAAGAAGAGTGAATGTGCCAGCCATATTTATATATTATTTTGTATACCCAAATTAGGAAATTAAGAAGAGATTTCATGTGCATTTGTTCCATAGTGAACTCTGCATTTGGCCCTGACTTCAGACACAGGTTAGAAGCCACAAAGAACAATAAAGCCTCATTATATTACAGTCACACTGAGTCATTGATTCCAAGCAGTGTCCCCAGCTTCTCTGCAAGCCATCTTCATTAGTCTTGGTTCCAAATGCTTTTGGCAGTTTTGAGATGTTCAGTCAACTCTCAAAGGACAAAGATTTTGCCAAGAGTTGTCACTGGTTAGTATAGGGAAGAGTTAGCACCAGAGGTGGCTCTCAAAAAGAATGGTTTCAGAAAATTTTTCAGCAATGGCACTCCCATTCATAGGAATGCACAGCCTCCTATAGGGACAGTTAAAAAAGGATTGCACTCGTTCTCATGTAGATGCTAAAAATAGCATATAAATTGCTTTCTTATATCATACCTGCTTATGTATGAAAAATGATGCCTATATAATTTTATTTCTGGAATTTACCTTTATGCCATTAAAATATAATTTAAATTCCAGGTGATAATATTCAGTGATAGACAAATAAGGAGTTTTGGATCATATAAAAGTATCTTATGGTTTGCCATGTGTTGGGATGAAAATCTGAGGGTGTGTGTGTGTGTGTGTGTGTATCTAGAAGCCACATGGCTATAATTCATATCATTTCAATGATGGAGATCAAATTTACCTTGTATTTATTAATTTGTACCATAGCCCAAGGGAAGGAAATAAATAGAAGTCTTTGAGGAAATAAAAAAGAAACAAATATTAAAAAAAATTCTGTTTAAAAGAGAAAAGTGAGATGATCAGTTAAGGTGCCAGAAGCTCAAGAAGTTAGCTGAGATCCAGTCTATGAAGAGCTTTCAATGTCAAAGTAGTATTTTAATTATAAACCAAATGCAACTTTCACCTGGTTGATATTTGCTGCCAAGGACAAGCAGTGTGTAATTGTGTCCTGTCAAGCCATACCAGTTCAAGAATCCAAAGAGTGTAATATAGCTTAAAGAAGACAACTGTCTCTAGACAAGAAAAAATTTGGGTATTTGATCTATGTTTCTGAATAGCAATTTTACTGGTCGTATACTCTGGTCATTCTTTCATTTCTTTATTCCAAATTACTGCAGATAGGAACTCAATATCAATAAAGGGACAACATGGGACAAAAACACGGAATTAACAAGGGTGAAATTCTGAAACAAGGGTGAAGATCTGGAGACAGCTTAACAATCAACCACTATCATCTCATGGGTTCTTTGTACCTGGTTTGAACTAGCATTTAGGTTATATTCATATTCCAACTAAATAAACTGACTTTTTAAAAATTAACTTTATTGAGTAAAGTCTACATAAAATCAAATTCACTCATTTTAAGCATTCCATTAGGTTCAACAGATGTCTATACCTGCGTAATCACAACTGTAACACACACACTACATATATTTAAATACAAACATTACACACATACAAGTAGACATTGTATATGTCATTATTTACACATAAATTACACACATATTGTTTATACAATAATGGTATATATATGTGTGTGTGTATATATATATATATATATATATATGATCATTTTGTATTCAGTTATATAATATGTAGTAAAATCCTAGTTTCCAGGTGACAGTGTAATGTCTTGTGAAGCACATTCACCTGGAGCTCAGGAAACCTGAATATCAGTGTTTCAGAGAGGCTTGTAATTGGAGCCTTCCTGTATGACCAGGTTCTGCAGCCATTGAGAAATGAGGTAAAAGTAAGAGAAAAAGGAATAGTGCCAAGCTGCATCCATCCTGTGCCAGTTAACGAGGGTCATATATATATATATATATATATATATATATATATATATATTCCCAAATCCTCAGTGACATCCGTGGTGGTAGCTTGAAATAAATCACGGTGGGGTTATTTATGCCACGGGACTCTGCAGAAGCTTCATATCTGTTCTTTTGTTTGTTTGTTTTCCTTGGAGAGTTAGTTTGTGAACATTTACCAGCACTGTTAACTGTGTGGTGTCTGTAGAGAAATCATAGTGTTGCTGTTATTACTAATGCAGACAGTATTGGTGAAATGGACTTCCTAATTCTTGACTTTTCATGTAGACTTCCCATTGTTAACTAAGAGCCCTGGAAGACAGTCCATTCCCTTGGTGGGCCCTCTAATGAGCTCTCTGTACATCCAATTGCCATTGAAACTCCCACTTTAAAAAGCTTACCCTTCTCCAAGGAAGAAAAGGAGTGTCTTGGCTATCTATGCTCTGTTCTTGCTTTTACATGCATCAATCAGATGTGCAACCATCTCCCAAGGATGGACGGTGAGGGAATCAAAGAAGGCACAGAAGTTTATGCTAATGGAGTCCTTCCACTTGCGAGAAAATATCACAGGTGGGCAAGACTCCTACCCTGCTAGTGCACCCAACATTGAGTCTTGGCCAGTTTTGTGTCTCGTAGTTTGGGGGCCCAGCAACAGTGCTTCTAGAAGAGTAGTTTCCACTACTTTAATATTTTTTTTTAAATTGCCTCGGATAATTTCAGAGAACCCTCTGAGCACCACATTTCTATTATTTATAAGTCTAGGTTTCAATACCTATAGTTGGCTAGAACAAAAGCTTGCATTTCAGGGGATTTATAAATTCTAAAGAACTGACCCTTTACACTCTGCAACCCCACATTTCAGCAGGTCACTTCTGAAAGCTTTTAACAGAGGGCAAATGGGAAGAGTGCCTTGACCTTCTTTTATATGACACTGAAGTCAGAATGAACAAATAAGCACTTATGCATAGATGTGTGTGTGTGTGTGTGTGTGTGTGTGTATACACACACATGGCCTGTTCTACTTTCCCTTTAACAGGAAGTAAAATTCTGTTTTTCCTTTCTGAGTTGATGGTTGGAAATAATTGCCTTTTTCCCGGAAGGAATCTCTAGGTGGAGATTCTTGTTGATTTGATATTATCCAGTAATTGTTAAGGAGGTCAGAGGCCGCCAGGCACATGATTGTTCATCTTCTGTGCTTCTACTTCTTTCATAACCCTTATCATTCTCTAATGTACCTTGTTTCTCATCAACTCATAATTTCCTTGAAGGCAGGGGCTGTGTCTTTCATCTATAACCCTAATGTCCATTTGAATGTGTGTCATGCAACATTACTAGATGACTCAGGGAATGCATGATAAGTCAAGACTGCTCTGAAGTGTTTGCCTATCCCCTAGTCTATAATACGTGTGTGTACCAAGACTAAACCACCCAGTTTCCATGCCTAGATATCCAGTGATTTCGGGAGAAAAGTCTAACATGAACCCAAACAACAAAACAATCACTGTTTAACTAAAGGTAACCCTTTGATCTCAACTCAATTCCCCATTTTAATATACACCTTGTGTCCTATTAATGGGATTTCTAACATCAAGAAAAATCAAGATTCAAATGAGCATGATTGCAATGACCCGTGTGGAAGTCATTTTGTTTGATCTTCTAAAGTGTGGGAAACCCCCTCTGAAGGAGGCAGGACCTCTTTGCAAGGTAAGAGCTGCTCATGTTTATAGCTGCTAACAAGTGAAAGAAACTGGAGGCAGGATAATGATATTCAAAACCAAATTTTAATTATCAAGAGAAACCCACGTTGGAAGAAATGCAAATTTTCCAATTTTGCTTCTACTTCATTAGAAGCAGTGTTAAGTAATAACATAAAAATTGATTTATAAAATTGCACAACAATTATTTGTGGATCCCCCCGTTTATGCTCATGTTATTTAAATAAGAGGGGGAGAAGTACTAGATAGATGGCTAGTGTGAAAGAAAAATTTTGCACCGGTGACATGTTAAAAATAGCAAGACAGATTTTATTCAGACTACTGCATAAGTCAGAGACCACTTCAGTATAAACTGACTCAACTCTGATGAAACAAAATCAGGAGGCCTTTTATATGCTGAGGTGTGCTAATGGAAAAGTACTGAGGGCCGCTAGGGGAGTAGGTTGATCAATGTGATTAGACCACCTGTGTTTGCTAACTGGTACTTATGAAGTTAAGCTCCTACCCTCCCACAGAGACCTGGAAACAGGGGCACCACTTTTGAGATGATTACATTTAAAAAGATGACTCCTAGGACCTTGAGCTTTGTTGATACATTCTAGGAATATTAGATGGATTGAGTGTCTGCTCTGGCATATTTGGTAAGTATTACTTGCATGAAGAGATAAGACAAAAAAATAAATTTCAGTAATGTTATGGAATACTAAAATTATAAATACGACTCAGTAAGAATCTCTACCGTGAAGAACTCGTCTGTTATTGGAGTTCTTGTGTAATCGGGTGTGTGCTATTATACAGATTAGTACAAAGTGTTGTTTTTCTGTTCAGGACAGTGCTAATTTAAAATAGAAAATCAGGTTAAGCTGCCCAATAATGACTCTGATTTTGTTCATGGCCTTATTTTCCTCCTTCCAGGGTTTTCTCTTTCGTTCTCAAAGGAAACAGATGTGGACTTTGGATCCACATTCACCCAGATAACCAAGGGTGGGCCTTACTTACCCTGGTGGAAGAAACATAACAAACTCCTGGTTATTTAAAAATATTTATCATTATCTGACTGGGGTAAAGGTGTGGTGTCTTTATCATCCTATTACAGGTTTCCTATGACTAGAGGAGGAAGCCTTCTCTACTAAATTTACTGTCTACATTAACCTTTCCCTGTTTTATTTTGTTTTTTTCCCGCCCCCTCTAGAAAAAGCTGACCAGATACATTACTTCTAGTTGGGGAGAGCGCTGTTTGAATTATTATATTCTGAGGTCACCACAATATAAAACTCAGAATCATTGAATAAATATTTACTGAATATCTTTGATCTTCCAAACACAACATTGAGTGTGGTTAAAGCAGCAAACTTCGGTACCATATTTCTTATAGTCAAGAAATCGTCTATCTCATAGAACAGACAGTGCCCAATTATAGAAAACTATAATCAGATGTGACATATGATCCATGTCCAAGAAAGAACAGATAACACAATCTCTGGAAATTTAGAAAAAGCTTTGGTCACTGGAGTTGTGATCTTCATTGATTAAAGGACAAGATAATGTAGTTGAATGTTGAGCATTGACTTCCAATCTAATGGAGTCGGGGGTGCCGTGTGTGATTTTTGTGGCATTGAAATTAACAGAAAAAAAATGCAAAGATCCATTTAAGCTTAAAAACACTAAAAAAAAAGAAAAGGAAGAAAGAAAACCAAAAATCAATGAAATTGAAACCAGGAAAATAATAGAGAAAAATCAACATAATCAAAAGCTGTTTCTTTCAAAAGATCAATAAAATTTATAAGCTTCTAGCAAGGCTAACCAAGGAGCAGGAGGGAGAAGAGAGAACATACTAATTGCCAATATCAGAAGTGAAAGAGAAGATCATTGCTATTGAGCTCATCAACATTAAAAAAAAAAAAAAAAGAAAGAAAGAAACAGAATGCTGTGAACAACTCTACATCCATACAATGTGATAACATGAAATGGATGGGTTCCTTGGAGTACACAAACTACCAAAACTCACACAAGGAGAAACAGATTATCTGTATGGGACTAAATATCTTAATGGAGTTGAATCAATAATTGATTAACTTAAAAAAAAAGAGAGAGCACTAAAGACAGAAATTTGTATTTCCTAACTCTTTCTCTGAGGCTGATACTACATTAATATTAAAACCACATAAAGACATTATAAGGAAAACTATACATTAGTATCTCTCATGAACATAGATGTAAAAACCCACCCCCCCAAATGTTAACAACTAGAGTCCAAGAATATATACCAATAATTATAGGATATGATCAAGTGAGCTTTTATTCCAAAAATGTGAGGTTGTTTCAACATTTGGAAATCAGTTAATGTAATTAATCACATCAATAGTCTAAAGAAGAAAAAAAAAGATGATTACATCAATTGATACATTAAAAGCATTTGGCACGATAAAATACTCATTCATGATTTTTTAAAAAAAGGAAGAAAAACTGTCAGAAAACTAATAGAGGTGAACATCTTCAACTTGACAAAGAACACCTACAAAAAGTCTACAGATAACATCTTATTTAAGGACAAGAAACTACAAGCTTTCCAAGATCAGAAACAAGGCAAGGGCACCTTCTTTCATCATTTCTATTCAACATTTTGCTGGAAGTCCTATATAGTACAATGTTATTAGAAAATAAGATAAAGTATACTGATTTCAAGGGCAGAAACAAAATATTTACTCACATATATGCCTGCCTATGTAAAAAATTTTAAAAATGGAGAAAAATGCTTTTGGAACTACTAGGTGAATGTAGTAAGTTTGTAAGATACAAAGTTAATATAGACAATTCTGTCAATTGCTTATGCACTAGGAAAGAATGATTTTTGAAATTAAATTAAATTTGAACTTGACTTCAAAAGAAACTAACACCATTGCCCCAAACTGGAACAATTTGAGCAACAAAACAAAATAATACTGAATTATTGTCCAAAGTATAAAATAAACATCTGTGAGTCGACAGTGATATAAATAAATTACTGAATAAATGTACAGGGGAGGAGAGAAAAATTTCCCAAGCAGAATTTCAAGTAACCTATGCAGAATGTCCATGCTTTTGAGGTACAGCATAACTCCCAGGTCAAGTGTGGGCTGCTCTCTTCCTTCCAAAGAGTACAGTGTAGAAAGAAGGTAGAAATAACTCTATAATAGAGAAATCTGAAAATTCTACCTCAGGCAGATGATGAAGGTCAACATCAGCAGTGATAAATCTTGTTGAAGCCTAAGAAAGTATCATAACCAAGAGGAGCCTTAAAAGACTAAATATAATATGGCATCCTAGAACAGAAAAATCACATTAAGTAAGAAGTCAGAAGTGTTGCCTGGGTGGCTCAGGCAGTTAAGCATCTGCCTTCAGCTTAGGTCATGATCCCAGGATCATGGAGCCTGAGTCAGGCGCACTGCTCAACAGGGAGTCTGCTTCTCCCTCTCCCTCTGTCCTTCCTCCTCCCTGCTTGTGCTCTCTCTTGCTCTTTCTCTCAAATAAATAAAATCTTAAAAAAAAGAAAAAGGAAATCTGAATAAAGTATGCACTTCAGTTAATCATAACATATTAACATTGGTCCATTAGTTGTAACAAATTTCCAACCTAATGTAAGAAGTTAATAATAGGGAAAACTATGTTGGATATACATAGGAACATTTTGTATTATTATCTTCCCAATTTTTCTGGAAATATAAAGCTGGTTTAAATATAAAGTAAAACTAATATGATGGTTCCAAGACATAGTCATGGCTTAATGCTACGAATGAAGCTCAAAAAAGAATCCTGCATTTTGCAATAAAAGTATTTGGCTTCTTTTTTTTTCCTTTTCTGTTCCTTAAAGCCTGATGACCTTGGAAAAGTTACTTAATATTTTCAAGCATCACTATCCTCACCTCTGGAATAATAACTACTCTATTTTCCCACTTCACAGGACTATTGTGAGGATTAATTTACATCGTAAACAGGAAAAGTCAGATGTGGTCATGTGGAGACAGAGAGATACAACAGAATACAAAGCTCTTGAGAAGAATTAGCACAGAAGGGTATACCACTAGCAGGGGACAGTGAGAGTGAGTTAAGTAGAGAGGCACCCTGGTCTAAAAAAAGATAACCTAAGAAAAGTTCCAAGTTATTCATTATGTTTAAAAATAATTGAACTGCTATGCGAATGAGCTTGTTCTAATTTAATTTCTACTCCAAGAATAGTTTGACCTTCAGCAAATCAATTACCTTCTTTTGCTTTTCTTTCTCATCTGTAAACTGGACATGGAAATATTTTCTCCTTAAGTTTGCCGTCAAAGAGACGATCACTTAGTGTTTAAGTAGCAACTGTGTATCTTCTCTAGACAGTAAGATATGCCCCCACTCTTCCTGTGAAAATTATATCAACTCAATTCCCTTATCTCTGAGAAATAATGCTCTTTTCTTTAGGGTATCCCAGCTGTCCTTCAGCTAGTTGGGTTTTGTGTATGACCAGAGTTAGAAAACAAATAATCATTTTGACCCATAAAGTTTTTTTTTTCACTATGTCTCTATTTAATTCAGTTGAACAATCTTCTTCTTTTAAAAAATGAATTATTTATTTTAAAACACCTTAAAAATAAGTTGATCTTAAAACCAATTGCCTACTACATAAGATCATAAACCTGGAATATTCTCCTATTTCTCCAGTGAATGATATTCAATTTATTTTCCCATGTTAAGCTTAAATATTAGCTTGTTCAGGAAATATTTCTCACCTAACCCAGTATATTAAGATCTTATTCAGCATTTGTAACCACACTTAATTTTATAAACTCTTGCTGTAAAGCCACCATATATTGTCTCTATTCTCCCCACTATGGGGAGATTCAGAAATATACTGACTATATATATTATATACATTATATATACACACACACACACACACACACACACACACACACACATAAATATATACATATTTATAAAATATAAATATACTGGATATAAAGGTGGGTTACTATAGTTGCTATTCTACAGTCTCCTTAACCTTCTTTTCTCACAAGAATGTCTAGCAGCAAACATGCTTTCTAGATACTGGTGTTGAATTCGTGGCCTAAGTGCTTATTGAGTTCTGTAATTCTTGCTACTAGACTTCTGGTTCCCCATGATGATCACAATGGTAGGAATCATGCTTTCATTTATTTCTTTGTTTGCTTGTTTTTATCCAATGCCCTTCAGGGTACTGGGCATGCAGCAGTCATTCACTTGGAGATAAAAGCAGGTAAGGGAGGGAAGAAGAGAAAATTGAAAGCCAGGAAACGAATTGCAATGGAAATGACCCATCTTGTTAAACGTGATTCTGCAGCACCGATAATCAAGTGAAGAGGACTGCTTGGATCCTCACTTGGCTGGCGTCTGGGAAACACTTTCTAGACGGGAAGTTGGAGTGGAGGGACAAATATAAGAGGGAACAATTGGGAAACAAGTCAAAAAAGCAGGGTTGACCATCAAAATAACCACACAAGGAAAACTGTCATAGAAAAAGCCACACATAAATCCAAGCTGGAAGCTAGGAAAGCCAGAAAAGACTGAATTTTCTGAACATATCAAGTGCCAGGGCCTGTGACAACCCTGAACTGTCCTGCACAGTCCTGAAGGGGCACTTATCCCAGAAACCTGGGACAAGCAGCCTTAAATTAACTGATACTAATTGAGAAACAACGGGGACACTGACAAGAAAGAATACAAAGAAATTAATGAACTGGAAATGGACAGAGTAGTGGTTACGTCGAATAGGGATGGACAACAGATGGAGCCTCCAGAGGAGGGTAGCATAACCCTATAAACCTACACAGAACCACCAGAGGATTAGCATGAACTGAACCTTCTGACAAATGATAAGAAAATTTTCAGGTGATGTGTTGAAAAGGTGATAGATCCTCTCATACTTTGGGAAACAGAGCCCGAGGACATAATGCAGCCTATTTAAAACTGAAATAATTGGCCTATCAGATCTGGGAAGTTCGGCAAGCTGTCCCTGCCACCTTTCAGAGGGGTCTAAAATCAAACTAGCATTCATCTCTAAAGCAGGAGGGAGGAGGGTGTGAGGAATGTCAAGAAGCCAAAGAACTTCCAGAATCCAAAGTTGGATACTCTTCAAGGGTGAGTACTCCAAGGGTATCACTTGGATGGACCTGTAGGTGAAGGTTCTCCACAGCCACAGACACATCTCACTATGGAAGGGAGAAGCTGACAGATGGAAGATTAGCTTTTTGTCCTTAGTGGTTTTGAGACAAATTGTTTCTTCATAAAACCTTTATTGAACTTGCCATGGAAAGCAGAGAAAACAGGAATGGTCTTGGGCCAGAAGAGTTACCATCTGAGCATATTCATTCTGCTAATTAAATACTCATCACCAACGTCTATGGAGAGTCTACTTGGCAAGGCCATTCAAGTATGCAAATCATTATTCATCCATAGTTAAAATGTTTACCCTATCCCAGCTGCCGCAGTGGGACCCTGGAAAAAGAGATCTAAAACATCTCCCATCCTTTTCTCTATTTTTATCCTGCAACAAATGAGTCAAGTATTTTGAGACATAATCCATTGTTCTTGTCATATGCTGAAATGTGAGCTCTGGCTTTTCTACAGGTACTGAGGAAAGCTTTATTTTACCTTTTTATTTTTTTTTTTTCTTAAAATTTCAGCTTGATGAACACCTGTTCCCTGAGTCCTGAATCAGTAAATCACAGTATTCAGTCCCATTCTCTTCTGAAGTTTAAGCTTCACATTCAAACCAAAAGAGAAAAATTGACAAATAGACCCTTAGACCCAAGGTACAGAAAGATTATTAATTATTTTTCTATGTCTCAAGTGAATTACCAAGCACAGTTTTAAACCATTATGAAAAATGTAATTTATTGCAAGACAACTGTGAAATGAAGCTTTTTTTCAAGAACTTAAATATTATGGCTATTTTTCTTCTTTAGTAATAACCTTGCATTCCAGAGAAATGTTTTGGTGCTGTAAGAATACAAGGAAAATATAAAACTAACAGGAAAAACACAAATGATTTTTTTTTCCACTGGGCTCAGTTTAAATAACAAATCAGTGGCAGAATAAGAGCAGCATGTTGTAACTCTCCTATTGTTATATGTGCTGCTGTGAAATACTGCTTGTATAATTCAGAACACATGACACATAATTGACAGAGAGATATAAAACAGGCTCATAACAGGGGGAATCACTAACAATAACAGGAATATGGAACTCTCTCTCTCAAGCCTGTCAAGGCACTTCTTGACTTAAGATTAAGAGCCTCCCTCAGAGCTAACACCAAAGACTTTTGAAGAAAACAAGCTTCAAATCATCAAGTAGTAGGTGGTGGGTGAGCTAGTGAAGTGTGCAGGCTCATAAAAGAGAGACAAAAATATATTTTAAGTAAATCCTAGAAATATTCGTGTCCTAGATATACTCCTGTCCTTTTCTTTTCAACTAAATTTTCTTTTCAACTTAAATTTCTTTTCAACTAAATTTCAACTAAATAAGAATTATTTGGGAAATATTTATTGACTGTTATATTAACAGCATCAGGCACCAAAATGAAACATGTAATATTTATTCCAAAAATATTTGCAGAACACCTGCTCTATGCCAGGGGTCTCTCTAGATTCTGAGAATGCAATGTTGAAAAGTTAAATAAAAATACAACTAAAATAAGGAGCATATGAAAGTACATTCAACCCAAACCTTCTAGTAACTCCTTGCTCAATCCCTCACCATCTTTTTTTTAATCCTGTGGAACATTTCACTGAATTCAAAACAGATACTCACACAAGTACTTGCACACAAATGTTCACAAATGTAGCTCTACTCAAAATATTCAAAGGGTAGAGCAACACGGATGTCCATTGACAAATAGAGAAATATAATGTATATCTAGACAATGGATGCTGTCCATCTGTAATAAGGAATGAAATACTGACACATGCTACAACGTGGGTGAAGTTTTACAGCATTATAAGTGAAAGAAACCATGCACCAAAAAACCACATAAATATGGATTCATTTATATGAAGCGTCCAGAATATGTAAATTACCAGAGACAGAAAGTGTATTGGTGGCTGCCAGGGGCAGGAGGTGGAAGTGACTGCCTAGTGACTATGCAGTTTTTTGATTTTTGGGTTTGTTTTTTTTTTTTCTAGTGAAGAGAATAATGTTGTGAATATACTAAATGCTGCTGAGTTGTACATTTTAAAATGGTGTGTTGTTATGTCAATTTTACCTCAATAAAAACTTCTATAAACAATAATGACGTTATCCTAGTGTCTGGATGTGCTGAGAATATAAATGGCTTTGCCAACTAAAGTAGATCTTCACACAGTTGATTCGATTGGGGGAACTGTCAAGATGGCAGAAATCATTGAAATAGCCAAGTCCAGTTGGTAACCACGTCTAGACATTGCCCCAGGTGGGGGTCTCTTTAAAATCATTACCATGCAAGTTGTTTTAAGGGTTTGGACATGGTCCTTTGTTCACTAAATTTGCACGGTGAGGAGAATGTTGCACAGAAGCCAGAGGACAGCAATTCAATTCTAATTTACTTGAAGACCTCAAAGCTTGACTTAGAGCTTGGAAAAGGAGCAGTGATTTCCAAGAAAGAAATAAGCTATAACATAATTTGGGAGGCTTCAAATCCCTAGTTTGAAGTAAATTAATAAGCTATTCATTCTACATACTAAATAAATATGCATAAGAGATAAACTATCTTTAATTGGAAATTAAAAAGTCACTGCTAAACTTGTCTTTATCCATATAAATCATATAATCAATTATTATCTCTTCCCACTATGTAGACTTTTATTATGTATAAAGTGGAGATAGTCACCTTCCTCACAGGGATTAGAAGCATATTAGAAATGACTAAATTCTTGGAAATGACATACTTTATTAAGTCCATAAAATGATACTTAAATCTAGGTTTTTGAAGAGATAACAAGAGAGGGGAGAAACTGTAGAAGTGAGATACAATTTGGGAAAAATGAAAGAGAAATAGGCCCTACCCTATTGGTCTCTATGTTTGATTTTTGTTAGTTTTGCCATAATTAGCTAGGAAATTGTATTTGAAATCCATTTTCCAGGCATATATGATCAAAATGTAAACATTCTCTTCAGGCTGCTCTTTTTCCTGAATACCCTCTTCCTCCTCCCCAGGAAATCAATTATTCTAAAATCTGATTTCTAAAATCTAAAATCTAAAATCAGTGATTCTAAAGTTTTTTTCTAAATGAATCTATCATCCATTTTTTTTCTTACTTCCATTGTTATCATGGTAGGTGTATTATTCATGATTCTTCAGAGAAATGGAATCAATAAGAGATTTTATACATATGCATTATAAGAATTGGTTCATACGATTATAGGGTCTGAGAAGCCCTGCAATCTGTTAATCTGTCATCTGCAAGCTGGAGACCCAGGAAAGCTTGTGTTGTATTTCAGCCTGAGTCTGAAGACTGGAAAACCAGAGAGCTGGTGTATGAGGGCAGCAGGAACAGGGTATCCCAGTTCATATAGAAAGAGTGAATTGGCCTTTCCTCCACTTTTTTGTTCTATTTAGGCTCTCAGTGGACATTGAGTTA
Source organism: Lontra canadensis (assembly GCF_010015895.1). Classification (NCBI taxonomy): domain Eukaryota; kingdom Metazoa; phylum Chordata; class Mammalia; order Carnivora; family Mustelidae; genus Lontra; species Lontra canadensis. Next base: position 59,427,362 of record NW_022630995.1, on the reverse strand, counting down.
TGATGTCCACATTGGTGAACACATCAATCCGTACTCAGCCTACCAATTCAAACACTAATGTCTTCTTGAAGTGTACTCCCAGAAATACTCAGAAATGATGCTTACCAGCTATCTGGGCATCCGTAGCCCAGTCAAGGTGAGACATAAAATTAGCCATCACCATAGGTAAATCATCTTTACTTGGAAATTAAAAAGTCAGTGCTAAAACATGTCATGATTTATATAAATCACACTATCTATTGATATATTTTATAAATGTTAATTTATTTTGTCTGAAAGCTGGGGGTAAGTGCTTCCTTCATAAGGATTTATGTATATTATAGTGATGAAATTCTTTGAAAATGACACATACTATTTTTTAATTCAATTAGCCAACATACAGTACATCATTAGTTTCAGATGTAGAGTTCAGTTATTCATCAGTTGCACATAACACCGAGGGCTCATCACATCATGTGTCCTCCTTAATGCCCATCACCCAGTTACCCCATCCTCCCACCCATCTCACCTCCAGCCACCCTCAGTTTGTTTCTTAGAGTTCAGAGTCTCTCATGGTTTGTCTCCCTCTTTAATGACTTCCTATTCAGTTTTCCCTCCCTTCACCTATGATCCTCTACCCTGTGTCTCCTATTCCACATATGAGTGAAACCATATGACAATTTTCTTTCTCTGATTGACTTATTTCACTCAGTGTAATACCTTCCAATCCATTGGTGTAAATGGTAAGTATTCAGCCTTTCTAATGGCTAAGTAATATACCATTGTGCATATATATATATATATATATTTATATATAAGATATATATATATATATATATCTCACATATTCTTTATCCATTCATCTTGGCTCTTTCCACAGTTTGGCTACTGTGGACACTGCCACTATGAACACTGGGATACAGGTACCCCTTCTGATCACTGCACTTGTATCATCAGAGTAAATACCTAGTAGTGCAATTGCTGGGTTGTAGGGTAGCTCTATTTTTAACTTCTTGAGGAACCTCCATACTGTTTCCCAGAGAGGCTGTACCAGCTTGTATTCACAACAAGAGTATAAGAGAGTTCCTCTTTCTCCACAACTCACCAACAATTGTCATTTTCATGACTTGTTAATTTTAGCCATTCTGACTGGTATGAGGTGGTATCTCATTGCGGTTTTTATTTTTATTTCCCTGATGCCAAGTGATCTTGAGCTTTTCTCATGTGTCTGAAAATGGTACATATTATTAATTCCTCTGCAATGTTACCAAAAAAAATAGGTTGGTTTCTTGAGTGATGTTGAAAGTTTTATTACTTATCTATGGTTGTTCTAAATCACCCCCAAACTCAGCCACTGAGAATGATAAATATTTATTATTTCAAGGTCTCTATGGATTGTGAATTTGAGAGTAGCTTAACTGGGTGACTCTGGCTCAGGATGTCTAATGAGTCTGCAAACAAGATATCCACTATGGTTGGTCATCTGAAGCCTTGACTGGAATATTCTGTTTCTCTGGATGTTGGCAGGCCTTGGAAGATCCTTCCAGTCCACACAGGTGGTAGGAAGTCTCAGAAGATCTTCATGGTTCACTCATGTGGGCCTCTCTACAGACCTCCTTCATGGCAGGACTTCCTCCAGACCAAGTGATCTAAGAGGAAGCAAGAAAGAATGCCCAATATGAAAGCCACCATCATTTATAATCTAATCTTTGAGGTGGGAATCCAACATTTGTGCCGCATTCTTTTCATGAGAAGTGAGTCACTAAGTCCAGCCAACATTCAAGTGGAGATAATTATACAGGTTGTCAATATAAGGAGGCAAGTATAGTTGAGACTCACTTGAAGGCTGCCTCCCACAAATAGAAAATATACGCTATTGATTCTAACAACTCACTGTGAAAAGAGCCTAGATTTTGTTTGAGTCCAGAACTGGTCACTAGTTATCTTCTGAAAACTTGGGTAATTTTTTTTAAATTCTTAGAACTTCTGTTTGCTTCTCTTACAATTTAGTATGATCATAACGCACCTCACAAGGTTGATAGAAAAACCAAATGATGATCACCACAGCAGAAGCCATAAAGTGATGGCATAGGGCTGTGATAAGCAATCCTCACCAAACAGAAGAGAGACACCGGCTTACTGATGTCTGAAAATGCTCTTACACACAGCATTCTCAGGAGAAGGAGGACACAAAGCTGTCCTGACCATCTGAGACTGGATGCTGAATTATATAAGCCTTAAGAGGTCATTTTTCATCTCTTTGCTTGATCCTGTCTCAGTGGCTGCCCTCAATCCCCATCTCATTTAGCTGCTAAGGCATTTCAGAGGGGTTACTGATTGCTGGGAAGACATACCACACATTCACGCATACACATAAATTTCAAAGCAAGTGTGTTGCTACTGGATTCTCTGTGTAAGAATAATTCTTAAAAATTGGAAAAAAAAAACTGAATTTTTACTACTCTTTCAAGCTCAGAGCTCAGAGCTTGTACCACTGTCCCGGGAGACCTGGTGATCTAATTATTTCTGTTAAGGGAATGTTTACAAGCTCTAAGTCTACAAAAACATGTGTTCATCTAGGTGAAGACATGCTGGGGGATGTATAAATGTGTTAGAAAACATAGCAATGTTTTTATATAGCAATGAAGTGGATTTAGCAATATCTCTGAAATATCTCTGCCTCTAACTCTATCACTGAAAGCATTGGGCTTTTAATCCCTCTTCATTCCTATATTCTTACCTCCATTTAATTTGATGAACCAATTTCTAAAGAGCCACGTTACTCTTTACTGAGCTCTTGCACCTATGAATGAAACTTCTTTTTCATGAACATCAAGGATTGTCATGAGGTGGCCCAATCCATTCCTTGCCCAGTCTTTTGCAAAAATATTCTGTCCAGGTGCACAGTACCTATAATCTTAACTTACCTGGATGAAGAATCTCTGTGGCTACTTTTCCATGGAAACTGCAGATGGGACTTGAATTGAGGAGAGTTTTCTGTTCTCACTCTTACACTGATCCAATTGTACCCAAGGGCAGGCACAACCTAAGCAATCTTGAGTTATGCTGTCTGTGTGTCTGTCTCACCATTTAGTCAAGTTCTCCTGCTTCAGACTGTGCTAATTCATCTCTACCTTCCTCATGCTGAGCATTTAAAAAATGCTCAGCAAATGTTTTCTTGAATGTAAATATGTATTGACTATAAAACATAGCAGATCTATACAAGAAGTATACAGCACTTTATGAAATAAGGAAGACCATGATGGAAGTCATAAACAAGGCACAAAAAGACTTCCATGGGGACCAAGCAGAAAATAATAGCCACCCATATGTTTGCCATGCAGAATTTTGTGAATCTCAATAAAAGAATGAGGAAAGAGGTGATTTTTAAACTTAAAAGTCAATGCCATTTCTTGTTTTTTAACATTGAAAATGGTCAAAGCTTCTTGGCTAAAATTCCCCAGTCTCTTAACAGACAATAACTAGTATTAAGTCATAGTTAACAGCTACATTGATTTTACTAATTGTTTCCCATTAATCAACCCACAAATATTTGTAAGTATATTGTATATTTATAACCATAAATTCTCCTAATAGAACATTAGACACAAGGTATCTATACAATATCATCTCTGTCTTTGAGAAATATTGACATTATGGTCAGAAAGGGCCATGATTTTACCTCTACTTCAAAAACAACTTCTACTGCTATTGATAATAAGAGGAATAAGAATAAGGATAAGGATAGAATAAGAATAAGAGTAAGAATAAGAATAAGAATAAAAATAAAAGAATAAAGAATAAGAAGAAGGAAGAGGACAGGGTACAGGGAGGGTGAATGTGATAGAAATGGGGAGGGGGAGGGGAAGAGTGAGGGAGAGGGAGAGGGGGAGGAGGAGAAGGAGGATCAGGAGAAGGAGGAGCAGAAGGAGAAGAGAAGGAGGAGGAAGAGGAAGGGGAAGGGAAAGAAGAAGAGGATGAGGAGGAGGAAGATGACAACAAAATTAGTAGTAACAAGCAATCCCTTGCATTTATTGAGCACTGCTTTAAGGAACTTACATGGGTAAGCTCACAGTTACCTTACAATGAAGATACTATTTTTCTCTCTAATTTACATTGGGGTTTAGCAAAGAGATACCACGTTGACAAATTTAAATAATTTGGCCAAAGTCAGAGTTGGTATCAGGATAGAAGTATTCAGCGCCAGGCTGCCTGAATCTCAGAGTTTATTATGATCACTTTACAGATCACTCTTACTTTCACTTTGCGGGTGAGCATGCTGAAGCTCAACACAATTGCCCAGGTTCAAAAGACCCAGGATGTGGAAGAGGAAGCAATGGACATGGTTCCCTGGGACTCCCGAGAAGGAGCCCCTAACCTACAGAATGAGGCCAGATCTTCTGTCAGGAATGCCTTCTTTATCCTGCCAATGATCTCGTCTTGGGTTCAGTGCTGACAACCCCTTTCCAACACCTCATGCCTTTGCAATTTAAGTGACCACACAACCAAAATGAGAGTTTAATTGGAAGCAGTGAAAGTATAGGTTTTGGAATAAAAAATCAGTTCAAATTTTGTCTGTACTTGTTCAGTAGTTTTGCAAGCTTGAACACGTTATTCACATTTTCTGTGCATTCACTGGCTCCCTTCATTCCTTCAAACATATTGACCTGGTGCCAGTTCTGTTCTAGCATCTTTCCAGACCCCCAGAGAGAGAGTGGTAAACAAAACTAGGTCTTAACCTCAGGGAGCAGATAGGCTCATGGGACACATAAATAATAAAATATACATTGAAAATGTAAAGAATATGTAAAAATAAAGAGAGCCATGGACTAAGTAAAGGAATGTAACTTAAAAGCAAGGGGGACATAAGAACTAATAATCAAATACTATTATTTTACCTCATGCTGAAATGAAATGTCAATAAAGCATGGAATATGCATTTCCTTCTGTTTCCAGAGTTGGAGGTCACCCTGTAGAGTGGTCAGCTAACATTTTTTCAGGAAGATAACACTTTGGAGAGCTTTGAATGAACAGAGACTTTGAACCACATGATTATATGTAGGGAGAGGGGAGAAAAAAAAAAAGTAAATGGTAGATGCTGTAGTTTATGCAAAAACGCATGAGGTCCCATAGTCAGAAAGTGTGTTGGGATGGTGGGAGGGATGGGGCATAAGGTGAGGCAGGTGTGCAGGCCCCAGTGTCCATAGCTGGGACATGGGGTTTTAGTTCACAGATGATGAAAAGTCACCTAATGGTTTTGAACAGAATCCGGGCATGTCTCCTGTGACATTTTACACAGGAGATGATCGTTACTTAATTTTTAGGCTGCATGCAATCATTATTTGAGATAAACTATGGAACATGGGCCCCTCCCCACTCCTGGCACAAAGCCGATTTCCACAAACACTTGTTCTTGCCTGTCTCCTTCCCTTAATTATTCCTTAGGCTTACATGTCTGCAGACAGAAGGTGGCATTCTTCAGAAGGGGAACATTCAGGGATGATGTTTCCTTGAAACAGACCTCACTCTTTGTTCTTTGGCTGTCAGTTGGGCCTGAGTCTGAAAGAGTGGTCTTTCAACACTGGCTTTTGCAAAATCCCTGGGGAGATTGGCAAATGCAGGGCCAAGATGAGGACAAAAGTCGGAGGGGGATTTGATCCAAGTGGGAGGCAGATAATGAGAGAATTAATTCAGGTCAAGGCAAGAAAAAAGCCAGGGAGAGAAACCTAGGCAGTGGATGCGTATTGGAATGGCAAGTGACTGAATGTCACCTTTCCCACTGCAGAGGCACAGCCCACTAGCAGCGCACTCTGCAGCAGGCCAGAGAGTCTACTGGAAAAGCCTATCTCTCAGGAGGAGACGGGAGGGGTTCCAACACTGAGCACAGAGAGGTGGGCTCAGCCCTCCTGCTAACCGCTGATGAATGGCAAAACTGGCTTTCAGATGATAAAAGCACCCTCGAGGGAGCTGATGGCTTATACAATTGCTTCCAAAAGGAAACTCTTTCCCTCAGATGATTGCAAACTGCATCAAACGGAACTCCACAAGTGAACCACATTTTCAAAAGTAGTTGGCTCAGGTAAGGATGTTGCTTAGATCAGGTTTTGCAAACTCAGGAATCCTTCATTTATTTTTGAGAAACTTCTATGTGTCCAGTACTCCTTAGATAGGGTTACAACTGAATAAGGGTCAAATCCCTGCTTTCTCAGAATGGAATTTATATACTTTGGGGGTCAGGGGACAGACAAAAAAAAAGGAGAATATGCTAAATATAAGGCATTACCAGTGGTGAAAAATTCTGGGGTTAAAAGGGTTAGCAGGTGTGAGGGGTAAGTAGGGAGGATCTGATGGAAGGAGGAGGGAGAATCTGATGTAAGCTCTGTCTGAGAAGGTGAAAATGCAGCCCCGGGAGTGGGGGTGGGGGCGGTTAGACTTGAGCTCTGGGGAGGTGGGAAAATGCAGGATGCTTCTCTGGTGGAGGGAAGAACAGGAAAGGTCGAAGGAGGGAAGCTCAGTTGAGGTCAGAAGGGGTACAGCCACAGGTCTTGCAGGATTGTATGGAAGTGGTGAGATGTGATCCACATTCATGTGAGCAGAGGAGTGACGTGAGGCAGTCTGAACTTGCTTTAAAGGGTCATTCAGACTGCCATGCTGAGAAGACTACTGGGGGCTTCAGACCAGAAATGGGGAGACTGGTTACAGCAATCTGAATCAGATTCAGACATGAAGACCCAGACCCAGGCATTGTGTAAAAGGTGGGAGAGGGAGATTATGGGCCTATTTTAAATTTAGAGGCAAGAGGATAGGTTGATCTATTAGATTGAGCATATAAGGAAAAGCTAGGGGTCCCTTGCTGAAGTTGAAGAGTAGAAGGACTTTGGAAGTAAGTTGAATGCTGGCATTGAAGGGGGATGGAGCTCATTTGGAGGGCTACTGAGCTGGACATGTCTAGGATATATTAAAGTAGAGATCTTCTGAAGGCCGAGCATTGAGGGGGTTTCCTTCTCTCATGTAGACTCTGAGGTAGGTAGGGGCCGATGGGAGTGCTGGGGGTTCAGGATTCAGAAGATCTATGACGACTCAAGAAGAAGTCATGACTGAAGAGCAGGGCTGACCATGCCTGTGGCAGGATAGAATACTTGGAATGGACATCCCTTTTCTAAATATCAGTGAGTCTTTTCCATAGATCAGAGGACTCACATAGTTTGAATTTCAGAAGTGTAATTTTGAGCTCCAGTGTCTCCAGGTTAGACCATCTTTTCCAGTTAGCTTTATTACGGCTCAGCAGATTGGGTGGTGGATACAGAAACCCCCTCTGATTCTTATCAAGAGGGTGCCCCATTCTTATCTCTCACAACACCAGAGGCCTCAGCTGTCACTTTACCCCCAGTGAAGCTGTGATTAGAACTGATGATCTGCCTTTTGGATGAGCCCCATCAAGGCTGTATCTTTGTTTACCTCCTAACCTCTCGTCACACACCCTTGCATCTAAGTCTACTTAGAAGTGTCCTCCTCAGATCCGATTTGGCTATTCCCAAATTCTTTACAGTCTCACACTCTTCCAAAGCAACCTCAGAAAGCATTGCCTCTCACTAACTAACCAGAAGAGAGCCCTGTAATTCTTCTTGCCCCTGAATTCATCCATCTGTCTATACCTGCACCTGTATATCCCCTTTCCTACCTATTCCAACCTCTTTCCCTACTGCAATAGATTAACATCCTCCCTCCTGTGAAGGTAAATCCAGGATTTATGCAGCAAATCCTATAAGAAATTACTTACTCAGGTATTTCACCTCTGTGATTATCCTTTTCCTCTTTCAGTATCAAGATTTCTTTGCTCAATCGCCTCTAAAACACCCTGTTATATGGTACAGAACATTCCGTAATAACTCCTCCCATCCTGGCACTGTAGCTACCTACCTCCTTCTCTAGCTTGCTTTGAGCAAATGCTAGGAAGACCTGGCCCTACTCACTGTTTCCCCATCCACACTGACCCTTCTTTACTGAACTTACTCCCAACTGCTCTTTCCCTCCACATTACCACTGGGACTGCCTTGGCCAAGATTACTGATGACTTCAACATGCCTAACCCCATGGTCCATTCAAGTTCTCACGTATCTGGCCTGTTGGTGGTGTTGGGAGAACACAACCCTTCCATTTTGTTTGTTTAATTTCCCCCAAATTTCCTCATATTTTACCAGCTGAGCTTCCTCAGTCATCTTTGTTGGGTTTCCCTATCTTTTATAGAAAATTTGCTCTTATGAAAATTAAATGATGCCTCTAAGCTACCTAATAATGACACAGTCAGTTCTCTCTCTCCACCCCATCCCTGTGCGTGTGTGTTGGATTTCTTTTGTTTTCTTTGTCTTTCAGTATGATTCAGTTTATTTCAAAGCACTCCATTGAGCACTTTTGCAGTTGTTTAAAGCTCATGTTTTGAAACAATTTCCTTTCTTGCCTCACTGCCTAGATGATCTCACTGAGTTTCACAGCTTTCTAAAAAACTGTACCCTTAACATTCACAAATTAAATTTCAGTCCATCATCTTTTACCTGAGCTCCACACTCAATGGATCACTGGCATGTGCAGGAAATTCCTCACAATTCATATGTCCAAAGGAGAACTGTTGGTTAGAACACTGCACAGTAAATGGCATCACCATCCCATCAGCTGCCTGGGTCAAAGATCTATGATCACCTCCAAATTCCTTCTTTGCTTCAAAATCTTTATGCAATATCTTACCATATCCCATGTGCTACACCTTCCTCGTGAAGATTGCATTTGGCCATTTTCTACCATTCCCAAGGTTGCATTATTTTATCCCTGGGCTATTACAATGTTCTTACTGATCTCTCCACTTCCATGCTTCTGCTCCTGAAGATTTATAACATAGCAATTTGTTTTCTAGTTTGCTTTTTTTTTTTTTTAAACTAAGATGTAAGATCTATTGATGAAAATGACTTGCCTTTTGTTTTCCAGTATATGCTCTATGCCCTGAAGTATAGTCTGGCACACAGCAGGTACATAACATATGTATTGAATAGATGCACAGACAGTGATGAATGCATATGGTTTGAAGATGGATCATGGGAACTTATTCAAAAAACAAAAACATTCAACAGTATTAAGCTAAGAGTTATTTTTCTGACATTGCTTGGCTAATTTTATTCAGTTGAGCTACTGGTACAGTAAACAAAGAACCACCCAGATATCAAGAAATTAATAGTGTTTACTATGGTGTAAATTTGCCATTTAATTATAGGCAAAAGTGGTCATCTAACTGCTACACAATATGCCTTTCTCTAAAATAAAAGGATTGATTTGATTTCTCAGTTCCCATTTAGCTTTCATAATCCAATTTTGTATTTAACTTAAAGTACCAAATTATTGATTCTGAGCAGCTTATATGTTTACAATTGTTCCTCTGTCTTACACCAAATAAATAAAACCAGTTTTAACTTATAGCTTGGAAAAAATTCTCACCACCCCTTTTATATAAGGAATTGTAATTTCTGCCCCCAAGAAGTATCTCTATTGGCTGAGGTATTTTATTTAATAAATATAATTGCAAAAATTACATAAAGCATATATATTTAATATTTAATATATCTACTAAATATGTGTTATGTGTATTACATATGCATATGTACTGTGTGTAAAATATCTCTCAAAAGTTCCAGTGGTCTACTGCAGCCTGCTTGTTGTAGGTCACGAGAGTTCACTGTTAACCATTCAGAAATTTGGGAAGTAAGATATCAAATATTAGTAGCTTGAAAGTAGCCAAAGAGGAAGCCAGAGAAGTCAGAGAAAACTATAAGTCAGAAGGTTTTGTTTCATTTTGTTTTGTTTTCCCTGTAAGGCTGATTTACCAGCAGACCACTGGCAATGACGTTTTTTTTGTTTGTTTGTTTGTTTGTTTGTTTGTTTGTTACCAGAGCAATTAAGGATATCTATCCTCTTTTTCTTTAGGGCAAGAAACACACACACACAAACACACACACACACACACACATACCTGACTTAAAGAGAAAATTACTAGCAGTGTCTGTCTAGGTACTTTGCAAAGTCCAAATTTCTTGATTTTCATAAAACCATTGTGTATTTCATATGTTCATTTTGTACATGTGGAAATTGAAGGCAGAAGACATGAATCATCTCCTCCAGTGTTTTCTCTTTGCTTTCTTTTCTTTTTCCCCTCCTTCCCTCCCTCCTGCCCTTACCCCCACTTCTTTCTTTTTTTTTTTTTTTAAGATTTTATTTATTTGACAGACAGAGATCACAAGAGGCAGGCAGAGAGAGAGGAAGGGAAGCAGGCTCCCTGCTCAGCAGAAAGCTGTGGGGCTTGATCCCAGGTCCCTGGGATCATAACCTGAGCCAAAGGCAGAAGCTTTAACCCACTGAGCCACCTAAGGCGCCCACAGCCACCCATGTACCCCACCACCACTTATTTCTTTTAAGAAAGACATTGTTTAAAGAGGAGATTGACAGGATTTTTGTAAGTAGGACTTTGAATTACTATGTAAACTTTAAATATATATATATGTATATGTATATGTATATATAATATCTTTAAATATATATGTATATATAATATCTTTAAATATATATTTGCATGTGTGTATATATATATTTTATTTATATATAAAATACATTATTTTAATAAAAATATGTATTATATATCACATATATTTAAATTATATATATATAATTGTATATTATGTATAATATATAAATTTGTGTATATAACATATAATATATATAAATTTACAATATAATATAATATAATATAGATTATATATTACATATAAATTATATATTGTAAATTATATACTATATATTTATAATTTATATATTTATATTAATGAATAAAATTAATATTGTATGTAATATATAATATCTAATAAATATATATCTATATAAATAAATATATGAATAAAATATATAATGCATAATATGTAATATTATATATTTTATATATAATTTAAAATATTTTATAATTTTGTAAACAAAATGATTTTATAATATAAATGATTTTTAATTTTATATAAAATAATTTTTATATAACTTATTATGAATAAAATTAATTTAATATATGAATTAATTTTTTTAAACCCAGACCTACAAGTAGAAGTGGTAAAGACAAGGAGAAGATAAGAGGAGCTATTGAAAATAAAGTATGTGAGACACCAAAATTAAGCTCCATGAAGGAAAGGGTAGAGAAGGAGGTAGGACAACTCCATTCCTGTGTGCGAACTAAGAAGAATAAGAGTGGGACAGTAAAGAGGGAACTTGCCTAATAATCTTCATTCATACATTCAACAGTAAATATTACATATCTGTGATGAACCACATGGACGTCTTTTTAACAATTGGGGCATTTTGAGGTGTTTTAGACTTGAAACTTTTTCTTAATTAGACACATATATCTAGATAATATGATCTGTGTGAAACAGGTAACATATGCTTTAAGAATGCTCTGTTGATCAGGAATACTATTGTAGTTGGAGTTTCCCAAAGAACAGAAAATGGAACCAGTAGCTTTATTGTAAGGGACAGGCTCACATGATAAGGAGACTGAGGAGTCTCACGGTCTGCTGTCTTCAAACTATAAAGCCAGGAAAACCAATGGTACAGATTCCAGTCCAGGTCTGAAGACCTGAGAACCAGGAGTGTTAAAGGCAGAAGGTCAAGGACCCAGCTCAACAGTTGGACATTGTTAGTTCAATCTTCTTATGCCTTTCCTTTTCATTCTACCTAGGTCCTGAAAGGATTGGATGAGGCACACTCACACTGGAGATAACCATCTGCTTTACTCAGTCTATGGGTTCAAATGTGAATCTCTTTGAGAAATACCCCCACAGACATATTCAGAAATAATGTTAAACCAGTTATCTGGGCATTGTATGACTCAGTCAGTTGACAAGTAAAATTAACCATCATAAGTGGATAAAATTCTGGCATGAGAATATAATATTGAGGATGCTTTTTACAAAAATAATAGAACTTTCCTGGAATTGGAAACTTGAACGAAATCATCTTTCAGAACAAAGGCACCAAGAACTTCATGTTGTAGGTTCAGTGAAGTGCCTACTGGGAATTCAGAGCACATACAACTACTAAATAACTGCTATTTTAGTGGAATCAATGAACTACAATATCCTTGTCTATGGAAGGGGTCACACTAAAATAATGTATTAGTGTTCTATTGCTGCTATAACAAATTACAACAAATTTAACAGCTCAGGCCAACCCAGATTTATTATCTTATAATCTGGCCAGTCAGAAGTCTCACCTGCTAAAATCAAGATGTTAGCAGAGTCATGGTCCTTTCTGGAGTTTTTAGGGGTAGCATGTAAGTCAAAAGGAGAAAAAAAAAGAAAACAAAACAAAATACTAAGTTGATATTGCATTGCTAGAGAGCCACAGCATTTGCTTACCTGCTCTGTAATTACAAGAGATAGAGAAAATGAGAAAGCAGAAATGGTACGATGAGCTGACCCTCTGTGATTTTTGAGATGAAGGGAACGTGTGCTTTGCCAGTTCCCAGGCACTGAAGAGGTATTTGGTCAGGTGAACAGATTAACCTGGGGCTGAAGGTTTGCTGGAGACCACTGCAAGCAAGAGAAAAACAAGCAGTCTAGTCTCACAATGCACCACTGGCTAAAATATTCCCATTGACCAAACTCATCTTGGGATCTTTTTGTTGTTGTTGTTAAGATTTATTTTATTTTTATTTGAGCAAAAGAGAATGAGATGTGGAAGGGCAGAAGGGGAGGGAGAAAGAAACCCAAGCTGACTCTGTGCTTCAATGTGGGACTCAATCCCAGGATCCTGAGATCAGGACCTGAACTAAAACCAAGAGTTGAAAGCTTAACCCACCCAGGAACCCTTTCTTAGGCTCTTCTAAGCTTGTTCAAGTAGGCCTAACTTTTGGATTTCTGTGTTTACCTCTGTATCTTCCAATATTAGCAAGAACCCTAGTAAGTCAATTGAGTCAGAATTCCCCATCCTCTATATCTGACTACTCTTGATATGAAATTAAATTTCTCACCCTCAATCATCTCCTGGGTCCAAGTTCTGCCTGATCACCCTGACCTGCCTTCAAGAAGAATCCTGTTAAGTCATTTTAATTAGAATTTCTTCTAACCCCCAGTGTTTCCTCTTTGTTTTGTTTGTTTGTTTGTTTTGTTGTTGTTGTTGTTGTTTTGTTTTTTTTCTTAAGTAGGCTCCATGCCCCTGTGGAGCCCAACACCAGCCAAACTCACAACACTGAGATCAAGATCTGATCCGAAATTAAAAAAATCAAATGCTTAACTGCCTGAGCCACCTAGGGGACCCCCTCTTAGAGATTTTCCATCTACCCACTCCCACCTCCCCTGCTCCTTGGTTATAAACATTTATATTCACTCTTCCTTATTGTGTTGGAGTTGAATCCAATCTGTCTTCCTCACTTCAAAAGTCCATTGAGGGGTCCCTCCCACTATTGTGATGACCTCTCTTGAATAAAATCTGCCTTACCTTTCTTTAACAAGTGTCACAAATAGGGTTCTCTTTAGTACCATCAATACCTAAAGAAAAGTAAATCTTTAATCTCTCACCAACAGGACTCCCACTCATCTACAGTGAACCAATAGGCACTAAGCTGGAAATGGACGATAGAGATCATGGTAAAGGAGGCAGACACCTCATCACACCCACCATGGGATTGAGCTTAAGCATCACCATGTCAATTCTTTCTCCCTTTCAAAACTGGAGCAAGCATGGAGAAAGGGGTTGTGATAGTAAAAGAGTGAATCATGCCTTAATCTATATTCCAGGCTATAGGAAATTCAAGTGAAGCCTATGCTGGAAAGAAGAGAGCTTAGCATTGTTAGCCTCCACTGAGAAAATAAGGTTATATTTCTATTACACAGTTCAGTCTCTTCAATTAAACTAATTAAAATAGGAAAGAGTAAATGGCAAAGGTGCATGAATAAGAGCGGATTAATAGGACATTAGAAAGTCAGACTGAAACCAGTTCACAGAGGACCCTGCCTCTCTGGTTTAAGGAGTGTGATTTTGATGCTGTCAGCTACAGAGCTGCAGGTGGAAATAATTGAAGCAGCAACTTCAGAAACAAACAAACAACTGACAGGGGAACTTCACTCTTTTTGGAGCACTACCAGTGTTGAACTAAGAAACTGGGGCCAACTCATGGTGTAATGCTTAAATCATCTCAGTGGTAAAAGAAGGAATATTGCTATTGAAAAAAGAAAAAAAAAGAAATCTGGAATACAGGATCAGTGTAAGTTCCTGGCACAGAGGTTTAAAGGCATAGGTGATGAAGTCAGAAACAAGTCAAAGATAGGTCTGCTCTTGTAATTTGGAGGAAATAGGCATCCACATAAACAGAAGTGACAGCAAGGGAAAGGGGAGCCCCAGGATGGAGACCTGGTCATGGTACATAGGAATGCACACCATGACTTTGCGATCTAAGTTTTGGGTACTTCCTTAGAGGACAATTGAACAGCTAGATTTGCCCCCTGAAGCATCTTCACTCTCACGTTGCCAGCCAGCTCATGTGTTGTTGGAGAGACCATGGAATTATATCGGGAAAGAACTTTGCACGTTCTCAAAGAACCTATTTTGGGGAGCATGAATAATTACTCCAGATGGCTGCTTAAATCTGTTGGCATTGTTTCTACTGTACATTCATTGTTCAGAGACTTATTTTGTTAGATCTCAAAGAGAAGAACAAAGTTGCAATAGTCGTCATATTTAGCATTGATCTCTTTTGTAAGCTTAAAAAAAAAAAAAAAAAAAGCTTCCACTGAGAGAAGGTTAACAGAGATGCTGATAGGAAGATTTTTAATAAATTATGTTGGCAGTGGACCCAGAGAGCTCCCTCTATAAGAACACAGCTTTAAATTCCAGTGTCTGTTCTCATGTGTGTGTGTGTAGTGTGTTTGCAGAAATATATAACACCTTGTATGGTTTCCTTGATTTAATTTTTTATGAATTCAAAATCATTTACAATAATTTCATTAGGGTGATTCATTAGAGTCAGTGCCCTTCTTAATTTCTGCATCAAATGAAAATATGATTTTTGCCTATTTTCTTCCTTCTTTACTTCCTTTCTATTTTTCTCCCCTCCTCTTTCTTTCTTCATTTATTCATTGGCTCATCCATTCCTTCATTGATGTGTTCACTCTTACAAGCTTCTTTTTCCCCACACACTTTGATTGCTAAACCACCAATAAAAGTTCATTTTTTGGTAAACTATTAAATATATAACAGAAAACAAAATGGGCAGGAAAAAAAAAACAGTTATTTCTTCTGGCAGAGCAGATGCAGGACCAGGTTCTTATTGTATAAGATGAATCTAGACACTAGACCTGCCTTTAAGATTTTATGTATTTATTTATTTACTTATTTACAGTGTGTTGAGTGAGAGGAGGATCTAAAGGAGAGAGAGAGAGAGAGAATCCCAAGCAGACTCCCTGCTGTGGAGGGAACCCAACACCCGGCTGGATCTCACAACCCTGAGATCATGACCTAAGCTGAAATCAAGAGTCAGACACTTAACCAACTGAGTCACCCAGGTGCGCCTAGATCTGCCTTTAAAGCAATGTTTCTCAACCCGAATCTACATCGATCCTCCATTTGTCTGATGGTTACATCTGAGAAACATAGCCAGCAAGAGCACAGTAGGAGATGAAGTTTATTTTTTAAAATTTGTATAACCAGTAAATAACTTTCAATTGTTCATGTACCTGGTTCTCCATTAAAGGGGAGCCATCATTACTTTATCTGCAGAAGTATTTGAATGGGTTTAGAAGCAGCATGTTCAAATCACAATAGGACTGTAACAGATGATAGTAGATGGATGAAAGCATAACATGCTCTAAAATAAGAGAGGGGAGAATAAAACCTACCAACTTACAAACTTGGTGACATTTAGTGAGAGAAAAGAGCTCAATAGTAGTCAAAAAAGTCTGCAGATTTTAACAAATTTTGTTTATAACCAGAAACTTGAATAAGTAAGAGTTTCTGCATAATTCTAATTAGATACAATTAAAAAAAAAATGAGACAGTGTAAGAATGAAATAACAATAGAAAGGAAGTCATCTATCACCTGTTATTCTACACTTTTTTCCTAGAAATTTTCAGCAAAGTAGGCAGAAAAAGGTAAGATGTATTTTTTTTTTTTAAGATCTTTATTTATTTGACAGAGAGAGACAGTGAGAGAAGGAATACAAGCAGGGGTAGTGGGAGAGGGAGAAGCAGGCCTCCCTGTTAAGCATGAAGTCCAGTGTGGGGCTGTATTCCAGGACACTGGGATCATGACCTGAGGCGAAGGCAGCTGCTTAAAGACCAAGCCACCCAGGCGCCCAATACAGAATAATTATTGAAGGTTAAAAAAAAAAAAAATGTCATCTTTGCCATTTAGAAATAACTGAATGCTTACTAGTCAAATTCAATAGATTTAGCTTAAAAAACCATTTGAGCTACCAAATAATAATAGTAAAATGGTTAATTTTTCAAGGCAAAAAAATGTTTCCTTTACTACATTATAACCACTCCAAAATAAAAGACCCTAGATATGGTGGAAACAAAAATGTAAATAACTAAGAATAAACTGATCAAGAAATTTTCAGGGACTACATAAGCATACTTTTTATAATATACAGAGGCATTAAATTAGGGATATTCAAGGTACACTAGGAAATATAGGTACTATTTAGGCTAATGATTTATGTGAGAAGAATTAAATGAAAGTTTTTAAATCTATCTAAATCAATAATACATTCTTAAAAAACAAAATATTAACTTAAATATCAATAGGGATTTGGGACATATTTGACAAAAACATCTTCAAGCTTCTCCATGAGAACAAACATAGCAGAAATGCAAAGAAATATTATAAGATGTCTTGTCTTACTATTATCACAGCTTATAAAATTTAGATAATTAAATTGTTGTGATAACAATACAGAAATTGAAAGGCAATTTAGAATGTGATGAAGGTCACTATTTGAATGATTGGGGAAGAACAGATTTTTATTTTTATTTTTCTTAAAGATTTTTATTTATTTATTTATTTGAGAGAGAGAGAGAATGAGAGAGAGAGAGAGAGAGAGAATGAGAATGAGTGGAGAAAGGTCAGTGGGAGAAGCAGACTCCCTGCCAAGCAGGGAGCTGGTTGTGGGGCTCGATCCAGGGACACCAGGATCATGACCTGAGCCGAAGGCAGTCGCCCAACCAACTGAGCCACCGAGGTGCCCCAAGAATGGATTTTTAAAAATATATAATGGAGGATATGTGAAATGGTGAGTGCTCTGAAGTGTGTAAGTGACAATTCACAGACCTGTACCCCTGGGGCAAATAATGCGTTATATGTTAATAAAATAATTAATAAATTAAAAAATACATAGTAGAACAATAAGTTTCCTCTGAAAAAAATAGTATTTGATCAATATCTCACTATCTGTACCAAAATAACTTATACAAGCACTAATAATGCTAATGAAAAATGTATATAACAATTCTAGAAGAAAATACAGACATGTATACCTACTAATTTGTAGGGAAGAACTTCACAAGTGGGCCCCAAAGTCAGAAAGGGAAAAAAAACAATAATAATAAAAATGCTAATATATTTGAGAAGTAAAAATTTAAGAAATATTGCATCATAGACATTTTACCAATGTTTATTCTTCCGATCCCTGAGCATAGAATGCTCTTCCATCTTTTTGTGTCCTCTTCAATTTCTTTCATGAGTGTTCTGTAGCTCCTCGAGTACAGATCCTTTACCTCTTTGGTTAGGTTTATTCCCAGGTATCTTATGGTTCTCGGTGCTATAGCAAATGGAATCGATTCCCTAATTTTCCTTTCTGTATTTTCATTGTTAGTGTATAAGAAAGTAACTGATTTCTATACATTGATTTTGTATCCTGCCACATTACTGAATTGCTGAATGAGTTCTAGTAGTTTGGGGGTGGAGTCTTTTGGGTTTTCCATATAAAGTGTCATGTCATCTGTGAAGAGAGAGAGAGAGTTTGACTTCTTCATTGCCAATTTGAATACCTTTTCTTTTTGTTGTCTGATTACTGTTGCTAGGATGTCTAGTACTATGTTGATCAAGAGTGGTGAGAGTGGGCATCCTTGTGTTCCTGATCTCGAAGGGAAAGCTATCAGCTTTTCCCCATTGAGGATGATATTCACTGTGGGTTTTTCATAGAGAGATTTTAGGAAGTTGAGGAATGTTCCTTCTATTCTTATACTTTGAATTGTTTTAATCAGGAATGAATGCTGTATCTTGTCAAATGCTTTTTCTGCATCAATTGAAAGGACCATGTGGTTCTTCTCTCTTCTCTTATTGATTTGTTCTATCACATTGATTGATTTGCAAATGTTGAACCACCCCTCCATCCCATAGATAAATCCCACCTGGTCATGGTGGATAATCTTTTTAATGTACTGTTGGATCCTATTAGCCAGGATCTTGTTGAGAATCATGGCATCCATATTCATCAGGGATATTGGTCTGAAATTCTCCTTTATGGTGGGGTCTTTGCCTCATTTGGGGATCAGAGTAATTAATACTGGCTTCACCAAAATATCCTGGAAGTTTTCCTTCTGTTTCTATTTTTTGAAAGAGCTTCAGGAGAATAGGTATTATTTCTTCTTTGAATGTTTGGTAGAATTCCCCAGGAAATCCCTTAGGTCCTGGGCTCTTGTTGTTTGGGAGGTTTTTGATCACTGCTTCAATCTTGTTACTAGATATTGGTCTATTCAGGTTGCCAATTTCTTCCTGATTCAGTTTTGGAAGTTTATAGGTTTCCAGGAATGCATCCATTTCATCTAGTTTGCTTAACTTATTGGCATATAACTGTTGATAATAATTTCCAATTGTTTCTATTTCCTTGGTGTTAGTCATGATCTCTCCCTTTTCATGAATAATTCTATTAATTTGGGTCCTCTCTCATTTCTTTTGAATTAGCTTGGCCAATGGTTTATTGATCATATTGATTCTTTCAAAAAACCAGCTTCTAGTTTTGTTGATGTGTTCTACTCTATCTCTAGTTTCTATATAATTGGTCACTGCTTTAATCTTGATTATTTCCCTTGTTGTGTGTGGGGTTGGCTTAATTTTTTGTTGATTCTCCAGTTCTTTAAGCTGTAAAGAGAGCCGGTGTAGTCTGGACTTTTCAGATTTTTTGAGGGAGGCTTGGATGGCTATGCATTTCCCCCTTAGGACCGCCTTTGCTGTATCCCATAGGTATTGAACTGAAGTGTCTTCATTTTCATTGGTTTCCATGAGTTGTTTAAGTTCTTCTTTGATTTCTTGGTTGATCCAAACATTCTTAAGCAAGGCGGTCTTCAGCTTACAAGTGTTTGAATTCCTTCCAAACTTCTTCTTGTGGTTGAGTTCCAGTTTCAAAACATTGTGGTCTGAGAATATGCAGGAAATAATCTCAATCGTTTGGTATCAGTTGAGCTCTGATTTGTGACCCAGTATGTGGCCCACTCTGGAGAAAGTTCCATGTGCACTAGAGAAAAATGAGTATTCTATTGTTTTAGGGTGGAATGTTCTGCATATATCTATGAGGTCAATCTGGTCCAATGTATCATTCAATGCTCTTGTTTCTTTATTGATTTTCTGCTTGGATAATCTGTCTATTACTGAGAATGGTGTGTTAAGATACCCTACTATTAATGTATTCATATCAATATGACTCTTTATCTTGATTAACACTTGCCTATGTAGTTGGCTGCTCCCATAATGGGAGCATAAATATTTACAATTGATAGATCTTCTTGGTGGATAGACCATTTAAGAATAATGTAGTGTCCTTCTTTATTTCTGACTACAGTCTTTAGTTTGAAATCTAATTTATCTGATATGAGAATCTCTACACCAACTTTCTTTTGAGGCCCATTGGCATGTAAGATGTTTCTCCATCCCTTCACTTTCAGTCTTGTTGTATCCTTAGGCTCAAAATATGTCTCTTGTAGGCAACATATGGATGGGCCTTGTCATTTTATCCAAACTGCAACCCTGTGCCATTTTATGGGAGGGTTTAAGCCATTCATGTTGAGAATAATTATTGAAAGGTTTTTATTGACACATTTTTATTGACATCATGTTGCCTGTGAAGTCCTTGTTTCTATAGATTGTTTCTGTAAATTTCTGTTCTATAACACTCTTGGGTTCTTTCTTCTTTTATAGAATCCCCCTTGATATTACTTGTAGTGCCAGCTTGGTGGTCACATACTCTTTTAAACCTCACTGGTCTTAGAAGCTCCTTATCTATCCAACCAATTTGAATGTCAGCCTTGCTGGATAAAGTATTCTTGGCTGCATGTTCTTCTCATTTAGTGCCCTGAATATGTCTTGCCAGCCCTTTCTGGCTTGCCAGGTTTCTCTGGACAGGTCTGACGTTATTCTGATATATGTTCTTCTGTACGTAAAGAATCATTTTCAAAGAGATGGAAAATACAATCCTAAAATTTGTATGGAACCAGAAGAGGCCCTGAATTTCTAAGGAAATGTTGAAAAAGAAAAATAAAACTGGTAGCATCATGTTGCCTTATTTCAATTTTTACTACAAAGCTGTGATCATGAAAATAGCATGATACTGGCACAAAAACAGACACAAAGACCAGCGGAACAGAGTAGAGAGCCCAAATATGGACCCTCCACTCTATGGTCAAATAATCTTCCACAACACAGGAAAAAACATGCAGTGGAAATAAGACAGTCTCTTCAATAAGTGGTGCTGGGAAAATTGGACAACTATGTGTAGAAGAATGAAACTTTACCATTCACTTATACCATACAGAAAGATGAACTCGAAATGGAAAAAAGACCTCAACATGAGGCAGGGATCTATCAAAATCCTAGAGGACAACATAGGCAGTAACCTCTTTGACATCAGCCACAGCAACTTATTTCAAGTCATGTCTCCAAAAGCAAAGGAAACAAAAGCGAAAATGAACTTTTGGGACTTCATCAAGTTCAAAGGCTTCTGCACAGCAAAGGAAACAGTCAACAAAACAAGGAGGCAACCCACATAATGTGAGAAGATATTCACAAATGACACTACAGACAAAGGGCTAATATCCAAGATCTATAAAGAACTCCTCAAAGTCAACACACACAAAACAGATAATCACATCAAAAAATGGGCAGAAGACATGAACAGACACTTCTCCAAAGAAGACATACAAATGGCTAATAGACACATGAAAAAATGTTCATCATCATTAACCACCAGGAAGATTCAAATCAAAACCACATTAAGATACCACCTTACACCAGTTAAAATAGCAAAAATTAACAAGACAGGAAACAACGTGTGTTGGAGAGGATGTGGAGAAAGGAGAACCCTCTTACACTGTTGGTGGGAATACAAGTTGGTGCAGCCACTTTGGAAAACAGTGTGGAGATTCCTTAAGAAATTAAAAATAGAGCTTCCCTATGACCTTGCAATTGCAGTACTGGGTATTTACCCCAAAGATACAGATGTAGTGAAAAGAAGGGCCATCTCTACCCCAATGTTCATAGTATCAGTGGCCACAGTTGCCAAAGTGTGGAAAGAGCCAAGATGCCCTTCAACAAACAAATGGATAAAGAAGATGTGGTCCATATATACAATGGGGTATGAAGCCTCCATCAGAAAGGATGAATACCTAACTTTTGTATCAACATGGATGGGACTGGAAGAGATTATGCTGAGTGAAATAAGTCAAGCAGAAAGAGTTAATTCTCATATGGTTTCACTTACTTGTGGAGCATAAGGAATAACATGGGAGATGGAGAGAGAAGTGAGTTGGGGGAAATTGGAGGGGGAGACAAACCATGAGGGACTGTGGATTCTGAGAAACAAACCGAAGGTTTTGGAGAGGAGGGGGCTGGGGGTCTGGGTGAGCCCGGTGGTGGGTATTATCGAGGGCACATATTGCATGGAGCACTGGGTGTGGTGCATAAACAGTGAATTCTGGGACACTGAAAAGGAATAAAATAAGATAAAATAAAGAAATATTGCATCATAGAAATCATTAAAAAGTTATAAAGTAAATGATTGCTTAGGGCATATTTAAAAGAAATGTCAGGAGATGAATTAACATTGCCCATATGACAGAGAATTCTTACAAGGGGGTGAAAGATGAACATCCAATGAAAAAATGGGCTACAGTTATGAACAGACACTTTATTATAGAAGGAACAAAAATAGAACATTCAACCCATTCAATCGTTCAACATGTAATTATTAATTTTCTAAGATATGGCAGGGAATATCAAGGTGTTAGGGTTAGCACAGAATGGAGAACACAGATAATGTCCCAGGTATCTGTTTACAAAAGAGAATCAAATTAAAAAAAAAAAAAGATACTTTCAGATAACAGTAGGTGCTGTTAATGAAAAAGAACAGGGTAATCTTACAGGGTCACTGGAATTGGAGCAGTGGCTCCCTTGGTTATGGTCCTAGGAGACAAGCTCTCCTGGATGGTAATATGTGATCTGAGTCCTGAATCAGGAGAAAGCCCTAGCCTACAGCTATTTCAGGAAATGTTCCAGGGAGGGGAGGAGCAGGGCCATAACTTAAGGAACAGAAGAGCAATGTCAATAAAGCTTAATAGTGTGGGAGCTGGGCAGGGGCACAGGGCAGTGGGTGGGGGGAGTCATGGGAGGGAGTTAATAGACAGAGTATGAAATTACATCAGGCAAGTAGGGAAAGACTCTATCTAATAAGACCAATTAGGTTTTATTCTAATTCTAATTTATTCTAAGGTGAGGGTCCTGTGGGAAGAAAGAAAAAAAGACAGGTGATTGGAGGGGAAAATTTAACCTCCTAACCCAACATCATTGTAAAACAAAACCAGATCTTTTCAGTGGTTAACAACCCAGCAGGGAGGGCTGTCCAAACCTCTCTCCCCCATTCCAGGAGACATGAGAACTAATAAGACCTTACTGAAGGATTTTGAGTGAGGAAGGTGATAGGATGGATTCGCTTTGTGGAGAGATCCCATGGCTGCTCTGTAGAGAAGGCATTGCAGTGATCAGAACTGAAATAAGACAGAATTAAAAGATAGAATTTTGGACCAGACAAAAAATGATCATGACAAAATAAAACAACCCTATGTATGTTCTGTCTTTGATATGGATAAACATTAAAATAAATAATACAAGGAGCGTGAAAATGAATGTTCAAATATGCATATACTTATGTATACATGTATGTGTATATGTATATGTAAACATACATGTATTATTGTCATATTCTAGACTTATTTAATTATTTAGCAGTATTTATTAAAGCCTTACTAAATAGGTACATACACTTTGACCCAGAAACTTAACCTCATAAAGAAGTATCCTAGTGAAATAATTGAATTGGTTCCCAAAGATTTAATACCATAATTTCATCTCAGATCTATTTATAAGATGGAAAAGTGGAGGTGCCTGAACTAACCTTCAGAGGAGAATAGATAAATAAATCATGCTTTGTTCATTTCACAGATTGATTATTCAGAAGTCATTAAAAACGATGTTGCAAACCTCCATTTAATGAAGTGAAAGAGCATTTAGTGATCAATGTTTTTAATACAAATGTCTATACATCCATAATGAAAACATGAAATATAAACCAGAATATTAATTACCATAATTTATGAAAGAGATTGTTACCTAATTTTTAAAATGTATGTTCATTTTGTTATGCCTCCATCACATAGCAGAAATTTTTTTAACTTTATAAAAGTCAAGTTGTATTTAATATGATGGTATTATATTACTAAAACTTCATGACATTGCCATCAAAACTCTTTGTATTTTATGAATATTAAGAGCTGTTACAATGACCAAGCTTAATAAATAAATGAGCTTACATTACTGGGAAACTTACTTAGGTATGCATATTGTCTTCAGAACCAAATAACAGTCAGTGTTCTTTATATTGCTCAAATCTCCTTACAACTGTCCTGTGTTGGCTCTTCTATCATTATCCCTCCTGAGTGTTTGTCATGGCAATACTGCTGAGCTTTACTTCTCTCCCTGAGACCCCGGACAGGATGACCCAGGATTCCACTCTCTTGTCACCAGCTGGTCAAATGTTCTGCCTCGTTTTAATACAGTTCTAGGATTCCTTACTTCAGAAAGTTCTCTGATTCCACTGAGGAGGAGTATTACTCCTCAGGGCTCTCATGGCCCCCATATTTCTCTTTATCACAGCTCAGCTTACATGCCCTCTGGATTAGACCATGATGTCATGGAAGGAGAGGAAGTGCTGTCAGAATCACCTGTTTCTTTAGTGCCTGGTCTAGACCTAGAGCATAATAGGTATTAAATATATGCTTAGTGAACTAAAAGAGTAGAGCATCACTATAGTTTTATACACACACACACACACACACACACACACACAAATATATATGCTGATGCTCTATTCTTTATATGTATAAATACATATATGTATATGTATACATATATATACACTTTTGTATACATACACACACACACTAGACATATATACATTTATATATGCATATATATGTATACTTATGATATCATCATAGGAATAAGTAATTTATATATTACTCTTTAGGAACAAATGAATCAAGAAATACTCAGCATTGTATGTCATTAAGGAGTTGCAAATTAAAACAATTAGATACCACTACTAGTCTACTGGAATGGTTAAAATCCAAAATCCCTGAAAAAACAAATGCTGGTAAGAATGTGGAGGAATATGAACTCTCATTCATTACTAGTAGTCATACAACACAATACAGTCTCTGTGTAAGACAGTTTGGCAGTTCCTTAGAAAGCTTAGCACACTCTTAGCACACAACATGGGAATCATGCCCCTTGGCATTTATGCAAGTGTGTTGGAAATTTGAGTCCACTTAAACACGGCACACAAATATTTATAGCACCTTTATTCATAATCCCCAAAAAACTCTAAACAACTGAGATGCACTTCAAAAAGATGAATGGTGTTTTCTTTTATCAACACCAACAGAGCAGGGACCAGTGAGGTGGACTTCAGTTCTAAAAAGATCACTTGAGATCTGAAGGGGCACCTGCACCCGAATATTTATAGCAGCAAATGTCCACAATAGCCAAACTATGGAAAGAGCCTTGATGTCCATCAACAGATGAATGGATAAAGAAGATGTATATGTGTGTGTGTGTATGTGTATATATATTTATATATATATACACATACACACACACACATACATACAATGGAATACTATGCAGCCATCAAAAAAACACAAAATCTTGCCATTTGAAATGATGTGGATGGAACTAGAGGGTATTATGCTAAGCAAAATAAGTCAATTATAGAAAGAATTATCATATGATCTTACTGATATGAGTAATTTGAGAGGCAGGGTGGGGGGTCATGGGGGGTAGAGAGGGAAAAAATGAAATAAGAATGGGACCAGGGAGGGAGAGAAACCATAAGAGACTCTTAATCTCAGGAAATAAACTGAGGGTTGCTGAGGGTGGAGAGGGAAGGATAGAATGCCTGGTTATGGACTATGAGCTATGGTGAGTGCTGTGAATTGTTTAAGACTGATGATTCACAGACCTGTACCCCTGAAGCAAATAACACATTATATGTTAATTAAAAAAAAAAAAAAGGAAGAAAGAAAAGCATGTAGAGTATAGTATTCTGGGGAAAGATTTATTAATTTCAACACATTAAAGATAATATTTCACTGTTAAAAATATGAATCAGGTAATACTATTTGTGTTTATATGTATACACACACACACATACACACACATATATGTATATATATATATATGCATGCATATAAAAAAAAAGAAAAGATGAATGGATAAACACATTGTGGTACATCCATACACTGGAATACTTTCTCAGTGATAAAAAGAATGTAATCAAACCATGAAAAGACATAAAGGGACTTTTAATGCACATTACTTAGAGAAGCCAGCCTGAAAAATCTACACACTACATATAATTCCAATTAGATGAGAAAACAAAAGTGACAGTAGCAAGATTAGCAGTTGCCAGGGATTTGGGGGTAAGGGAGAAGATGTGGAACACAGGGGTTGTTAGGGTGGTGAACTCTTCTGTCTGATACTGTATTGGTGGATAACTGGCAGTGCATTTGTTAAAACCCATAGAACAGAACAACGTAGGAACATTAATGTAAACTCTGGACTTTAGTTAATAATTATCTGTCAATATTGGTTCATTGGTTCCTTCAAACATATTATTTTGATGCAAGATGTTAATAACGGGAAATTTGAGGGGAAGTGGGGGTATGTGAGGACTCTTTGCACTATTTGCTCAATTCTGCAAACCTAAAACTGCCCAGATTTAATTAAAAGAAAAAAAAAACGGGTTGATTATTTAACTGCAATTTGTTCTAAGGTTTTTCAACCTTACCATTAATTCAAATAGGAGCCTGAATGATACTGTAATTGAATAAAAGATTGTGTAGGAGTTGCCCTCTATAGTGTCTGCTACTAGAGAGCTCTGTAGCCTAAAGAATCACATGTCCTGGGACATGTGTGCCAGGACATGTGACTGTGTGCAATTAGGTGCTCAACAATCGGAGTCTATTGCTCCTTTGTGTAAATGCCTCCAATGGTTTCCCATCGGCTTAGAATAAAATCGAACTCGGTGGGCCTTGCATGAGCTAGCCACCTTCTGCACTGTTTGGTGTGCTGTAGTCACATCACCCTGCCTTCTTCCTCCTCTCCTAGCTCATGTGAACCCACACTTGCCTTCTCTACATTTTAAAAGCGTCTTTAATCACTCCATTGACTCCTTTTGTTGGTTATGAACATGAACAGGATAGACACACCTTCTGTACCCTACCTCTACTCTATTATCCCGCTGTGTTTTCTTCTTTGCACTTGTCTTGGTCACAAGCATTTCATTTATGTCTGATGCTGGCCACTCCAAGGTACCTCCTTCAAAAGCAGGGATCTTGCTTGTCTTTCCACCAGTTTGCCCAATGCCTAGGATGTCATACAGTGAGTACTCAGTGCTTCACTGTTGAGCAAAAAATGGAAAAAAAAATGGGAAAAATATGAAAATGTGATTAAGGTCTTAGAGCATGACCTGGTTAGGTCTGGTTACATAGTCGTGGGGTCTAGAATCAATTATCAATGTTGACCACACACAGTCATTAACAAATTCATGCAACATACTTTACCTCTCTGCCTTCACTTCCTATGGAATCAAATGAGACTTCCAGATTACCTGGGATTGAAAGCCTTTTTAACTCTAAAATTCTACATTCTTTATGGTTTGAAATGATTGAAGTCTCACTGGAGAGCCACTAATTCGATATATTCTATTAGCAGTGCAATTTCTGTGATGATGTATGCCAGTTCAGCATACTGGAACCACCTTTCAGAGTGACATTGTCACACATATGGTCAAAAAAAAATAACATTCCCATCTGGATTGATGCTTTTGGCAGGGACACTGAGTACTAATGCCACATGACCCCTCCATGATAAAAACAGAAAAATGTGTCATGATTTTGCACCATCAGGCAGGAAAACAGTTGACTTTCCATTTTCCTGGTTTTTTTTTTTTTTTTTTTTTTTTCCTGGAATCATCTGTTAACCTACAGCTGGCACTCCACATCATATAAAGGTATAGAAAATCTCATACGTCTTCATGGGGCTGTGTGTGTATTTGCTCTGTCCCCCTTCTGTAGAAAACATCAGCATGTACTAGATCAATGATTATTTTAGGTAAATGCGTTCCAGTGTAACAAACAGCCTGCCTGATTTGAAAACCTTCCAAAGGGGCACCTGCATGGCTCAGTCAGTTAAGGGTCTGCTTTTGGCTCAGGTCTTGATCTTGGGGTCCTGGGATCGAGCCCCACATCGGGCTTCCTGCCCAACAGGGAGTCTGCTTCTCCCTCTGCCCTTACCCTTGCTCATGCTCGCTGTCTCTTTCTCTCAAATAAATAAATAAAATCTTTAAAAAAAAAAAAAGAAAAATGAAGCCCTAGTCGATATTCTTGTTGAAAGTAGGCTGGATCACGGGAAGACCCCATGTAATTCCAAGTTATTTCTGTGCCAGGAAAAGGCAGACTTCCTGTAGTTTTGGTTTCTGGGGTACATGCAAAATGTCCAGGAGGATCGTGGATGCATCTGTCTTTCCCCCACAAAGGCAGATTCTGCTGTTAAAGAGAGAAAGTCTGGTTGTTTCTGTCAATTCCCTGCCTTGCATAAAATCTACTTCTTGCTTCAAATTCAGATGATCACAATAGACTTGAGATGATCACAATAGACTTGAGCCAGCAACTAAAACCCTGTCACATTCTAATGAGTGTACCCTTCCCTCTCTTGCTGGAGGTAAAACAATGTGTGACAGATGAGTCGCTGGTAGCAAATAATGGACACCTCATAAAGACGGGCTATCTGCTGAAAGTTGCAGAAAGCCCACACATCAGGGCTTTCTAACGATGGTGTGAGAGCCTAGTCAGGACAGGCTCTCTCAACCAGAACCTAATTAGGACCATACTATTGGTGGAAAAAAAAAAATTAAGAAAAAGGATTAACTATTAGCCCTAGTCAACTTAAGAGCCAAAAGAATCACATATCTTTCCCAAATATATATGGAGTAGAAACTCCTGCAGGGAGATAAATAATATATTTTACAATTCCTGACACATTAGTTTTGTTTTTATTAAAAAGTGAACTTCATATTCTATTTGCTTAACTCCAAGAGCAGCCATGGTTTTTGAGAGCTTTCTAAGTGGATAACACTTGGGGTGGTTGGGGTATGGTCTCTAAGTTTACAGAACTTTCAGTCTGTGGGGGAGGCACATATGCAAACATGCTTGAAGATTAAGTGAAATGAGTTTTGAGGAGCAGTTTGGCAGGACAACATTAAAAGCCTGGGTATGTGTGATTTATGTGAATCAGAAAATTGGAAATGGGCCATGGAGAGCTATAGTTTGGGCTGATCTTGCAGAGTAGAAAAGTTGACAGAACAATAGGAGTGAAGGTCGGATGGTGGAAACATTCTGATCATTACATTCTGCTTATTGCATTTAAGGTACCTGGAGCAAGAAGGCTGTTGGAATATCTGGCCAAAAATGAGGAAAGGAAAATGGTGATAGTGTTAGGTAAGCCTAGATGGGTAGAGGGGTGCTAGATATTATCTGCAAGATAATTCAAGCTGGGCTACGAAGCTCCAGTTTTATTCTAAAGCAAAGGAAGAACTGAGTGTAAGAGGTTTTACTGTTTGCATTTGTTTACTGACTTAATGAGGGAAGTGACTTCAGTTTGACAGAGAAAACTTTGTCCTAAATTTGGCTGCAGAAAAGCGTGTGCACATATGCATGTGTACACACACCACATCACAGACAGACACATAAGCAAATTAGCTAAGTGTGTCACATTAATTCACTGTGCTGATATTTATTGTTATCATGGATGGGTGTGTTTACTCAGACAACCTGAGCTGCCCTAACTACATATTTCCAAATTGAGGCTTCTGAACTCCAGTATTAGTAGGAAGGCACCATGAAGTAGAGAACAGGGCCAGACAAGGGGTGGATCATAGTGACTGACCCAGGTGACTGGGCTAACACAGAAAGGTGGCTTCTCAGTGGACACTTGATGCCTAAAATATTCTGCATCTGTTTTCAGGGACATGGGCATGAACAGCTTCACAGTCTTCTCATACCACTCATTAATAATAATGGAGCCCTTCAAATCTTGCAAGGTATGATCTTGGTGGTTTCAGGGACGGAATGAGCCAAGCAAGCCCATGAGAAACATCTGTATTCTATCTGGTATCACTATGCTGGAGTTGAGGGGAGAACTTGGGGTAACAAAGGAGTATGGGAGTAATACATATGCTGTGAGTTCTTATCATCCAATTGAAGAGTTAAGACCTACTTTGACACAAGTCTTCTATATGTACAAGCTTAAGATAACTTTTGTTTATACACAACTTAAGTTCTTCTCCCTCATGAAATTTTACTTTGTTTCTCATCGGACGCTACCCTTTCCCCCACTTTTCCACAATGGCCCATCATTTATTTACTATTTACTCCATTTTCACATAGTTAAAAAATAATGTAAGTACAGACAAATGCAGCTCCTACCGCTAGGGAAACTGGCATGCATGGTTTTGGTAAAGTCACTTAACTCTGCTGATTCTATTATATTTTTGTTTTATCTCCCTCATACTGATTATAAACTATCCTCTCTGGGTCCCCATGTTCTGGAAAATCAATACAATTCTTCTAAATAAACCAACTTAATGTTTTTATTTTTACTTGATAAATTTTTGTTTTAACCTTTCCTTGGCCTCTCAACTGTCATGGAGAGTCATTTACATTTATCTTCAAAATTATGTAAATGTCTGAAGTGGTTACTTTATATGCATGTATGGATTTCAAAGGTTAATGTATATATGACATTAGTCACAAACTGAAAAGTGTTAAAATTTTATATTTCTGATTAACAGTGTGACCTCAGTGTATTAAAAATGGCATTTTTATTGCTTTATTGTTATGTACACATAAAATGACCACTATGTAAAAATACCTCATTATATTTAATATACTAAATGCTGGTTAGTATGTTGATGAGATGAAAATTAAATTTTATTCCAGGAAAACTTGTATAACTGCAAAATTGGTGTAGCTTGTGACACCAATTTTGGCAATGTAAAATGGTTCTTGAAAACTTAAAACATACTGATTTTTAAAATCTGATTTCTATTAATTAACCCTTAAAAGAGAGAGAGACAATATTTAGGCTTACAGCATTACTTTTTAATTAATTCAGTAAATATTTGTTGAACACAATTATGAGCTGGACACCATTCTAGTATTTGGAGACAAACATCCATTCTTCTGCAGACATTGTATTATAAGTCTGGGAGTCTGACAGTGATGAGAACTAACATATGATGGCATAAAAGTCATTATTTTAGATATAAGGAGAGCCTTTTACAAAGAGATGACACTTGAGTAGAGATTGAATGGAATGAGGAAGGGAATCATAAGATATCTGTGGGGAAGAACATTTATAATATCAAAATGTATAAACTACTCCAATACCCAACAACCATAGAATGGCCAAATGATCCTTGATATGGTGACACCACCTTGGTGTTCTGGAAAACCAAGAACATGTTGGTTTACACATGTTGGTTTATACCTGTTGACCCAGAATAAGTACAACAAACAGAACCCTATTTTACTTTCATTAATGGTTAGGTATATGTAATACAGTTTATGCACATCCTTCAAAATATGTATTCATATGTAATAAGTTAGGGAACTCTTTGTCATTCTGACAAACTTTATTTCATTACTCTGGTGTCCTATACTTTCCCCTCTTTCCTATAAATGTAGGCTTTTACCAAGGTTCACAACACATTCTATTTTTTTTTTTAAATCTTCTTCATTTATGACTTAATTCACTTCTTCGGCCTGAAAACTAGCACGCTATTTGTATTCAAGTCACAACAATTTTACTGAACACTCGTTCTGACAAGTGCTGAAGACACATAGAAGGAAACGTGAATGATCCTTGGTTTCACAAAGCATACCATGTAAAGAAGATGAATGGATGAACAGAAGCTCATAATACAATTTGAAAACGGCCTAGGATATGCAGAGGATTCCACTGGACCAAATGTTTGTAAATATTGGGCTGAGGGCTCTGAGAGGAGGTCACTATGAATATGGTAATTTTTTTGTATTCAGTTTTGGAGGACACCTGCAACTAACTAGTTCAAGGAGGTGGGCAAACTATCCCAAGAAGGGGACTTGAGCAAGTAGAATACGCAAGAGAGTTCATAGTGTGGAAAAGCAAAGGGGAGTGTTTTTTATGACTCAGGAAAGTGGTGGAGAGGAATGCCTGCAGAAGAGGCTGGAGACTCAGGCAGAGACCAGGTAATAAAGAACATGTGTGTTGATTCCATGTGTTTGACTTTTTCCCATAGGTCCAGAAGATCTGTTATTTTAAACTGATGAGTGACATAATGAGTTTGGTACTGAAAAGAGTATTTTTAGCAAGTAGATACATGAGTTATCAAGTTCTCTTTTATTGAGGTATAATTCATGTATCATAAAATTTACTCTTTCGAAGTGTACAACCCAGTAGGTTTTAGTATAACTACGTGTTCCTTTGTATGGATATATCATATCGCAGTTCTCATTGATCTGTCAGTTGATGGAAATTTGAGTTATTTCCACTCATTGGCTATGAATGTCGGTGTTAGGAACACTTGTGTGCACTTTTTTGAATGAACAAATGTCTTCAATCATTTTGAGTGTGTATCCAGGATTGGAATTGCTAGGCTTTCAGTGAGTCTATGCTTAATTTTTTTTAATACAGCCTGCTGTTGAGTTGGGTCACACTTGTTCTTTAACTATCCCACTGAGTTCTTGCACCTTAATGTAGAGCATGACATTAATCCCAGTATTAAAGAAATTCCCTCATCATCTCTCTCTCTAGCCCACTGTTCTCTCTGAGCATTTATAATGATCTACTCTTTTCATACTTAATTTCCCCAACTAGAAAGCAGATTCTGAAGGGTGGGTTACTATTTATTATTATTACTGCTGTTGTTGTGGTTATTGTTGTTATTTGTATTCAAAATTGCATTAAGAGCACATCTTTTAGTGCTCATAAAACTATGCATACTTTATGCATAACACATAATGCATAATGAATACTTGTTGAATGAAAAACTTAAGCAGTATTATTATTCATTTTATTAGTTTCACCATACTGTTTTACCCAATACACATATTTAAAAATTGTGCTGTTGCTATCTGAAATAATGGCACTTTTTAATGGACCTGCTATTAAGGGACATGGATTACCCATCTTTTTAATGTTGATTCCTTTTCTTTGTCCATGTCAGTGAAATTTCTAATAACTTGAAAGAGGGCAAAAGTCAGACATCAAGAGGGAAAAGAGGCTGTGGAAGACTGAATTATTCACAGCATGGTTAGTCGATGCCTGAATAATGTAGAGTGACTATGTGTAAAGTCAAGGGAAAGGAAAAAGAGTTATTTATAATAACCCTCCCTTTGAATGGTTTTATTTTAGGTATCTCTGGTGTTATCCTCCAGAGATCAGCTGACAGTATGGAATTCTCAAACATTAGGGGACATAATTCGTACAGTCGAGAGGCAGAGTAGCCAACTCTGGATTTCCATACCTTGCTCAGCCTTCAGTATGGCTGAAATACAAATCCTCTGTACTACATGGCACAAGTAGCAATTCTGCAACCAGAAACAGTTAAAATTCACAGAGTCTCGTTGTTTCTGTAAAGAAATGTGCCACTTAAAGAGTCTGAAAGAACTCAGAGATGAAGATAATAGCAGAATCCTGAAGACCGGTATAGATAGCCCTTCCATATTTTTCCTACAAATGCTCTATCATTTATAACTCCATGTTGTAAATGTCTGTTGAAATATGATTCACCATCAATACACCGCTGCTCTGTATTCATTTTCTTTTTTTTTTAAACTTGTGACTAACGTCCTAGTTTGGATTGAGGAGACACATTTTTTTTTAATTCCATTTAGTTAACATATAGTGTATTATTAGTTTTCAGGGATAGAATTTAGTGACTCATCAGTTGCATATAACACCCACTGCTCATTACATCACGTGCCCTCCTTAATTCCCATCATCCAGTTACCGCATCCCCCTACCATCTCTCCTCCTGTAAACCTCTGTTTATTCCCTAGATTAAGAGTCTCTTATGGTTTGCCTCCCTGTTTTTTATCTTATTTTAATTTTCCATATTAATTAGATCAAAAAGGGACATAGAGTATGCATCGTTCTATCCAGATCCATCAGAGTGTACAACTGGCATACATGTCCAATCCATGTTTGCTGAGGTAGGGATACATGAAGACGGCTACATCTCCTGGAAAATATAAGGGGAGATAATTTAAAAAGAAAAGAAAAGAGCAGCATTAGAATGATTCAGAATCAAAGCTGAGTGCTCCCATTTGACCTCCACCTGGCAAATATAAATTATGTCTGTTATATGTATGATGGTGTACAACAACCATACCTGTCTAAAGGGAATAAAGAGTTAAACAACAAGATCTCAGAAAGAGAGAATCAGACAGCTTAATTCCTGGGGCTGAAGTATCAGTGAGCGACAGAGAGTTGTAACACAAATAATTATAATTTGGGTATAAGTAGTGGGAGAATCCCATTCAGGTGGCATCCACCATGAAAAGGAGAAATTATCATTTATAGTAGCTTAGTAAGAAGAAAAACAAACAAACAAACAAACAAACAAACAAAAAAACTTGGGTAGCCAACAACTGTATTGAGCAAGTTTTTTGGGGGATGAGAGCAAAACTTGCAGAAATCCCTGCATTTCAGCAAGCCATTAGATAATGTACGAGAAAGCAAATAATTAAAGCTGTGGGAACACAATGAATGGCAACTTTCCTTCTAAGCACAAGACTTGGAAAGAGGAGGAAATGGTTTCTTAATGAGTAAGGGCAGAGGCCTCTTCACTATGTGAACTGGGATGTTTCTTCTGTGCCTTAATGGGAATGCTGTATAGTATAGCAATGCTTCACTGCACTTCCAAGAAGTAGGATTTGCAGGTTTTTATATCTACAAGGAGAAAAGGGATGAATAAGTACGTTGGGTTCAGAGAAGAGTGAAGACGAAGGCTGGCACACAGAGCTCCAAATCTGACATCTTCCAGAGAATCTTTGCCTCCCATCATTCTGACTGGCTGAAGGGAAGGAAAGTCAGTGTTTCTGGATTTGAACAGAAGAAACTGAGAAGACAAAAGCTGTATGTGTTAGTTATCTCACAGTTCATGATATCTGGCCTTTGTAGAAATAAATGCTATAGTTGTTCAAGATTTTCACACTGTTTAATACGAGCTTGGATATTGACATCCTAAGGAGCCCTTACTCAGATTTACTTACTTAGCAAAGTTTGTCAAACATATACATATATTCTATGCCTTTGGGACTTTGCTAACCATTACAAATACAAATTCAATGAATAAAGCAAAGTGTCTGTCTTCAGGAATTTGACATCTCCATTATGAATGAAGGCAATACACAAAGGGATGAATGCATTTAAATCAGGTACATGGATACTGACAGGTGGAAAAAAAAAAAAGGCAAGAGGTGACTAACACAGCACTGTGTCACATGGGAATTGGTGAAGTTCTTTCCTGCTCCCCCACCACCAGATATGCTGTTTCTTTTTACTTCAAGAACTGGTTTGCAGCTGCTATTCTGAGCAGGGACCCTGCTTAAAGTTGGTAATGAGTTTGATGGATCAGGTCATTCTCTTAATTTGAAGAATATAATAATTTATAATAGTATATGTGTTTCTGTGGTATTTTCAAATCTACCATATTCAACTGAAGCTTTGTGAAAACAGTGACTTATGTCTATCTATTATTATACTTCCACAAGTTAACAATTAATCACGGGAGGAATGAATGAATGAATTTATGAATAAATGAAACAATCTGAGTTTTGCTGTCATTGGTTATTCCATGACAGCTATGGTGCAATAAATTCCACATTTTCAAAAATTAAAATATAATAAAATTCCATTTTTCTGATGTCTTCAGTACCCAAGGATATCTTAAGGGCCTCCTCCCATCCCTAGACTTCTGTTGTCCAGATAAATGAGGAAGGACAATTGCTGGTACTATGATAATATATCCCTTAGGGCTTAGGCCTGGGTATTTCCAAATCCTTTTTCCTTAGCTTGGCTGTAGGGACTCCCACTTGGGTTTTCATGGCCTCAGTGCTAGGGTCAAGGGTTCAGAATCCTCCATGTGCTCTTGTCAGTTTGATGTGGATCGAGGTTGTTTGATTGCAGTTAGTTTATTGCAATTCCTCAGAAATTTCCCAGGTGTTCTTATATTTGAGTCAGTCTAATTTTTTAAACTGCATGCATCTTTCCTTTTTTGAGACAACACAGTCTAATGTTATCTAAATCTCTGCTACCCCACCAATATGCACAATGTGTTTTTGAAGCAAGGGAAATAAGAAAAATGAAGGGTGGAGGTAAGCAGAACTAGAGAGGGGTTTCCTTCTTTACTGGAGAGTCCAGGCCATCGGTAGAGAACAGACACGCCCACTGGCCAGTTTATGGCAGCTTTGTTTTTAGGTGCCCATAGCCAAATTTGAGTTAATTTGTACTTTGATAGTTAAAGTTTTTACAACAAAGATGCATTACTTTTTCAACTCAAAGTAAATTTAATAAAGCTGAGCAAAGCAAGATAGTGTTAAAATATCATTTTAATATTATGTTAAATTAATACTAATTTTAAAAAGTGTGGCATGAAGAGAAATTGAAATATGACTCTTCATTTGTCTAAATATACGATGATAGGAAATTAGAAAGTGATAGAATGATACATTTGGGGTGAAATAGGAAAGAATTTAAGTTGGTTCCCATTTTTGGGCAGGAGACAATAATATCACTTCAGAGAAAGTTGGGTGTACAATTTCAAACAGAAAAGGAAAATAAATCACGTGAAATTGGTGCCCATTGCTTCTGCAGAGCTACTGCACTTTTAGAAATATTTCCTAAGGCTGTAATTTAGCAGTACTACAAAGATGAATGTACAAGGATATTCATCTCAGTTTTGTTAATCAAGGCAATGGCAACAAGCTAAATGCACATCAATATTGGATAGGTTATATAAATGATGGTTATTCAAGTAATGGGATACTCTGCAGCCTGTACAAAATTTGATGCATATATTTTTTTTTTATACTGAGTTGGAAAGAACCCATAACACATTTTTGAGTGAAAAAGCAATGGGATAATCTTCTTTATATAAAATTAACTGCACATGTAAGAGGGGGAAAAAGGAAGTATGAACAAGAGCCTGTTCCAGAAAGAAAAATCAAGCAAATTCTGGAATACACTTGTGTTTGGTGTCCCAGGTATCTTAAAATATGTCATCCATGATTTTGTGGCTTTGGAAGAGTTTCCATAATTAATGTTACTGCTTATGTAGCCACCAACATAGTAATGTTTTTTTCACATCACTATGGACTGAGATGTGCTCCTTCCCCTCCAAATCTACATGTTGAGGCTGTAGCCCCCAGTGTGACAGCATTGGGAGATGGAGCCCATGGGAGGCAATTATGTTTAAATGAGGTCATGAGGGTGGTGCCCCCATGATGGAGGAGACATGCTTGCCTCCTTTCTCTGTCTAGCATACAGAGTCATGAAGAGACGTGACCATCTGCAAGCCAAGAAGAGAGACCTCCTCACTGGGCACCAATAGCCTGACCCCTTGATTTTGGACTTGTCATTCTTTAGAACTGTGAGAAATAAATTCTTTTTGCTTAAGCCACCCAGTCTACAGTATTTTGTATGTCAGCCCAAGCTGACTCAGACACACTTTAAGTAACACATCAGTTGTTTATTGCCATGCAAAAAATAACTCTAAACTCAATGGCTTAAGCAAAATCCCTTCATCTCATAGTTTGTTGTTGTTGTTTGTTTTTTGGTTCAGGCATTCAGAAGCAGTTTACTGTCTCAGGTTGACATCTAGACGTCAACTGGTCTGACCAGCAGCCATGTCAAACCTTGACTGTGATGGACGATCAATTTCTAATGTCACTTGTGGGTCTGTTTGCCAGAACCCTCCATTCTCTGCTGACTGTTGGTTGAGGGCCTTGGTTACTCAACAAATAAGCCTCTCTTCACACAGGACCGCTTGCTTCCCCCCCACTCAGTGATCCAAAAGAGAGAAACAAAACCAATAATGCCATCACCTCTGCTATACTCCATGGCTCATCAGCATGATATAAGATGGGAAGGGACGGCACAATGTTTAACTATTAGGAATCGGAGATCATCGGGAGCCATATCAGAGCGTAGCTATCACAAAAAAAGATCATTGTCCTATTTCACAGGCTTTCTATCTTACATTTGTGTTATATTTGTGTTATGTATATTGCTTTGTAGTATAATACAAGAATGTATTACCTAAATAAACAAGACCTACATTTAAAAATGATTCCACTAAGGGGCTCCTGAGTGGCTCAGTTGGTTAAGCCTCTGACTTCAGTTTAGGTCATGATCCCAGGGTCTTGGGATCTAGCCCCGCATCAGGCTCTGTGGGGAGACTGCTTCCTCTTCTCTCTCTCTACCTGCCTCTCTGCCCATTTGTGATTTCTGTCTGTCAAATTAATAAATAAATAATTTTTTAAAAATGATTCCACTAAAACTTGAGTATGTTAACAATGACTTCATAATTCCAAGAATCCACCTTAATTTATTGGGCACCCCAGTGAACACTGTTTTCTCTCAGAGCTGAGACAATATTAGTGTACCCCCCTGGTTCCTGTTGCTGCCACTTGCTGTAAGCCTGTCGTCCAGCTTAATTGTCATTCTTATGTGTGTCAAAAATTTTTACCTTCATAGATGCTTTTTTTTTTTTTAAGATTTAATTTATTTATTTGACAGATAGAGATCATAAGTAGGCAGAGAGGCAGGCAGAGAGAGGGGGAAGCAGGCTCCCTGCCGAACAGAGAGCCAGAGCGGTGCTTAATCCCAGGACCCCGAGATCATGACCTGAGCTGAAGGCAGAGGTTTAACCCACTGAGCCACCCAGGGATCCTTCGTAGATGCTTTTAACACATTTTCATGGTCTTTAGTATTCTCGGGTTTTATTTCAGGGCACCACAGTATAGACTCTTTTTGTATTTGTCATTCTTTGTATGCATAATCACATGGTACAATTCTTAGTCATTATCTCCATAAGTATTTTGTCTCAATTTCCTCTTTCTGAAACTTTAAAGGCATGCCACACCTTCTTAGTCTATCCTCTCTCTCCTTCATCTTTATTTCATATTACCTACATACTAGTTTCTCAATGCTATACTCTGAATTAAAAATATAAGTAAATAAATAACACGATCTTTTTTATTTAGCTATGTCTCACCTGCTGCTGCAAATACATTGAATTTGTCATTTCAACAATTTCATTTTACTATTTTTAATATTCAGATATTCCATTTGGATCTTTTTCATATTTCCCATGCATTTTTTTATGTTTTTTTAATTCTTTCGTCCAGTTTTTGCTCCCAGCTTATTTATTCAACTTTTAACATGATAGTTATTCCACATTTTGTATTTGATAAACCCAATATCTGAATTTCTCAGGGATAATTAAATATGATCTATTATTTTTTGCTCATTGTCACTCATTATAACCAATTCCTTTATGTATTTGGCAATTTTTAATTGTGAGGTCATAGTTTATTGAAGGTAAACAGTAAAAAAATATAAATGTCTTAATAAATAAGAATTTTAAGGTAAAAAGTAAATAGAAGTTTAAGGATAGCATACAAACATTGTAATTATTAAAATAACCA
Source organism: Lontra canadensis (assembly GCF_010015895.1). Taxonomy (NCBI): domain Eukaryota; kingdom Metazoa; phylum Chordata; class Mammalia; order Carnivora; family Mustelidae; genus Lontra; species Lontra canadensis. The sequence continues at coordinate 59,388,008 of NW_022630995.1, read as the reverse complement.
ACATACAGACCTTCCAAATACCAGGTGAACACCAAACAAAAATTAAAAAAAAAAAAAGAAGAAGAAGAAGAAGAAACACTTTATAATGAAATACTTTTTAAAGAGCATAAAAACAGAATATATGATAAACTCATAAAACTAAGCTTTAGTGTTTATGTATGTCCATAAATATAAATAAACTAAAATGAATTTTAAGAAAAAAAGAAGCAAAACCCAACTTTATGATTAAAAGAGATACACATAAATTAATTATAGATGTTTGAATATAAATGCATGGATACTTTGATTTCTTAAGAATATGTATTAGGCTGGATCCTCTGAAGAACTTTCTTACTAGAATATACCCAGTACATGCAAAAATGACAAATTTGTGATTTCTAGGGTACTCCTTGTCTTATTAGAAATTAAAGAAAATCTCTAAGGGTAAATTTTTAAAAATACTAATAAAATAACCATAAGTAGAGAGCCAGGAAATTAAAACAAGAAAAAAGATAAAATAATGTATGAATTATCATTTGCCAATATGTTTAAAACTCAGAGGAAATTCTAGAAATTATAAATTACTAAAACTGACACGAGGAAAAAATAGAAATCTTGAAAAACGCTTAAACCCTTAAAGAAGTAACCATTACAGAAGTCAAGTTAGTAGTTAACTAAAATTGCGTGGAAAAGGAAAGACAAATAGCCAATAAACATAAGTAATCAAGAAAAGCACATGAAATATGTTCCAATTCATTAGTAAGCAGGGAAATCTAAATTAAGACCACAATTAGAATCATTTTATACCATGAGATTGACAAAAAATTAATGTTTGATAATATAAAATATTAGCTGTGAATATTCATTAAATTGAACCTTGGCACACTGCTGGTGGGATTATAAATTAATGCAAGCATTTTGACAAACAATTGGGAGTTACAGATCTGAATGGATGCATAAGACACACCAACAATCCCATTTATGAAAATAACTTATAAACTCTTGAGTACCAGGAGACAGAGGCAAACATATTTACACTAGTGCAGCTCTTACCAGCAATAAACTGCTAATAAGCCAATGTGCTGACTAAGGTACTACAGAGAAAATGAATGAATTACAACAGTCCACAACAACTGTGAATTTAGAAAAATATTATCGAACAAAAATATCATAGATTATCACAAACAGTGTGATTCCATTTCTACAGATTACAAAAACAAGAAAAACAAAATGCTATATTGTTCAGCGAGATGTGTGACTTTTACTGTTGTTCTTAAATTAGGTAAGGATTATTTCCAGATGGTTTACATAGATGTTGATAGATAGATAGATAGATAGATAATAGATGGATACATAGATAGATAGGGTTCCTTATTACCTAGTGGTAAAAAAAACTAAATATAAAAATAGCAAATAACCTGTGTTTAGGAAGAAACGTTTTTAGTGTTAAAAGCGACTAAAGGTTTCTTAACTTAGCCATGCAAAGATTTCTAAGTGCTGTGTGCATAACCACATTTAGAATTCCAAGGTAAGCCTTCCAACAGATTTAAACTAATTATAACTTTAAAGCAGAGATAATTCCAATGCTGTTTAAATTGTTTCCAAGCTTTTTATGAAGTGCATATAAGGTGACACTGAAATTGAACAAGAGAGGTAAAACAGACAAATCTCAATTTAGTAAGTGAATAAATATTAACTTATTTTTGATAAATTACTATGCGCCAGGTATAGTTTTAGGTGTTAGGCTTCTGGCAGAAAACAAGTCATAAAATCTGTCCTTTTATTGTATTGGGGGAAAGGAGAATAAATAACAAAAATACTAATGAAATAAATGATTAGATGCAAAAATCCTAAATTTGGTTTCAGCAAGCAGGTTTTGGCAGCATATTAAAAAAGTAATGAATCATCATTACATAATATTAAGGAAAATAAGAATTATTCAAAATTAAGATATATTTAATATAATCAATCATATTATATCTTGAAAAAATTATATCTATAGATATTAAAGTAAACTTTAAAAAAATTAAATGTATCATTGATTTTAGAAAAAAACGATAAAATAAGAACATAAGAATTTGTAACAAATTATACATATATATAATTATATATATTATACATATATAATTATATACATATATATATATAATCTGTTACAAATTCTATATATATATATATATATAGAGAGAGAGAGAGAGAGACACACACACACTTCAGTCCCAAAGGCAAGAGGCACAAAAAGAAAATAAGTAAGTGCTCTTACTAAAGTCTAGAATAAGAATTCTCGTTGTTTATTGTCATATTCCTGTAGTAGAGCAAACATAAATATATACTGGAAATACATTTTAGTTTAAAAATAGTAAAGTAAAAATTAAAACTATCACAATTGGCAAGTATAGTGATTGGTTAGCTGGAAAGTGAAAAATAATCAACTGAAAAACCATTGCAAAAAATGAGAGAACCCAGTGAAGTAGTGGGATGCAGAGTAGATACACAAAAGTGAGTGAAAATAATGGACAGTTAGAAATTGGATGGGACCAAGGAAATTCTTCTAAGATCTGAGACAGCAGAGATAAAATGCCTAGAAACAAATTTTAAAACTCTAAGTGTCTTTAAAGTACCTTAAAGGAAAACTTGAATAATTGGAAGGCACATTGTAATTTTGGATGGGAACACCAACATTGTGAATAAATCAGATCTTTACAAGTTAAACTATACATTTAAAAATTTAATAATATACTTTAAAAAATACTAATATATTTTGTCTTTTTATTTCAGTTAGGTAAGATGATTCTAAAAAAAATAATAAAATTTAGTATAAAACGATTTAATCAAGAATACTATGGAAAAATACAGATACAAAATAGTAATGAATAGAGACTAACCCACAAGATATTAAAATTATTACAAAGGCACTGTCATTAAAACACTGTTGATGTGCTACATACATTTCAGACATTAAATAATTAGAATAAAAACCTACAAATAAATCCATGTCCAATCAGAAATGTAGTTAGAGGAAAGGTAAATTCTAAAATAATTGGAAGAAATCTTGACTTTTCAAAAACAAATCTTGGCCTGACTGTGTAGACATGTGAAAATAAGTATAAAATGAATGTGCCTGTACTTTATACATTAACCAAAAACAATTCCAAATAGAAAACAAAAATTAAATGTACAAAATTTGTTTAAATAACAATAGAAGGAACAATATAATCACTGTATCACTTCTGAAATGGGAGGGACTTTCTTACTGTATAAAGAAAGTTCCTTCTAAAACTACACCAAGTTTATATATATATATAGTGGGGATGTCTGGGTGGCTCAATTGATTAAGTGTCTGCCTTTGACTCCGACATGTGGGATCAGAGTCTTGTAGAACTCACTGCTCAGCAGAGACCCTGCTTCTCCCTCTGCCTACTCTGCCTGCATCTCCCCCTGTTTGTGCTCTCTCTGACAAATAAATAAATAATATCCCTAAAAAATATATTGTGGGAGTTTTGGCATATCACACGTATAATTCAAATCACAGACAAAAGGCTAATTTCCTCAATATACAAAAGGTCCAACATACTGATAAGAGTAACAACCACTTGCGAAAATGTGCAAAGAATTTGCCTACACTGTTTTTGAATTAAAAACCACGCTAACAAAACTCTCAGTTTCAGTCAAAACTAAAAGAAATGCAAATTCAGACTACATTGACATACCAGCTTTTCACCTATAGATTGACAAAGATAAAAAAGATTGAAAATGTACTACATTGGCCACTGTTGGAGGAAATATTCTTTTTCAGTGCTGGTGATGATGGAAATTGGTATAAGCACTATAAAGAGCATATTGAAAATTATATCAAAGTGACAAGTGAACAAGCATTTTAACCTAATAATTTTATTTCTAAAAAATTAATTCTACAGCTATATTGAAATATTTGTAAGCAAACAGCTGCTGTATGTGCAAGGTTATTCTGTGCAGCATTATTAAAGAAAAAAAAAAAAAGACAGGAAACCACCTAAAGATCTATATGTAGAGTTTGCTTTAATAAATCCTGGTGTATCCATACAATATAGTGAAAAATAAGCTGTTAAGTACTCAATGGGAAGATCACCAATACAGGTGAGGGAACTGAACGGGGCAGGGAAATTTCTATAGTGAGGAGATAAATATATATATATATATATATATATATATATATATATATATATTTATTCATTCATTTATTTATTTATAATTTTTCCTTTTTGAAACATAAATATATTACCTAGAAAATAAAATTAAGTAATATAAAGACTCCAATTATAATAATAACAGTACCCTTCAAAGAACATGAGAAAACCCACACATGGAAGGAGGCCTAAATTTTCTGATGTTACCTGTCAAGATCCAACCAAGCTGTATCTGATTTATTGAATCTACAGCTGTGCCTTTTATGATGCTAGGGTTCCAAGGATCACAGTGAGCACCCTTGAGACTGTGGGATCCCCAGGCACTTCCCAGTTCTCCTGTTCTATTAATTATTCTTTTGAAAAGGAGTCTCTACTAAGTAGTAAGCTGCTTATTTAATGTGTTATTTTTTTCTAGCAATACATAGTAAACTAAAATGACTTTTTAATAAGATAGTCCCTGTTTCCGGGAAATTAGGTATTTAAGGGATTTTCGAGAACATGCATTTGCTATAATCAATAGAGCAGAACAGCTCTTATAATATGCATTCTCTGAATGGAAAAATATGCATTTGTACAAATGAGTGTTGACTAGCCCAGGGTTGAAAATGGGTCTCAGATTCATATTATTCATTAAAATGTTATCTCCACATCCCAGATCTGGCTAGGAGAGAAAAAAATAGTTTTAACCTGTTCCACATTGAATTTGAAATCAGTAACAAAAAGTTTTTCCTCCTTAAAACACGCTTTACTTGCCAAATTCAGTGTGAAAAGTTACAGCAGAGAGGGTTCTTCCTTTTACTTTACAGAAAGACATTTTAATAATTGATGTTAAGGATTTTCACAAAAGTTTCAAAAAATACATGAATCATGAGAATTTTGTTTGTAAGAATTAAAGAACAAGTGAATGGTACAATAACTCCACTTGGAAGTACAGGGGTTTTGGATAAATGAAGAAAAGGAGTATATTTTGGTGAAATCATAGAGCTGGAAGAAATGTATAACTATGCCTTCTGTTAGCCTTTCTCCCAACTTCAGAGAATAGAAACAATTACTAATGCCAGGACAGTCTCTAGGCTCAAGTAGATCCAAGTTCACATACCTGGGCTTGAAATTAGTCTCTGTAGAAATTTGATGTTCTTGCCAATTTGCTATCCTTCAAATCAGAATAAGAAGAAAAATCCAAAAGTAATCCATACAAAAATAAGGTATATTCATGTACAGGACACTATATTCCTCCTGTCCTGGGGCTTGCTCTAAAGATCACAACATTCTAAAGCTGAAAATTACCCTAGAAGTCAACTGATCAATGCTTTACATTTTATACACAATAAATAAAGTCTTGGAATAAGGACTTGTTCCACGTGACTCAGTCAGTGAGCAGAACACAGAGGTCTAGGATCCAGGATTCCTCATCTCTAGACTCCTTACTCCCAATCCCCATTGCGATAGTCTTCCAGATTAGATCCATCAAAAATTGCACCACCACAACTTAGAAGTATGACAGACATGAATGGCTTTCATTCCCAGATTTCATTGTCACCCATCTTCCTTTTTACCAATTTTACATAATGGATTTGTGATAAAGAATTTATTGAAAGGTAAATATTAGGGTTATTTTTTATAAAATAAAATCCCTAATGACACAAAATATTGCTGATATATGACCAGATGACCTGCAAAAAAACAAAACAGCCAATAAAATGCATACAAAAAAGAAGAAAGGAAGAAAGGAAGGAAAGAAGGAAGGAAGGAAAGAAGGAAGGAAGAAAAGAAGGAAGAAGGAAAGAAAGAAAGACAAATGTGTAATAGAATACAAATTAAAATGAATCTGGGAGTCTTGAAACATTAGGTGAAAGATGTCTGAAACTCTCAAATCTTAACTTCAATTCCTTTCTTTAGAGATTTAATTTTACTTTAATTTCCTTACTAACTTGAGTCCATATTAATTTACTGACTCTCCTTCTGCGGGGAGCAAAATTTGCCACCCCAAAATGTGTCTCTTTGCAAGAGGATTATTTCAAACTGATTTTATATATATATATATATATATATATATATATATATATAAAATTTATTTGACAGAGAAAGACAGCGAGAGAGGGAACACAAGCTGGGGGAGTGGGAGAGAGAGAAGCAGGCTTCCTGCTGGTTGCATCCCAGAACCCTGGGATCTTGACCTGAACTGAATGTACATGCTTTAGGACTGAGCCGGCCAGGTGCCCCTCAAGCTGTTTTAAGAACAGAAAACTCCAAACATTGCCTTTCCACTAACTTCCTAAAAGAATTTAGAGGACTTGCTTCAGGAAGGGTGGTACCACCACAGAAAACTACATTATAATGTGAACTAGGGGCAGATAGACAGGGAGGAACTTAGCAAAGTCTGCTTGTTAAATTCCACCTTTGACCCTCATCTCTGGGTGTCCCAGCAAACATTTGTTTACAAAGCATTTACTCTTTTCATCGTCCTATGATTTGTCTTCTTTCCTTTTGAAGTCCCAGGCCCTACCATTCACCTCTTTCTTAGCTGGGAGTGGCATATAACCCACAATTCCCTTACTTGCTGGTGACTTCATATTCTTATGGAGCCCCTGTATATATGTAATTACATTTTATTTCCTCCTGTTAATCTGCCTTGTATCAATTTTATTCTTACACCAGCCAGAGAGAATTTTAAAGGGTATAAAAAAATGTATCCAGGGGTGCCTGGGTGGCTCAGTCATTAAGCATCTGCCTTCTGCTCAGGTCGTGATCCCAAGGTCATGGGATCGAGCTCCTCATCAGGCCCCCTGCTCAGCTGGAGGCCTGGTTCTCCCTCTCCCACTCCCCCTGCTTGTATTCCCTCTCTTGCTGTGTGCCTCTCTGTCAAATAAATAAATAAAATCTTTAAAAAAAAAGTTTTCTTCCCAACACTTGTTTCCCAAATCCCTATAAATCAAAATGCAACATCATTTGCTGTATACATAATCCTTCTCGGCCACTCACCCCATGCCCGCTATCCCAACTACACCCTTCAATTCTGTCACATATATACATTTGTATTTAATGGTCTTTAACTTAAAAGAGATCTATCTCTTCTTAAATGTAAATAAATAAAATAGCCTCCCTTTGGTCTGGCATGCTGCATACCTTGAGCTGCTATGAGTTTCATTCTTTCCCGATACTTAAACCTTTTGAAGCACAGTTTCTGCCCATGTTCCTACACAGAGACTGCTCTCCATGTGAGCCAGTGCTCCTCAAGGTGGAGAATTGAACACCACATCCAAAGTCCTCACATGACTGTGTGGCTCTCAAGCAGCATTTGGGTTAAGGCACTAGGGCAGAGTGGTGGAAAATATGTAGACTAGGAATTCAACTGTGTAGGGCCAAACGCCAACTGGTAATGATCAGTATGTAATCTTTGGCAGATTTCTTGGCTTTTCTGTGCCTGCTTCCTCTTATGTAAACCATGGACCATAATACCTACACAATAGTGCATGGTTGTGAAAATTGTCGTATCTGAGAGATTTGAAACAACATTATCTCCACCTTCCTCTTGTTCAGTGTAAAAGATAAACAGCACTGGACATGATAAGTATGGTTTTTACTCACAATCACTACTGCAAGGGGGTAGAAGGTCCAACATAGCAGCAACTGAGCTTAACTTCACTCAAACAAAAGAAAACAAAACAAAAACTGGAAAAATGTTCAAGGCCAGGATGTGCTAAGGGACCCCTCCCCACCATAGACCAAACTGTTCTTCAAGTACCCCAGTGGACACAGAACTTAGGTTTTAGTGGACAAGAAGATCACTGACTTTGGGGTCACACAGATTTAACTGCAAAGCCCAGTTTATCAATTTCTTACTACGTGTGTTTGGCACTAAGCCATTTAAACTTTCTGAACTTGTGTTTTTTATCTGTGGTTATTGTGTTTAATTTAAAATGGCAAAAATAGGGGCGCCTGGGTGGCTCAGTGGGTTAAAGCCTCTGCCTTCGGCTCCAGTCATGATCCCAGGATCCTGGGATCGAGCCCCGTGTTGGGGGGGGTCGTCTCTGCTCAGCAGGGAGCCTGCTTCCTCCTCTCTCTCTCTGCCTGCCTCCCTGCGTACTTGTGATCTCCGTCAAATAAATAAATAAAATCTTTTAAAAAAATAAAATAAAGTGGCAAAAATAGTTGCTATTTCAAAGAGTCATTATGAGAATGAAGAGATATGATGCATATACTTGTTAAGTTTGACAAATAATGAAGATTTAATTTCTATTATTCATCACTTTATTAAATAATTATTTGTATACTATTTAATATAAATAATAAATTATATTAGATGTATCATTATTGTTTAATTGCATTCACACTCGATATTGATTAAATGATTAAATGTTAAATTTATCATCTTTATTTCATTATTTATGTTTATAAATAATATATAATACATATTACCTTCTCAGGGATAGGACTTAATGTATTTCACTTACCCATCTATCATGTCTCTAGAATCTTGGACTTTAAGATTTGCAGATTCCCATAACACTATTGCCACTTTCACATTAAGTAAGTGAGAAAATACCTTTCTTTCTCTCTTTCTCAATCTCTCTGACAGTTTAGAATTCACCCATTTCAAGCATACCATTCAATGTGTTTTTTCCCCCCCTCTTTTAGAGGATTTCCCCAGCATTTCAGGGAGGCAAAGGAAACTATATGACTGTGCTTTTCACTCCAATTAATATAAATGCATTTTGCCCAAGCATCAGAAGAAATACTATCCAGTCACCTGTGTAGTAGGATACCACTGAGAAGTAGTAACTCTCATTTTATTCCCTATCCTTAACTTCCTTTTACTGTACCCATAGTATCAGGGGAATTTGTTCTCCATGGAACAAAATAGTTCAATTACTGCTTTTGCATTTCTAAAGCCAACATTCTGGCTCATGCCATAGAATTGGGATATTTCCTGAGCCACATTTTCCTCTCTTGTCCAAGAAGAAATAAGGCCTTTCCAGAAAAAGGATCATGGATATAGTCAGACTGGGGAGCTATCAGGTCAGATTTTCATGAGCAATTTGCAGATGGGACTCCTGCTACTCCTTATCAGATTCCTACCCCCAGAGCACAGCTCCAAGGGTGGGAAAGAGCAATGGGATCTCCCAATGAGGTGGGAATCTGCAAGTAGAAATCACAAGTGCCATCTTGTCACTTGAAGCTCTTGCAGAGGTCCTCAGCCTAGGAGCACACCAGGCTGATGCAAGAACACAGCTAGACTCAGTAACCTGCCTTTCCAGAGAGTGCAAACCCAGAGCTGGCTTTTCCAGGTCTTTGAGGAAGTGCAAAATTTAGCTGAGAGAGGTAGTTTGTGGCCTGTCAGGGGCTCTTTGATTAGGCAAGGTGATCTCTGTGAGGATGTCAACATGAATCCTGACATAGGAAAATGGATGGGGACACAATAGTCTCAGGTGTTGCCTACATGAATAGCTGAAGGAGAGAGAGCCCTGCTCATGTCAGCAGGTGCCAGGTTGCGGCAACCTGGCAGCTGCCCGCCAGGGTCACTCTCCTCCTCCATGCCATGATACCACTTGGAGATTTAGATTAAGCACAAAATTAAGTCCTCCCTCTCATCTACTTGGGAATTTAGACTTGATCATGCCTACAACAGGGAAGGAAGAATATCCAGTATTGAGTTTTTCTTGAGATAAGTCTCTAACCTGAAAAAAAAAGGACAAACTGAAATCTAAAATAATGAAGTTATGATTTGACACCACAGAGTTTGATAATCTTGGATAATATTACCTCTTCATTTATTTGGGATTTAGTGATTATTAGTGGTAACAGTCTGGAAGACCAGCTCTGTCTCTACTTGTATGCTCTTATGCTCTTATGCAAGCTACGTCTGCCAGGGATGTTTTCAGATAATAACTTAAGGGCTGGAAATTTCAGAGAACCAAGGCAAGGCCTTTCACTTGTGTGCACCTTTATAAAGGGACTACCCATCTATTTTAGTGATTTTCAGACAGAGTTTCCAGCTCCTCTTTCAGTAAGGATTTCCACTTTGTTATAAGATTCAGATGATAGCTGAGATTGCCAAATAAATGAATTCTGTATGAACTTCTAGAAAGTATACCTAAAAAAATAAAAACAGAAAAACAAAACCGCAAAGACACAGTATGCACACGCACACTCTCACATACAATCTGAAGTTGAAGAATGTCATAGCACTACATGAACTAAGAAATGAAATCCAGCTTTTTCATTTTATAAAGAATGAAATCTCAATCCAACCAAGTGTTTGAATTGCTGGAGAATAACGAGCAGACCTGTCTGAGGGTCGGACTCAAATGCCCCCATCATTTGATCTGTGGCTCATTTTACCCTACAAGGTGGATAGCATCCAGAGAAGGCTCTAACTCAGGATCTTGGCAGGGAAGAATGATTTTTTTTTTTCCCTGCTACAGTAAGACAGACATGTGGGAGATAGCAACCTCCTCCATATACTAGATACATTTAAACTACATTTGCATAAGCTTAAAAATGCTGTGGGTGTTATGTGCTCTATATAAATTATAAACAGTAAATGAAGACTTTGGAAGAATGCCAATGCATCCCAATCAGCACTCAGCCCATTAGATTCCACGCTCTTTACCTCTGTTTTTGTTTTTTGGTTTTTTTTTAATGTAAACGATAAGGATTATGAGATTTGTGCTAACAATGGACACACCCATGCATGGTCTCTTAGTTACTGGGTATAAAGAGGCGATTAACACTCTCATTTTATACCTATAGAAACTGAGGCTCAGGGAAGTTGTCATAAGCTAATAAGTAGCAGACCCAGGAGTTGAGTCTAACTTTAGAATTTTTATGGGATCATTGAACCTGGCCCTACAGCAGTTTTCTTCCATCTAAAAAGCATTATGTAGGCTTTCGAGGAATCATATGAATGTAATTAATGACTTTTCTCTGCTATAATTGCATGAGCATAGGGTTTGGATTCTGAAATCAAATCTTGGTTCTAGCATTTACTCACTCTGACCATGGTAAGATACCTAGCCTCCCAGAATATAATTCACAGATTCATAAATTCATTAAGCTTTCACTATGTGCTTCTGTGCTAGACACCACCAGGTGTTAAATCTATGGCCGAAGGGAGGGAGCATAATAACATGGCCCCACCTGAAGGTCCTTGTTTCTTATTGGGAAGAATGTGTTGTAATTGCTGCCATGTTCCCAGGCTTACCTCCAGAGGTCTGTCGCATGAACTGAAGGAGATATTATAAATGGTTCATAAAACGTAATATGACATATAAATCCAAAGGGTCATTACGAGTATACTTTACCCAAGGGCAAAGAGGGATATCCTGCATATTTTTCTTTATTTTATAAACATTGGTTTTGGGATTTGTTTGTTTGTTTGTTTTTAATATTTCTAAGAAGACCTGAAGTTCTCCAGGCAAGTTAAATAGGAAAAAAATTGTTCTGTTTTGTTTTTAATGCAAAGTACATTGTTGCTTCTCCATAGATTTAGGTATTAGCTTTCCTTTTGTCTGAAATGCATTAAAGCATTGCCTCTGGAGGTCCCAGGAGCAATGTAAATTGCTCTTACCTAAATTTGTATATGATTTCAGTGCAGGAAAGAGAGACCACTGAAGTCTTTAGCAGGAAGGGATTCAATATAGGAAATTAGGTGCTTACAAAACTGGAAAACCTGAAGAAGCAAGTTTGAAGGGATACCAAACATCCCCTAGAGGATCTATTGCCACCAGGAGTGCCAGGAGGGCTATTCCAAAAGGAGTTTGCAGCAGTAAATAGGTCCTTGGAACTGGGTCTTGGGATCAGGAAGTCAAATAAGGAAAATTCCAGGGTGTCAGCTTCTCAACGCTAATCAAGCAGAAGAAGTAACTCTGAAAAGCTGCTGTGAGAAGACCTCATGTGCCCACTGTCCGGGGCCACAGGGTGATGGACTCCATCCTGTCTCCCCGGTATCCCGGAGTCTTCCAGGAGCCCTCTCTGCAAGGGAGGCTGTGCAGATGGAGGTCACGGCTTCCCAGCCTTTCCAATGTGACCGAAGATAGAAAGGTTTCAGTTTGGCAATCTAGAATGTATGAGGCCTTGGGCAAAGACACAGTCTCTGTTTTTCCCCCTGTGAATAGGAAAAGGCCAACTTTCTCATTCTACCAGATTGTCATCTAAGGTCCAAGAAATTAACAAATGCAGATACCCTTTTGAAAAGGGTCACAAAAAAGAAAAGTTGTCTGTTTGTTTGTTTTTGGTCACTATTTTGTGTTTGTATATGCATTGTCTTTGTTTTTCTTTTTCTTTTTTTTTAAGATTATTTATTTATTTATTTATTTGACAGACAGAGATCACAAGTAGGCAGAGAGGCAGGCAGAGAGAGAGAGAGGGAGAAGCAGGCTTCCTGCTGAGCAGAGAGCCCGATGTGGGGCTCGATCCCAGAACCCTGGGATCATGACCTGAGCCAAAGGCAGAGGCTTTAACCCACTGAGCCACCCAGGCGCCCCTGTCTTTGTTTTTCTACTTAGATGTAGGTGAATGCTTGCATCTTTTTCTCTTTGTTCTATGCAGATTAAAACAGAACTCAGAGATCAAAGGCTGCCTGAGGGACACTGGTAAGGAGGAATGGGGAATCTCATATTAATGGAAGAGAAGTTTCTTAAACTTAATGAAGGAAGACCACCTGCCTAGCTTTGTGTCCACCATAACACCCACCACAGTCCCTAGAATTAAGAAGGCAGAGACAATCCTGGAGCTAGTTTGGTATGGAGGAAGCTATGCAAAATTGGATGAGCTGATTAAAACTCTGGATTAACTCTCCTTAGGGGTTGGTTTTTTGAAAGTAACTCAAACAGTGGGGTCAGATTTCTTATTTACACATGGGGTGGCAATGTTTTCCTTCACAGAATTTCTGGAACGCTAAAATATGATGGCATTACAAAAGGGATCTCTAAGCCCAATACTAATTACATGCAAGGAAATATTACTTACTATTTGTTGGCAAAAAAAATGAGAACACCATACTGGTGGGGGAGAAAGAAGGATGTTGTGCAAAAGAGAGGGGAAGATATGTTAGAGGCAGATTGCCCACTTTTTTTCTCAAGTGCCATCCCTAAATAACAGTTCTCAGGTTGCATGGGTCCATTTGAGACCCCTCGAATAATAGCAAGGAGCAAGGTGGAGAGGAAAGTACACTCGTAAGACCACTTCTTACCTAACACTGTGATTTTGCAATTCATCTTTTATTCTAGAAATAGATGTGTGAGGTAGTAATAATTATCTTTGAGGGTTTTTGTTTTGTTTTGTTTTGTTTTTGGTTGCAGATGCCAGAGCTTTGAAATGCTAAGAGGTGTGAGGTCACTTAGGCAGTGAGGGGGTTGGAGTCAGAGTGAATCAAGGATTTATCTGACCTCAAAGCTTGGGTCTTTTACATTCCACAACACTGCCTCTGAGTAACAAAATGGTATCATTTAGAAGCCAAAACGTTTTAGCAAATGCTCTAAAAGTATTATCCGAAGGAAGATGCTAAATTTTCCTCTGAAGTAGAAGTGTAGTGGGTGGTTGGGAGAACTGGCTTTGAGGAAGACAAACCACCCGATTCTGGATGCTGGCTCTGTGATTTGTCTGTGATGTGGCCTTGGGAAGCCTGTCAGTCACTCTGTGCTTTAGTCTCTTTATTTCCAAAGCGAGGGTTTACATTAGTAACTAACCCATAGGGTTGTTTTGAGGATTAAATGAATCAATACATAGAAAAACTTGAGGGTTGCCATAATATGAACCCTCAATAAATGTTTGATACTATTATGAAAATAGGAATGAGAATAAAACAATATATAGCTAAGAAGTAGCTCTGGAGTTAAGGACATGGAACAAGATTAAAGTCCTGATTTATCACAATTATGAAGGGATCATTACAACGGTGACCCACAGCCTTCATCAAGACCTACATTGGTATCTCTGGGAATAGAGGATTCTACCCAGAAGAAAACTGGAGCTCAGTCAACGTTTTTATTTATCTCAGTTTCTCTTAAAAATTTGCTAACTAGAGATAAACCAAACTGATGGGTTAAGATGACTTTGTTCTGATTAATTTTATGGTAATTCTGAGGGCTTCAGTTTTAAATGAATTGTTTGAATACTAAATTATGCAGCTTTATGATCCAGGAGATAAGCAGCAGCTCTAAAGATGCCTCTGAGACTTGAAAGAGACGGCATGAAGCTCATTATTGCCGGCACATTTAACATGGTTAAAGTAGGGGAAAATAGCCATTAAGTTAATGTAATAGTTAAACTGCATTAATTTGAAAAACTGCACATTGAAACGCTTACAGCAGAGAATCTATTTTTTTTTTTCTCTCCTTACGCAGGGATGCGGAGACATCCTTAAAAAATAAAATAAAAAGGGGTGCCTGGGTGTCTCAGTAGGATAAGCCTCTGCCTTCCGCTCAGGTCATGATCTCAGGGTCCTGGAATCAAGCCCCACATCAGGCTCTCTGCTCAGCAGGGATCCTGCTTCCCCCACCCCACCTCTCTCCCTGCCTACTTGTGATATCTCTCTCTATATCAAATAAAAAAGTAAAACCTTTAATAAAGGAATAATAAATAACGAATAATAAATTTATAAAAAATAATATATATAAAATATATAATAAATAAATAAATAAACAAATAATAAAATAAAAAGCATTTTCCTGCCCTCCTCAAGGCACTCTGCAGTTTGAAGTTCTAGACTTTCTACATCATAGGTGTACTCTCAGTTCTGCCGGAGAAGAAGGAACAGAGAACCATTTGGCGCTGTTTGTGATGGGTGCTCCTGGATGGTCCCTGTTAGCTGAGTGGTCAGTTCCAAGAAAGGAAAAGCATCCCCAGGATTCTCATGGGAAAACTACTAGGAGCTTGGGAATTTGTATCATGGGGAATGGCAGAAGCTCTTTAATCCCTTGCAATCTGGATACTTTCTTGAGAATTTAATAAAATGTAGGTTAAAAAAAGACTCACTGATAGTTCCTAAACAACTACATAGCGTGGCATTTTACCAGTTTCCTCTCTCCTTGAAAGCATCACATCTTGGTCGCTTGAGGTTTTGCTCTCCACCAGCCTTAATGTCAGTGCCTTTTCCTGTCTTTCCCACGTTCCTACTTTTTTATTATCCTGTTTGTCTTGTTTTCTGACCCCAAACAGCATGGCTTCTCTGGACTGGGGCATCCAAGACTGTTGAAATTGCTAATTCACTACTCCCCACCCTGAATTTGATTCTGTGTGTTGGAACAGTTCTTCCATATCTGGAATCCTAATGTTTTGCACATAATTCAGATGTTGGACAGAAGTTTACTTGAGTGATGCCTTAAGAAACAGTGATTTAGCAAAAGATAAGTCTTATATCAATAGAGAGGAACAGCATGCAAGCATGAAAGGCAGAGAGGAATCACATCCTCATCTCCAGTTTTTCATCAGTCGAAGACCATTTGCCCATCCCCGAGTGGACAATGGAAGAATTAAGTGTGGTGACTAACTGCATGATTTATGTTCAAACAAGTCCCTTTGAGGTAGTGAATGAAAAATGTATTTTTCACATGTTTTTTGATTGATTAGCAGGTTTCATTATATTCGTGAACTTATAAAAGAGCATTATTTTCAAAAATTTTAATTTTTAAATTTTTTAAAGATTTTTTTTAAGATTTTATTTATTTATTTGACAGACAGAGATCACAAGTAGGCAGACAGAGAGAGAGGAGGAGGAAGCAGGATCCCTGCTGAGCAGAGAGCCCGATGAGGGACTCGATCCCAGGACCCTGAGATCATGACCTGAGCCGAAGGCAGAGGCTTAACCCACTGAGCCACCTAGGCGCCCCAAATTTTTTAAAGATTTTATTTATTCATTTGAGACAGAGACAGTGAGCACAAGCAGTGGGTGGGGCAGAAGGAGAGGGAGAAGCAGACTCCCCGAGGAGTAGGGACCCCTGATGCAGCACTCCATCTCAGGACCCGGAGACCATGAGCAGAGCAGAAGGCAGATACGTAACTGACTGAGTCACCCAGGTGCCCTCAAAAATTGCTTTTAAATGTTAAATTCTTTCTGAAAATAAAATAACATCTATTTACAATATCAATGTACACTACCTCACAGTAAAAATTATTTTTACATTTACTATCAGTTAAAAAGAACATAAACAGAGCATTCTTAGTACACATCTACTGCCTGAATCGGTTTCGTGGCCATAGCTATCTCTAACACCATGTTACCAGTTTTTTTGGTTTTTTTTTTTGTTTTTTTTTCTTAAAAATACGAGGGGTTTTTTTTTTTTCAGTATAATCTCACTTCAACATCTTTCATAAAATCGCATGCAGTTATGATCAGAGTTGTATTTTATGGTTAATAAATTTGAAATTGTTGACACTTTCAATTACTCCTTCTCTGTAGGACAGATTATTTTTAATTAAGTAAACTACTAAGATGGCAAACTGAGAATAACTTTGTTGAATTCAATATATCCTCATTTCTAACTTCTTATATTTAAATACTTAGCCTAAATATGTTCTTGTTCAAAGGTACTGACTTTTTTCTCCTCAGTAAAAATTCATTTACTTGACAAATATTTTTATAAGAAACCAGTCAACTACTTTGTCCAGAGGTTATTTGTTTCAGCAAATTAAGCTGTAGCAAAATCATAATTCTTCTGAAATTCATTCCATTTAATGGAAAATATCAATTATCCAATAAAATATAGGGCTCCTTCTAAACATGCTTTCCCAAAGTTAAAATACACAAAGTGTAATTATATAATATCAAAATTAAATATCAGACTCATTATTTATTTTGTTGATTCCTTCCCTCACTGTTGTAAAAATAAATTCAAGAGTTTTTGTTTGCAAGATAGCAGTTGGCTAAAAGCCTCAAACTCTGAAGTTTTAAAGTTCCAACTAGCAAACACTGCAATAAAAATTTCTTACTGCTTTGGAAAAAAAATGAAAAGAAAATTTAAAGAATTTCTTTCAGGGGTGCCTGGTAGCTCAATGGTTAAGCATCTGCCTTCAGCTCAGATCATGATTCCAGGCGAGCTCTAAGTCGGGCTCCCTGCTCTGCGGGAAGCCTGCTTCTCCCTCTCCCACTCCCCCTACTTGTGTTCCCTCTCTCCATTAAAAAAAAAAAAAAATCTTAAAAAAAATTTATTTTAAAATCTTCATTTTTACCTTAGGATGCTTAGAGTAAGTTATAAAGTGACTTGCAATATTTTTAAAGTCATATTGAAAATGAGCAGCAAAGAAACAACATATATTAAGCATATATTTGTTTTACTCCACACCAGTCTCATAACAAAATTTTGTAGTACAATTACTCTAAATGTTTTTCATGTAAATGTATTTGTACTTTTGGCAAATAAGTATAGCCTTTATTTCAATTGGTAAAATGTTGCTGTTTGTTTGGACTGAACTATAATTCATAATTCATAGATGTACCACAAGCAATTCCAGCTACATTTCTGCTTTGTAGGTGTCCCAATTAGGTAACAACTTCATTTTACTGTGAAGTGGTGTCCTAGTAAAATTTATATTACCATTAGCACTATGCAAACATAATGCCATTTTTATCACCGCATTTTAACTGAGTTTACAGCGGCATTCACAAAATTGTCAAATGCTTGTTCCTAAAAAAAAATATTTCAAAAGCTTTTCGAGATTCTGTGATACAGATAAAACCCACTGAACTGGAATTAACTGAGTTTCTATTTGAAGTCCTTGTGTGCAGTTTTTGTAAAAGAAAAGCCATTCTTTGAAGTAGATGTTGACACGTCTTCCACCTTTCATATGAGCAGAGGTGCACGATGGCTGCAGGTGGTCATACTTGATGAGCATTTTGTGCAAATTATTGGTTCATTGGTAAAATTTTGATACATGGAAATTACAAAAAAATTTTTTATTAAAAATGGACATTTTAATTTTAATTTTTCCACTCAGCGCTATCAGAGCAGCTTATTGAAATATAAAAGAAGTACTACCAATTACATCATTAATTGGTTGCTATTTTTATCTGTATCCTATAATAAAAGAATAAAACTAGTGCAGCAAGAACATTCAGAATGTGCTTTATATACTTTTATACTGAGGAATCTTCAACCTTTATTTTCTGTGCATATTTCACAAATAGGAATCCTATAGCTTTACCCATTTGCTATCTATGGGATTGCAACCTGACAATGCAATGATTCTTACACACACAGGGAGGGTAAAACAATCAGTATTTCCTGCTGCATCAAGAGATTGCAGAAGCACCTACTTTGAACACTTCTTCTCCCACCTTAAGCAAGGAGTGTGAATTTTCCTTAGCCATGTCTCCAAGTGCTCTGCAAACCGTCCTTGAGACACAGATGGTCCTTTGCTTGACCTGGAAAGGCTGAAGAAAGGGAAAAGCCTTATCAGCTTAACTGAGTGAAAAGTGTCCTCATTCTACATGTGTCACATACACACACACACACACACAAAGGAGATCAGGACAGAAGCTAAAAATATGAAGGAGATGTTCATGAAACCAGTTCTGGTTTATTTCATGCAAATATTAATACTAATACTTAATTTAAAATAAAAAAATCTCAGACAAATTCTCCACTGGACAGGACATTATGAAACAGTAATAAATCAGTCTGAGTAGGCAAACAGGATTTGCAGTCACCAGGGTTGTAAGCAATCAAACTCTGGGTCCTGACATGTTTGCAAACATGGATCCAGGATACACAGGAGAGTATGTGAAAATCAAACAAAACCAAAAATGGAATGGGCACTGTGAAACAGAAACAAATAAATCAAAAGAAGATTTAGTGGGATATCAGGTAAATAGAAAAAGATTTATTCCAGGAAACCGATACAAGTTTAAAAAAAAAAAGTCACTCGTGGTCATTAATAAAATGCATCAAGGTGGGTTGCCTATTAAAAAACAAACAAACCTCCATATTTATCTTCATGGGGGAAAAAATTGATGAATCAGATGATAAGGTATTATGGTAGAATGACATCAATTGAGATAAAGGTTAGGAAGAAAAATTGTATAGTCATAAATAAAAATTTTATAGTCATAAATAAAGTTAAAAATGCAACGACATCAACATGCTGTAGCTACAAAACATATAAAATGGTTATTGAACCCAAACCAATACTAAACAACACATACTTAGGGACACTAATGAAAATGGGGATACTCCCCCCCCATCTTCAGAAAGCTAGGTAAGGATGGTACTGAGGAAACTCACACATTCAAAGAACAGAGAACAGAAGTCCAAATTACCCAGAGTAGACGTCACAAAAGTGGAGGTGATAAAGTGGCAACAGAAGCAGTAATCCATCTTAGATGATGTTTTATTTTCCAGAACAGAAAATAAAATGTGGCTACACACACAACACACCATATTCTAGGGCTCATTCCTGGCAGCTTAACATTTCTACTTTACGTTATAGATTTACTTATAAATACTATCCTATACAATCTACTTTTTTTTTTAATTTTTAAAAAATATTTATTTATTTGAGAGAGAGAGAGAGAAAGTGCATGCACATTGTGGGGGGGGGGTGCAGAGAGAGAAAATCCTAAGCAGACACCCCCCCTTGAGCACAGAGGCCCAAGCTAGCTCAATCTCAGCACCAGGAGATCATGACCTGAGCTGAAACCAAGAGTCAGAGGCTTAACCACTAAACTGACTGAGTCACCCACGCATTCCCACAACCTATTTTAAATCTTAACATAATGATCTCGAAGTTGATCCACTGAGGCACATGGAAGTAGGGAAAATGGGCCAATAAGAGAGTGATACCAGTGCTAGCTTTTAAACCTTATTATAAAACAATGATTATTTAGATGAGTTTGATTATAGTAGAGGAATAGATATGCAGGTGGATATAGCAAATGGGTTAATAATAAACCTAGCAAAAGAAACAAAAAAAAAAAGAGCAATATAAAAAAGAAAATTTAAAACCATGTAGAAAGAGACATCTATTCCAAAATAAAATTGGATGATTATGTAGCTATTTGCGGAAAATATTAAAGTGAGGTCTTTCTCCCATGCCACACATTAAACTACATCCCAGATGGCAAAAAATGGAAAAAATAATAACTTATGAAAATTAGGAAAAATATAAGCAACTAATGATCCAATTTGTGAATGGAGACAAATTTTCTGAGTGATCATCAAGTGAATTAATCACAATAGAAAATATCAACATGCCACACTACTTAAAATGAAAAGAAAAACCTCTAAATCACAATGAAGGGTGATTTAGAAAGGCAAAAATATACCTTGAAGGCAACAGACTCCATAAAGGGATAATATTCCATATATATATATATGTATATAAATATATATATACATACATATGTGTGTATATATATGTATATATATACACACATATGTGTGTGTGTGTGTGTGTAATCTAAATGACAGGAGAAATCCTAAGAACTAATAGAAAAGGAAACAAGGGTCATGCACAGATAATTCATAGAGAAGAAATGTAAATGTCATGTAAAATTTGCAACATTATTCAAACTCACTCATCATTACTGGTGGGAATGTAGACCCTTAATCTATTTTGGAAGACTTTGCATTTTCTTTTCACATAAAACATTCACATGCCTTAAATCTAGCAATTCCATCCAACCAGATAGAGGTCTGCACACACACAGAGGGAAGCATGCAAATTGTTCATCATGGCAACACGGCTAATCGCTACCCAGAATCTGGAGGAAAGATGGAATCTTGTAAAATATTTTAAACAGATTTTTACATGAAAAGACACAGAACTCAATGGAAACAAACAAAAACACAAAAGTTATGGCCAGATGTGGAGTGCAAAGAACACAGGCAGTCTTTGAGGAAAGAGTTGAGAAAATAAATTACGTAACAGCTACCTGTCTTAGTCTGTTCAGACAGCTACATAACAGCACAATAATAAAATACTATAAACTATGTAGCTTACAAGTAACAGAAGTTTTTTGTTCTGTTTTGTTTTGCATTGCTTTTCTCATAGCTCTGGAGGCCAGAAGTCCAAAATCAGGGCTCTGGCAGAGTCTATGTCTGGTGAGAACTTTTGGGATATGTGACCATCTTTTTTCCCCATGTCCTCACATGGCCTTTTCCAGCCTCTTTTATACTTAATCACCTCCCAAGGGCTTCACCTCCTAACCCCATTACCTTGGGAGTTACAATTTCATTTTTGAATTGTGAATTTTGAGTAGACACACACATTTGATCCATAACACTACCATTTATGCAAAATGCAGTTAATCACAAGAGATCAGAAGCTCTCAGGGTGCACTAGACTATACTTTCTTGGTTAGCTGTGTATCCATTTCCCAGGGGCTGCTGCAAGAAGCTCCCACAAATCGGATGATTTAAAACAGAAAAATCTTTTTCGTCGTCTGGAGGCTACAAATCCAAGATTAAGATGTGGAGGAGGTTGCTTCATTCTAAGGGAGAATCAGTTCCATGCCACTCTCTTAGCCTCTAGAGAAAATTGACTGTTCCGGAGGCTGGAAGTCCAATATCAAGGTGTCAGCAGGTTGGATTTCTTTTGAGGACTCTCCCCTTAGCTTACAGATGGCTGCCTTCTCCTGTGTCTTCACATGGCTGTCCCTCTGCACATGCCTGTGTCATAATCTCCTCTTCTTATAAGGACACTGCTCATGATGGATCAAGACCTGTCCATATGACCTATTTTACCTAACTTATCTCTTCAAAGTTCCTGTAACTAAACACAGTCACCTTCCGAGATCCTCCGTTAGGTTAGGATATTAAGGGGACGTTATTCAGCCCGTAAGAGCAGAGAAAAAGTTGAGAGCAGACTATTGACACAAGCTGTAAATGGAAAATCCCTAAGTCGATCTGTAAATATCCTACACTATCTTTAGGTAAATAGTAAAACATATGTTACAAATGCTTTTACATATGTGTCCTATGTCTAAAGCTGTACCAGCTTGTAAAAAATTCTGAAAGAAATGTTCAAAATCAACCATATATCCTAAATAGCTGGGATAAATATTAAGTGAAAGAAAGTTTCAGGTCAGATGCAGAGACTAGATTGGCCTAATCTTGTTTCATGCCTCAGGTGTTACAAATGTCTTTGCAGTGGAGTGACTCAGATATCCTGGTTTTGTGCCAAAGCTAATGATTGGGGGAGGGGGGTTCCCTCTACAGAGGCAGTAAATAAGCAGTGATGATTAGCCCTTAACCCTGGGCTTGAAGACCTCCGTAAATATTCATTCTATTCATAAGCCAATTTATTTGTAAACAAATCACTCTATTTATTGCTCCAGTTGCAGTATTTCCACCTTCAAATACAGAAGTTTGCACTGGTGAATCAAAGGAGAATGAAACCTGTCAGGTGACCTGATTCTAATGAATCTATGTCCAATCACATGAAAAGTATAACCAGTTAATTAGGGGAAAAAAAAAAAAAAAAGATCAACCAAACAAAAATTAAAGTGGCCTCTTCACTAAGAATCAACACTTGGTGAAGTCAATGGCCCAGGGTCATCATGAGTCAATTTTAATGCACATAATCCTGGTGTCACCTGCTTCCCAGACAGGAGTCTATTTGGCTTTATCTTATAAACCCAGGGCACTTGGGGGATGTTTCTATGACCCCGCCAAAATCCTTGAATCTTTTTTTTTTTTTTTTAAGATTTTATTTATTTGAGAAAGAGAATGAGAGAGAGAGGATGGGGGCTGTCAGAGGGAGAAGCAGACTCCCCACTGAGCATGGAGCCTGATGCAGGACCAGATCCTGGGACTCCAGGATCATGATCTGAGCTGAAGGCAGTTGCTTAACCAACTGAGCCTCCCAGATGCCAAAAAATTCTTGAGTCTTAAGAACAAAAGCTCTATTTACTCCTAATGACAATGGTGCTCTGAGGATTGGATACCGAATGGACTGTTTATTGCAGTTGACTTTGAATCCAAGTCCTTTATTTTCAGAGTAAAAAGACTCAAGCTGAGAAAGAGAAAATGATTTTCCCAAGATCACACAGGCTCTCTATGACAGATCTGAACTATGCTCTGTTGGAAATCTAGCTTCAAAATTCTCCTGGGAAGATCAACTGTTAGATTTTTCCCTAGCAGGTCTCAAGTAGACTCCAGTTAGAAAATTGTTTCTGTGATTCCCTTTGATGAATGACTAAAATATATTAAGCAGGTGATTAAAAGAAAAGCTGCATAAACAATTTAATGACCCAACTCTCTCTTTCTTACCAGATAAAAAATGAGTTTTGAGGGGTGCCTGGGTGGCTCCGTGGGTTATAAAGTCTCTGCCTTCAGCTCAGGTCATGATCCCTAGGGTCCTGGGATAAAGTCCTGCATCAGGCTCTCTGCTCAGCAGGGAGCCTGCTTCCCCCTGCTCCTCCCTCTCTCTGCCTGCCTCTCTCCTTACTTGTGATCTCTGTCTGTCAAATAAATAAATAAAATCTTTAAAAAAATGAGTTTTGAGCTAAGGTGTTTACACTATCTACATTTCATTTGAATAAACACTGAATAAAATTTGGGAAGGGATAAGAAAACAAACAAACAAACAAACATAATTAATGTCTGTGATTTTCCTCAAGAACACAGCACATCCTTTGTAATAAGCCTCTCATGTCCCCTCCCACACTGGCCTCAACTAACATTTCTTCTTCGTTTTTCACATTTCTATTTACTTTACCTTAATTGCACCCAAACTACTTGTCATTCCTCAAACATGTCCTATTACCTTCTACTTCTGAAGTTTTACATGTAGTAATCCTTTAGATCTTAATTCTCTCTACGGGAAAAATAATTAGCACGTACTGAGTGCCCATTCTGTACAGGTACTTTATCTTGCCTTGAACATTTTAGTTCTAAAAAATTAAATTGGGGGGCGCCTGGGTGTCTCAGTGGGTTAAGCCTCTGCCTTCAGCTCAGGTCATGATCTCAGGGTCCTGGGATTGAGCCCCACATCGGGCTTTCTGCTCAGCAGGGAGTCTTCCCCTTCTCTTTCTGCCTGCCTCTCTGCCTACATGTGATCTTTCTGTCAAATAAATAAATAAAATATTTAAAATAAAATTGGCTGAGACTCTCTAGTAATCCAACAATTTTTTGAAAATGTAATTTCTTGCCATATTTCGGTGCCCAATTCTCAACTTTTCAGTTTCAATAACTAGGCTTCTGTCTTAGTCCCCCAGTAGAAGTCTACCACCAAGCCACTCACGTTTTCTTTCTGTTCAGGGTTAAGTGTCACTATCTGCCTTCAGACTATCTGCCTTCAGGGTTAACTGTCACTATCTGTCACTATCTGCTCTCTGCTTCATTTCATCTCCCATGTGTCATATTGTAAGGAACATGACATCAATTAGTAGCCAAAAGGTGTGGGCTAGACTTCTAGATTTACCGTTTCCTGGTCATACAAATAAAGTAAAATTATGGTCTCTCTGAGTATTGACTGTGGAAACTGGCTACAGTTTCATATACTGACCTTTCTGATAGATATGTTCTTATATGCACTGTAGGTAGAGTGTACGATAAACACTAAGGCACTATGCAAAAGGTTGGGGGGTTAGCAATTAAAATGATATTTCCCTGCTGAATCTCCTGTTGAAGCTCTCCCTTATCCATCAGATCCTGTGGATCTCTACCACATGCCTGCTACCAGGGATGGCCCATAACCCACATGCCTGAACTGACTCTCCTCTTATAGGCTCCTGAAACCAGCCTTGCAAAGTTCCCATTCAGGAAAAGACCTCACTCATACTTGAACGTGTCAGAAAGCCAATTCAAACTATGTAAGAAAAAATGGGAAATTTTAGCTCACATACATGAGAACCCCTACCAGTGGTCTGGCTTCAGACATTACCACATCCAATGTCTTTAAAAGATTTATTTCTTCTCCAACTGTCAGTCATGGTGATCTAATGTCACAGAAGTGAAGCTGCTTGCACTGTTAAAAGCGTATCATGCTCAAGATCAACAGAAATGATGATTCTCTATCATTTCCTCGAACTATGGAGTTCTAGGAAAAGTTGTGGAATTGAATCTTCTTGGATTGGTTTGTGTCAAGAGTTCTTTCTTTCTTGGCCACAGGATAGATACGCTTATTTCCCAGATCAGAGTCCCATGCCTCTCCTGGAGCTTAGTCATGTGGGGAGTAAGTCTGTTTGAACTCCTTGGTCTCAAGAGGTAGAGAAGTCTACGTGAGGAGTTACAGAGTGATGAAGGCAAAATAAGGATGACTGTGTCCCAGGGACAGATAGCCCTGAGATCAGCTTTGCTTTGTCCTGCTCTTGGTCACTTCCATTCAAATGCCCAAATACCCTGTACCATGCCATAAACCTTATCTGACAGCAGGCTTCGCCCTGCCTCTTCTCTTGAGCTTATTTGAGATGCATCCTTCTTCAGAATGCCTTTTGATAGAATTAAAAACCAAGAAGAGGAAAATCTACTCTAAGTTACTGGTTAAAAAGGAGGGTAAGGACTCTAAAAGTATGATGGTCCTAAATTATTAAAGACATGATATTAAAATCAAGACCTCTCAAGTCAATTGATTTTCTAAGAAATCTGAGTCTGTGAGCTGGTCTCTAAAAGGACACAAACAGATTCATATCGTTAAGGACTGCAGTTTACAGCTGACACTGCTTCTGGATGATTTTTTTTTTTTTTTTTTTTTTTTTAAGCGGACTACATGCTGTGTGATTTGGAATAAGTCAGTTTTACTTTCTGGGACTCAGTTTAATTAAATGTAGAAAGATGATTATTTATTCAACAACAACAGCAGCAAAACTATTAACCACTTCCTTACGTCCAAACACTGAAAACATGCCAAGGGAAGAGTCCCTTGATCTGAGTCTTGAAAGATGAGAATGGATTTTTCAGAATGACAAAGGTGTGGGCAGCAACTGTGTTCCAGGCAAAAGGCACATTATAAGCAAGCCAAGGATTGTAAAACAACTTGGCAGTTTTGAGTACTTCAAAGAAATTTAGAAAGTGAAGAAGTGAAGGATGAGATTAACAGATTTTAAGTGCAGAGCCAGTCCTTTCTGGTCTTGCACTTTGAATTTCCAAAGATGAGTTCTGCAAGCTTCCTTTCAAATTCAAATTTAGGGAATTTAGGTTCAGGTTAGCACAAGGACTAGGGGACCTTACCTGTGAGAGGAAATGATCATGATGTGATTGACATCTCTGCTTTGCAGTTGAAAGGGCCTGGTAGGGAATTACCTGATTTAGTCTGGATGAGAATTCGGGTTATTGTTCAGCAAGTATTCATTTCTATTCCTCTCCCACTGTGCAAAGAACAATCTTTTCTACTTGGTTGATGTAGGAATCTTGGGCTCAGGTAATTGTCCAGGAGATTAATATTCCTTGTTTTGGGGCACCTGGGTGGCTCAGTCTTTAAGGATTTGCCTTGGGCTCAGCTCATGATCCCAGGGTCCTGTGATCCAGCCCTGTGTCCTCTGTCTGGCCTCTTGCTCAGCGGGAAGCCTCTCTCGGACTCCCTCTGCTTGTGTTCCTTCCCCTTCTCACTGTATCTCTCTCTGTCCAATAAATAAGTCATATATTTAAAAATATAGACAGATGATGGATAGATGATAGATAGATCAATCGATCCCTTGTTTTTCCAGCTGATCCAGAGAAAATAAGGAGTCATGTGGGATGGAGTTAAACACAACCTGAGGATGGGAATCAAGCCCACAGTCTAAAGAGGAAACACTCAGCCTAGATCAGCTGAGAACAGCCTGTTATTGAAAGCTGCTGAACTTAGATGGTCTGTTAGGTAGTATTATTGTGACAACGGCTGAGTCTTTTCTAAGATGAAAGTGAAAAGAGACATCTGTACTTCTTCCTTCACTTCTTGTCCCTTCATTTCTTCTTGTTCCTTCATTTCTTCTCCAATTCAAAATGACCAGGGTATTTTGTGGTGAAACCAGGTGTAATTATGTAAAACTCAGTAATACAAATGACAGCTCTTTAGGAATAACTCTGCAATTAATTATTTGCCTATTCACACATCTGGGACCCTGCATGGTGAGGCACCAAAACAAACTAGCTTCTAGGAAACAACTTACATTAATGCCAGTGTCATGCGTAAGCTCACATGTTGCTCAGTGACAATTATCAGATGAAAAGTAAAAGGGGGTTATGTTGTTCTTCAGCCTCTGCTCCCTCCAGGCACATGGAGGCTGTCACAAAACATGGCTACCCTGTTATTAGAACTCTGGAAGATATTTTGAGTTCATCGCAGCAATGCTTTATGCTCTACGCAATTGTCTAATAAAACAGGCGATGGTGAATTACATTTTAAAAACATCATTTTATCCTGCTACAAATTCAGAGCTCTGTTTCAAGATCTTCATTGTAGTACACACACATGCACACACAGTTATAAATAAAACACCTTAGTAGTTTGCCAAAGTTCTAACATGGCATAGAAGAAATTTTGCAATCTGATCTTTGCTTATTTCTTTGTCCTCATCTGAAACCATTTTACCTCTTCTTGCATCTGTCAAATTCCTTTCTACTTGGGGGCTTTGCAACTGCTGCTTTTGTTGCTTAGAGCTCTTTTCATCCTCCCCGTTCACTTAATTAATGCCTATTCATATTTTTGCTATTAGTTCAAACCTCCTAAGAAAAACTCCCCTGGATCCCCAGCCTACATGTAATTTCCCTGGAAAACATTCCCACTGCTCCCAGTCCATTTCCTTCATAGCCCTCATCAAAGTTTGTAGTTAAATTTTCATATAAGTGCTTCCTTAACATATTCTCCTTCACTCTGCTGTAAGATCTATGTGAACTTGTCCTGATGGCAAGTCACTATTCTGAATGCAATGCTTGGTGTGAGACCTGCTGTATAAGCAGGATAAAGACACATCCCGGTTTGCCTGTAACAGTCATGGTTTCTGCATATTATGTGGCATAATTAATGCTCTTTCATAATTAGCACACTTTTTCGTTCTTAAAATTGTCCTGCTCAGTGCAATAGATCATGAAGTCATGGCCTTTGTAAACGATCCCAGTAATAACTTCTGAATGACCCTTTTTAACTTTAGTAACAATTTGCTCACCTAAACCTCTTTGTCCCCTCATGTATAATGATTCCACTTTAGACATTCTCAGATGTGTCTAAATTTGGAACAGAGAGTGAGCTCTGGTTGTCACCTGAACCACATAGCACCTTGAAAACAGTCAAGGTCAGTAAGCTCTGTATTAAAAGGTGTTTCAAGTCCTCCTTGTCATCATGGCTGAAAATTCTTTCAATATGCATCATAGATCTGGCACTCCTAACAGCATTTATTCATTTATATCTCAAGTCAATAATCATGCATCCAGAGAAAACTGGGCTATATCACATATTGGTTTAAGAGCACAGGTTCTAGGACCTTATTCCTATGGAGTGCTGACACCAATAAAATAAACAAAACTGGTGAAGATTATAGGGAAAAAACACAACTATTTATAGTATCTGAAAATTATTATATAATCATATGGAAAAGTTTAAAAAAATCCAAGAAAATTCTACTAAAATTTGATGAGAAGAGCAAGAGATAAAGAAAGAATCACAAAAAGGAAATTTCAGAACAATGCATCTTATGCATATAGATATAAAAATCTTTAATGAAATACGAGCAAGCCTATTCTAGTAGCATATTAGAAACATAATTCACCATGACCAAGTGGGATTTATTCCAGGAATCCAAAGTTGCTTTAAGATCTGAAAATCAATTCATATAATACAGCATATCAATAGAATACCAAACAAAAACCACATGATCATATCCATTGATAAATAAAAACTTTTTATAAAATCCAACTTTCTTAAATAATAATAATAATAATAATATATAAATAATTATAAAGAAAGCCATGCTTTCTTTAAAAGATTTTATTTATTTATTTGACAGACAGAGATCTCAAGTAGGCAGAGAGGCAGGTAGAGAGAGAGGAAGATGCAGGCTCCCTACTGAGCAGAGAGCCCAATGCGGGGCTCAATCCCAGGACCCCATGATCATGACCTGAGCCGAAGGCAGAGGCTTTAACCCACTGAGCCACCCAGGCACCCCAGCCATGCTTTCTTTAATAAAAAACACTCAAGAAACTAGAAATAGGTGGAACTTCCTCAGTCTGAGAAAGAAAATTTATAAAAGCCCTAAAGATAATTTCATACTAACAGACAAAAGACTGAATGCTTTCATCTTGAGATTAGGGACCATTAAGAATATCTCTTCTCACTATTTAGTGACATCATACTTGAGATTATAGGCAGGACAATGGCATAATAGAAAATTAAAAGTAAAAATTAAAAGTATCAAAATTGAGTGACCATAAATGAAATAATTCATATGTGACACTATCTTAAACTAAATGAAAATGAAAAGTGACATGAAAAATTGTAAGATGCAGCCATGTTGTGTCAGTTTCAGTCTGTTATTAGTGATTCCATTGGCTAGGAATGCCTGAGGCACTTAGCTTGGGCCCGTATTATTTGTGGTAAGGTCCCACAGACATTTTCCAGACTGAAGCCAATGCTGTGGATGGACTGGCCCTTGTGGTTCTTATGATTGCGGGACAACACATTCCAGTAAGAAATCAACAGGAACTTTAAAGAACAAGATTTATTACTCACAAGTCATGGAGGGTACACAGCATGCATGAAGGCCACACAGCTAGGATGTGGGTATAGACAGAGGAAACACAGACCTGAGGTCTTGCTTTTATTAGTGTCTGAAATTGGGGCACGAACTGTTTTGTAAGTTCACTCCTTATTGGCAAACTTAAAGCATGAGAACAGGAATTAGGGTGGGGGATGGGAGAAACAGGGTCACTCAAGAGGTCAGTTACCTAGGTCACCCAGCAAACATTATGGGTGGGGGCTGCCTAGTTCCTTATCTGGTTGTTTTGCTAGTGGCTGTGTCATACAGCTGGAAATATATTTATTCAGGATAAATGTCTTTGAAATGAATGCCTCAGCAATCAAGAGCTTAATGTCAGGCACTTACATTATAATCGAAAAGCTTAATATCCAGCACTTGCACTACAAGCAGAAGCAGCACTTAGAGGGAAATTTATAGCATTGAATGAACGTATTAGAAAAAAGAGGGACCTAAAGTCAATTATCTAAGCCTCCAAAAGGGGAAACTAGAAAAAGTGTATCAGATTCAATCCCATGTAAGTGGAAGAAAATAAATAATAACAATTAGAGCAGAAATCAATGAAATTGGAAGCAGAAAATCAATAAAACCAAAAGCTGTTTCTTCTAAAAGATCAATAAAATCAATAAGCCTTGAGCCAGGCTAACTTTAAAAAAAAAAAAAAAGTAAAGTAGGAGTGAGGGCACGAATTTCTCATATCAGAAAAGGAAGAGGGGACATTATTACAGATCCCATGGAAATTAAAAAAGATGATAAAGAAATAATATGAACAACTCTTTGCCCACAAATCTGGTAATCTTAATGAAATGGGGCCAATTCTTTGAAAAACACTATGTGCCAAAATTTATACAAGAAGAAATAATCTCAATGGGACAACATCTATTAAAGAAATTGAATCAATAATAACTTTCTGGAAAAGAAAGCACCAGGCCCAGATCAGTTCACTTATGAACTCTACCAAACATTTAAAGAACTTATACTAATTATCTACAAACTTTCTCAAAGGAGAGAAACAAACAAAATACTTCTTACACATTCTATAGGCTAGCATTAGCATAATATCAAAACCACACATAAGCATTACAAGAAATGAACACTATAGGCCAATATCTCATAAAAGTAGATATAAAAATTCTCAACAAAATATTAGCATATCAAATCTTTAAAAAGCAAAATAAGAATTATATACCACAACCAAGTAGAATTCATTTCTAGATTATAAGGCTGGTTCAGCATTTGGAAATCAATTAATGTAATCCATCACATCAATTGACTAAAATAGAAAAATCACAGGATCATATTAATACATGCAGAAAAAGTATAGGTAAAAATCTAACACCTATTAATAAAAAATCTCAATAAACTGCGAAAAAAGGAGAATTTTCTCAACTTACTAAACTATCCACAAAAAACTACAGCTGGCATACTTAATAATGAGAAACTTGAAGATTTCACTTAGATAATATGCAAGGTAATTATGTCCCCTATTACCCTTCTTTCCAGTGTCATACTGGAAGTCCTTGCTACTCTAATAAGGCAAGAAAAATAAATAAAAGGGAGATATAAAACTGTTTTTTATTTGCAGATGACACGATCATCTATGTAGGAAATCTAAAGAATCAGCAAAAAAATTCCTGAAACTAATCAGTGATTATAGTAAGACCACAGAAATAAAGTTAATACACAAAAGTCAATTGCTTTCCTCTACTAAGAATAAGTAAGTGGAATTTGAAGTTAAAAACAATGCCATTGACATTGGCACCCAAGAAAGAAAATAGATCACCACAGAATGGGGGGACATATTTGAAAATCCTGTATCTGATAAAAAACAAAAAGGAAAAAAAATAACAAAAGCCCTCTTATCCAGAATATATAAAGAATTCAAAGTTGATACTAAATAAAAAAAAATGAAAAACAAGAAACAAAATCTGAATAAACATTTACTCAATGAGGATGTACAGATGTCCAATAAGCACATGAAAAGATGCTCAAAATCAGCAACTATATTAGGGAAAACAAACAAAAAGCAAATGATACCATTGTACATCCCACTAGGATGGCAATAATTTAAAGAAATAAGGAGGGGCACCTGGGTGATTTAATCTGTTAAGTATCTGACTTGGTCTCAGCTCAGGTCTTGATCTTGGGGTTGTGAGTTCAAGTCCCATTTTGAGATCCACAGGGCATGGAGCCTACTTAAAAAAAAAAAAAGAAAAAGAGAGAGAGAGAGAGAGAATGAGACTGAAAAGACTGAAAGAGAGATGATACCATGTATTGGGGAGAAAGTGGAGAAGATATAGATCCTGCTAATGAGTTTGAGGCTTATTTTGGGGATAATGAAGCCTTTGTTGGAAGTAGTGATTTGTGGTAAAGGCATTTAGAACAAGGGTCAGCAGGCATTGTCTGTATAGGGTCAGAAAGTAATACTGTAGGCTTCATGGGCAATGTGGTCTTTGTCACAACTACACAGCCCTGCTGTTGCATAGCAAAAGAAGCCATAGTAAGTATGTATATAAATGTGCAGTGGTGTGTTCCAATAAAACTTTATTTAAATAGATAGGCAGCGGGCTGGATTTAGCCTGAAAGTAGTAGCTTTCCCCAATTTAAAGCATAATCTAGCATTTGGTCAACACTGAACATGTTAGTTGCTATTTGCTATACACTAAGGAATCCAGACATAATCTCTGCTGTCATGGGGTCTGAACTTTCCTCCCCCTACATTTCCCTTTACAATTTTTGATAATATGGTAGGCAGTGATATAAACCAGATAAACATTCAGCTACTGGACTAGCTATATGAAAATGATATTTGGTCATAAGAATGAGTAAGTTAAATCGCTAGAGTTTGTGCCAGAGACCAGAACAAGCACCAAATCTCCTTAGTGACTAAACTACTCTTTGAATACCTCCTGATCTATCCCTTAGGTTTCAGAGCCTGAAACAAAGCTGAAATGATAGGGTCAGATCTGTGGAGAAGCAGGACAATGGGTCCTGTTCTCTGTGAGGCAGCTCAGAAACTGTTATGCATTAATGGATGATATATTTCTATCTACAAATTTTTTTTTTGGAAAAACAAACCCAAAATTTGTAGCCCAGAATTCTAATGCCTCTAGAACATTGCCTTCAACCATATTAACTTTTTAGCCTAAACTCCTTCCTCCTAGAGTCAACACTGCATACTACTCATATCACTGATGTGCATCCAGAGCTTTCTAGTCCTCCTCAATCATAAAGTGTTAATGTATAGTCTTTGTTTGTTTGTTTGTTTGTTTGTTTAAATCCTGACCTGAAGTCTTTGCTAGTTTCATCCTTTCAGGGGCACATGGGAACTTTCAAGTTGTGAGACACCAGGAAGTTCCCTCAGGCTCAACTTTCCAGTTTCCTTCTATCACTATCTTGTTACCACCAGTCTTTTCCAGTCTTGATCCTGGAGTATCTGCTGCTTGCTATATTTTCTTAGTGACAGTTGGTCTTCTACAATAGAGCATATATTTTGCATATGGTGGATTCTCTATACATGTAATTATTGAATGAATGAATGAATGACTATTATCTAGGCAAAAGCATCTGGTTTAATTTCAATGTCCCAAGAAGCACACTTTAGGCATTCAGAAAAGCAAAAATCCTTTAAATTTCGTTTTTTAATCTATAAAATAAGATTGCTTAATTATAACCTGTGTAAGTTCTTTTGAGCGCAAAAGTCAATTATTTGAATACAAAATACCATTTTATTCATACATTTAGATGCTGAAGTTTGCCACATACTTTACACTTACATATATCTCTGTAAGGATAGATTGTGCAACATATGAAAGAAAAAAAAAATGCAGACCAGGGTAGCAATGTAAGTTGGCAAAGACCCATTCTTGTTTCTCAAAGCCAGGCATCAGGGTCATAGAATTTTAGTGCCAGTTGTATCTTTATGTTCCCTTAGGATTATCCAGAGGTTTGGTACTGTAATCTTGGCCCCATGCTCCATAGAGTGTACAGTGACTATCTAAGTCACTTCAGGTATTAAGGGCTGAGTATTCATGTCCTTCTAAGTTCATATACTGAAATCCCAACCCATAATGTAATGGTTCTCGGAGGTGAGGCCTTTGGGAGAGTTAGACTAGATCATAAAGGTAGGACCCTTATAATGAGATTAATGCTCTTACAAGGACATGAAGGGAAGGAGGAGTATTTCTCTCTATGCACATGCACCAAGGAATGGCCATGTCAGGGAGAGGGGTCACACCTAAACCTTGCCATTATCCTGATCTCAGACTTCCAGCTCCCAGAACAGTGAAAAATACTACTGACCCTTGAACAACACAGGTTTGAACTGCATGGGTCCAATTACATATCGGTCTATTTATATACGAGTCCACTGATATGGGATTTTTTATAGTATAGTCTTGTAAGTGTATATTCTCTTTCTTCTGGTTTTCTTTCTTTTTTTTTCTTTTTCTTTTCTTTTCTTTTTTTCTTTTTTTTTTTTTTTTTTTTTTTTTTTTTTTTTTTTTTTTTTTTTTTAGATTTTATTTATTTACTTGACAGAGAGAGACACAGGGAGAGAGGGAATGCAAGCAGGAGGAGTGAGAGAGGGAGACGCAGGCTTTTCACTGAGCAGGGAGCCCCATGTGAGGCTTGATCCCAGGACCCCAGGATCATGACCTGAGCTGAAGGCAGACACTTAACCAACTGAGCCACCCAGGCAACCCCTTATGACTTTTCTTTTCTCTAGTTTATTTTATCATAAGAATTCAGTATATACTACATGTACAAAATATGTGTTAATTGACTGTGTTATCAGTAAAGTGTCTGGTCAATAGTTAATTATTAGTATTTAAGTTTTGGAGGACTCAAAAGTTACTTATGGATTTTTACTGTGGAGGGCTCTGGTACCCCTAAACCCTGCATAATTCAAGAGTCAACTGTAAATGTCTGTTGTTTAAGGCATTCAGCTAATGAAGCAGCCAACCTAACTCGAGCTGACAAAGACACACATTTTGAGAAGGAAAATAAGGCTGACTCATCCTGAGTCAGAACACTGTTCCCTCTCAGTCTATTATTTTCTTTGTCTTGTGGGCCAATACTCTTGCTTCATAATGTGGACAAGAAGAGGTGCAGTGCTATCTATCCTGACAACACATTCTTATTGCACATTTCCATACTGGAGTCTGTAGTTCCTGAGATAGGCAGTGTCCATAGAGCATCCTTATGCAAAGAAAAGAAACAAAGCAAAACACTTCTTCCTCCAGAGAAGGCAGCTCCCTGGGGGACCAGTGGTTTGGCAGGCAGACTGTAAGCTGAATTTTTCTGCCATGCATCCTTTCCTAGGTGCCCACACTGTTGGCAAATGTGTGGCAAATTCATGCAGCAGTACTGTATATAGGTCATTTTATTACAGCTTTGTCTGAATTTGTCCAAGAAGCTTTCTTCAATTCCAAAATCTGTAAGAGGGTGATAACTCATGCCATCCCATCATACCCTGGCCTGCGCATATGGAAGGGATGAGAATCCTTGCCATCCTATCATACCACAGCCATGTGTTTGCTGCTCTCCTCCTATGGTGCTTGTTATGCCATGTAACTACCATCCAGTTGTATATGCTTATCATCACGTTGTTTCTGCTCTCAGAGTCTATTACATCTTCTCCCCGTTTCTAAACATACATATAAACACTCACATAATTGACTCACACACTCACACAAACACACACACACACACACAGACCCATAACCTCATTCCTACCTATACACTCAAACACACACACTCAAATAAACTCATCACCAATTTTGTCCTGTCTTTCCAGTCTTTTATGCTGCCTTCCAGGTTAAATGCTCTCTGTATCTCAGAAGGTTGAAGTTTACTGCTTTCCTTTTTGTTGTTATTGTTTTTTGTGGTGTTTCTTCTTTTTGTTTTGTTTTGTTTTTTACTGCTTTCCTAATAAAGGTTGATTTTGGTCACTTTGTTCATTGTTAACCTAACTTCAATTCCAAGACACAAATTCATGTGCCAAAACTCACTCCAGAACTTAGAGTTTTGTTTTGTTTTCCTATTTTAAGATTTATTTATTTATTTATTTATTTATTTGAAAGAGAGAGAGAGCGCAGTGGGAGAGGAGCAGAGGGAGAGGGACAAGCTGTCTCCACACTGAGCATGGAGTTTGATGTGGGATTCAGTCTCAGGACCCTGAGATCATGACCTTAGCCAAAATCAAGAGTCAGTTGCTCAACTGAGCCACTCAGGCACTCTCAGAACTTAAGAGTTTTCTAAGCCTATTTATCTCCAGTATATGCAACACCTCATGGAAGATACCCTTTCTCATCTCATCTCATCCCCTCCTAAAGAAAAGGGGATGATTTTTTATCAAGGTGATTACTAGGTGCCATAGTTATCACATTTAATATCTTGCTTGATCCTTAAATGATCATAGAAGTCAGCATTATCATCCCGAGATCAGAAACTGAGAATCAAAATGTTGCTCTACCTATTAAGGATTGTATAACTAGGAATTTATGGACATAGTCACTTAACAAATTTTTTTTTACTTCAAAATTCATATTCTTTCCCTGATATTAATCTGTCACATTTAAGAATCTCTTAACAAAGCGACATGTGGTCAAGTAAAGTTTACAATCAAGTCAGTCAAGTTTAGAAATGAAACTGTTTTTAATTTGCTGCACACCAGTGTAGGTATAAGAGTAAAACAATTCACAGAAATGACTGTAATTAGGGGCACCTGGGTGGCTCAGTGGATTAAAGCCTCTGCCTTCAGCTCAGATCATGATCCCAGGGTCCTGGGATCGAGCCCTGCATCAGGCTCCCTGCTCAGCAGGGAGCCTACTTCCTCCTCTCTCTCTCTCTCTCTCTCTCTCTCTCTGCCTGTCTCTCTGCCTACTTGTGATCCCTGTCAAATAAATAAATAAAATATTTTAAAAAAAAGGAAAAGAAAAGAAAAGAAATGACTGTAATTAATATTGCATCTACAACTACCACATCTGTGACCCATCATTAAGAATAGATGACAATAATGTACTGATTGCATATCTAGTTTATAATAATTGAAGGAAACTCAAATCTCCATTCTTCTTTTTCTTGTTTCTACAGTCTTTCCCCCACTTCTGTCCATTTTCTTTCCTGACTGTTATAAAGTTATGCACTGTATTATGACTTCTCCCTCAGCAATGTTTATGTACAAAGACATGAACACATAAGACTTAGGTAAAGATAAAAGCATACTCAATTTTATTCTGTTCGTGTATGTCAGAAATTGGTCCAGATGTAGAACTTGGTAAGGAATGAGGGAAAACAAATACTTCCAAAAAGACCTTGTGCAAGAAGAAACAAGGTGGACATTTTAGATTAAAGTTGGTTGTTATAGGCTGAATGTGTGTCCTTCCCCCCAAATCTGTATTTTGAAATTTTAGCCCTTAAGGTGATGGTACTGGGAGGTGGGGCCTTGAGAGGTGATCAGGTCATGAGGATGGAGCCCTCTTGAATGGGATTAACCCCCTTAAAAAGAGATCCCAACCCTGGAATAGCCAAAGAAGTTCTGAGAAAGAACAAAGCAGGAGGCATCATAATTCCTGATTTTAAGGTATACTATAAAGCTACAGTCATCAAAATAGTATGGTACTGGCCTAATAACAGACAAGTAGGCCAATGGAACAGAACTGAGAGTCCAGAAATAAACCCAAGCATATATGGTTAACCAATATTTGACAAGAACACTTAATGGAAAAAAGTCTCTTCAGTAAGTGATGCTGGAATAATTGGATATCCATATGTAAAAGAATGGAACTGGACCCATATTTTATGCCACTCACAGAAATCAACTGTAAGTGAATGAAAAACTTAAATGTAAGTCCTGAAAACATGAAATCACTCTGAGAAAACACAGGAACAAAGTCCCCTGACAAGGGTCTTGATAATGATGATTTGGGTATGTCACCTAAAGCACAAGGAACAAAATAAAAATAAATAAATAAATAAATCATATTAAATCAAACTAAAAAAGGTTTTCCCAGCAAAAGAAACCATCAAGAAAGTGAAAAGGCAACTTACAGAATGGGAAAAATTATTTGCAAACACCTATCTGATGAAAGGTTAATACTGAAAACATAGAACTCCTACAACTCAATAGCAAACATATATGTGTGTGCGTGTGTAATTTAAATTAAAAAAATACTCCACTTAAAACATGGGCCAAGGACCTGAGTAGACCTTTTTTCTAAAGAAGTTATATGAAAGGCCAACAGTTACATGAAAGATATTCAACATCACTAACATCAAGGAAATTCCAATCAAAGCCATGATGAGATACCACCTTACACCTGTTAGACTGGCCATCATCAAAAAGATACGAGATAACAAATGCTGGTGTGGAAGTGAGAGAAGCAAACACTTGTGCCCTGTTGGTAAAAGTGTAAGTTGGTGCAGTCGCTATGGGAAACAGTATGAAGGCGCCTCAAAAAATTAAAAATAGAATTACCGGGGTGTCTGGGTGGCTCAGTGGATTAAAGCCTCTGCCTTCAGCTCAGGTCATGATCCCAGGGTCCTGGGATCAAGCCCCACATCAGGCTCTCTGCCTGGTGGGGAGCCTGCTTCCTCCTCTCTCTCTGCCTGCCTCTCTGCCTACTTGTGATCTCTGTCTATCAAATAAATAAACAAAATCTTAGAAAAAAAAATAGAATTACCTGTGATCCAGCAATTCCATTTCTAGGAATTCATCCAAGAGTAAGGAAAACACTAACTCAAAAAATCACCTGTACATTCATAGTCATACATACATCGTCATCATTTTTTACAAGAGCCAAGACAAAAACAACCTGAGTGTCCATCAATGGATGAAAAAAGTTGTGAAATATATAAATATAAATAAATATAAACTTATTATTATTATTCAGCCATAAAATAAAAGAAGGAAATCCTACCATTTACAACAATGTGGAAGGTATTATGCTATGTGGAATAAGTCTAACACGAAGACAAACACTGTATGGTTTCACTTACATGTAGAATCTAAAAATAATGGTTATAAATAACATAAACCCATAGAAGAAGAGATCAACTTTGTGGGGGGGGGGGGGGGGGGGGGGGGGGGGGGGATTGGAGGAGGGTGGTCCAAAGTTATAGACTTCCAGTTAAAAGATAAAGAAGTACTAGGGGATTTTATGTATGGCATAGTGATTATAAATAATGCTGATGTATGATTTATAGGAAAGTTGTTAAGAGTAAATCTTAAATGTTCTCACCAAAAGGAGAAACTTTTTTTCCTTTATTCCTTTCTTTACTTTCTTCCTTTTATTGCACCTACAGGGGAAGATGGATGTTAGCTGAATATGTTAGGGTCATTATTTCACAATATATGTAAATCAAACCATCACGCTATATGCCTTAAACTTATACAGAGATGGATGTCAATTACTTCTTTAAAAAAATAATTAATTAATTAATTTTTAAAAAAAGGGAAAAAGGAGAGAGAGAGAGAAATCCCAGAGATCTCTCTCACCTCTTTGCCAGTGAAGACACAGCCAGAAAATCACCTGCTGTGAACCAGAAAGTTGCCCCTCATCAGACTCAAATCTACCTGTGCCTTGATACAGGACTTCCTACCCTCTAGAACTGTGAGAAATAAAAGTTGCGTCATCTACCCAATCTATGGTATTCTTATTAGAGCAGCCAAAACAGACTAAGCAACTGATCATCTCTTCGATAGATGAAAGGAAAAAAGAAAAAAATATATATTTGTAACAAAAAAGAAACATTCTTACTGAAGCCTGAATCTAGAGCGCATTTCAACACTTGTGATGATGGGGAGACAATTCCCTCTAGACAGGTCACACATTGCTGGAATTCTTTAACTAATTAAGAATAACCTGACTCTCGGAGAAGCATCTCTTCTTAATTCTATCTTTTGGAGCCACAGAGAACAATTGCTAAGTCTTTGTCACACAAAGTCATTCATACACAATGACAGCAAGACATTCAAATGCATGACCATCCACAGTCCAGAACTGGCTACGTTAAAATGTCATTACACTAATGAATTCCTAGTCAGTGAAGAAGACCAATGATTACAACTTTTTTCATTTTCCCTATATACTGCATGGACTCATTCCCTAATACGTCTCTCTCCAGGCCTTAGACTGAAACCATACTGAAAAACATAATTGCCATTCTCTGTTCAATCTCTGTCCTCTTCAACTTCCGTGCAGTAAATACCACATTGTCCTTAGCCTGTATTACTCTTCTCAATATTTTTTAACAAAATTCTATTCATTTAAAAGTGTATTTTTTAAATGAATCTCATTTAAATACCATCTCATATGCAGTAAAAATGAAATCATGGACTTTGGAGTCATGTTTTAAATTTGCCATTTACTATCCATAAAATGTTGAGCAAATTGGTATCCTCTCTAAGCCTCTCAGCCCACAGTTCAGGTCTTAACATTCCCTCTTCTCACTGAATAAACTCTTTCTTAGGTGACCTCACCCCGGCCCAACATCTTAGATAGTGTCAATACACTGAAAACCCAGGCACCTGGGTGGTGTGGTTGGTTAAGCTCCTGCCTTCAGCTCAGGCCATGA
Source organism: Lontra canadensis (assembly GCF_010015895.1). Lineage (NCBI taxonomy): Eukaryota > Metazoa > Chordata > Mammalia > Carnivora > Mustelidae > Lontra > Lontra canadensis. Next base: position 59,347,676 of record NW_022630995.1, on the reverse strand, counting down.
TCCCAGGGCCAGGATCAAGTCCCTGACAAGCAGGGAGCCTGCACCTCCCTCTTCCTCTACCCCTCCCCTAGGGTGTTTTCTCTCTTGCTCAGACTCTCTCTCAAAAAAATAAAATCTTAAAAAAAAAAAAAAATGATGAGTTTCAAACATATATACCCAGCTGTCTATTTCAAAATAATATGCTCAAATGGAACAATTTAAATCTCCTGTTCCATATTTTTAAAAACAAACAAAAAAAAAAAAACTATTATGCCCACAGTTTTTCTTATCAGTTAATGGAATTCTCACAAATCCAATTGTTAAAGCAGAAAATCCACAATGTATGTATCCCTTTTCCTCATCCTCCCAAATCCAATCAAACGCCAATCCTGTCTCTGGAAGCTACTATGCCTCAGAGCTACCTCTGCACCCACTGTTCTAGCACAAGCTGACATCACCTCTCTCCTGGGCCACCTTAAAAGACCTTACTCCTCTTGCCCTCTGTCATCCATTTTCCAGAGAATAATAGCCAAAGTAAATTTTAAAAAGAATTAAATATACCACCTATGCTCCAAAACTTTGGATGCCTCCCTGCGTGCTTGGAATGCAATAAAAGTTTTTGGCTGTCACCTACAAAGGTTTTCAGGAAGTGGCCCCTACCCTCCACCTGTCTAACTCCCTACTCTGCTCCCCTTCTTCACTGGCTTCAGCCGGTTTTGCGGTTTTGTTTCTCTTCTCCTGTTCCTTGGGTGTCTCTGCTCCTGTTTCTCCTTCTGGAGAGCTCTTCTGAAGAGTTTTTCCACTGCTGGCTTATGTTCAGCCTTCAGTGCTTAACACAAATTCAGTGTCTGCCTCCTAATGTGCTTAATGTTTTATAATCTGTTTGCACCACTAGAATAATAGGAGATGGAAAGAGAGGCCGTGCATGTTCTGTGCACAGACACATCCGAAGAGCCAAGAACAGTGCCTGCCAAACAGTAGATCCCAATATCCAATATCCCAACAGATCCCAAATAAGTGCTTGACTTCAGTGCATGTGTAAATTCCAGTTTTGTCCCTACCACTAAGGATAATGATAGTGCCTTCCTCAAAATGTGTATGTTGAGTGAGATAATGTTGTATATTAAACTATGTTAGGGTTTATATTGTCTTTTCCTTTCTCAGCATTTTACATAGTTTCTGGATAACGTGACTGCTAAATATAATCTGGATACATTTTCTTTTAAATATTAGAAATGGAATGCACTTTGTTTCTAAAATTATATCGCATGTCTGAACATGAAATGTAAAGTCCAAGTCTCTATAGACTTGTTATCATATTTAAAAGACTTCTAATTTTAGCTATATTTCTAAATGGCATCATTTTCGTTGGCTTTAATTTCAAAACCCAAAGCTTGCAATAAGCAGAGTAGGAACTCAATTAAGCATAGCCTCTAGTGCAAATATTTAATCCCATTCTCATCTCTATGCCATTAATAGGGCAATCACCTGGAAATGGGGGGCTTGATCATTGGCATGTGGAATAATAATTGTGATGTGATGAAGAAAAGTGGCTGCACGACTATTAGAGGTTTTGAATCCGTGTTCACATCCCCTAGTTACAGCTCATTTAAAAAAAAAAAAAAGTCTTCACTCTGCTAGGATCAACAATTCTTAAAAACAGACTAGACAAGCAGTCCCCTGTTGTCTTATAAGTAAAAACAATTAACAGAGCATAAAATTAAGGGCCCTGAATACATGGATAAGTAAAGTTGAAAAGCACTAGGTAATTTAGTACGTGGCATTAATTGCTCATTCTTTACAATTATCCAAAGAATTAAAATAATTTAGTAATGATAGTAATTCTTAGCACCACATACTATTTTTGTGTTTTTTCCCAGTATATTAATTATATCAAAGGAATAATCTCTTCTGATACAGTGAAGTAGACAGAGCAGTTACTACTTAAATATTTTAATAAGAAACAACATGAAGTCTACCTACAGAGAGGAAAATAAACACCTATGGTGTGTGGGTTGCTCTGTATAACATTTTTGCTCTCCAGTCCTCCTTACAACACTTCTAGGCAAGTCAGGTTTAGTGTGACTTTGTGCAGGTAAGACTCAGAGCTTTCAAATGACTCAAATAGGGTCACACAGCTCTTTAAGAGGCATCTTAGGGGTCAACAGAGGTGGGAGGTGGCAAAGACTGAGTAGAGGGCAGCGCTGTACTGGTTCTATCCAGAGGCTCATAACAGCCTCCCCAGGATCCTGCATCTGGGAGAATCCCACACTTCAAGCCAGAGTTTAGTAGTAGTAGTAGTATTGCCCATAAAAGGATGATTAAAGACCAGAGAGGTCAAGCTGTTTGCTCAACATCACGCACCTGGCAAAGCAGAGGAATAGATATCAGATGGAGATCCCAGCAGGGTCCCTGAAACTCCTGTTCCTGGTACTACTAGCTCAGGGTGTGGGGGTGAAAGTCAGAGCAGAGAGAGAAAGGATGATCCACGTTCAAATCCTTCCCTATGGTTTGTCAGCTGTGTGATTTCACATCACTTCCTAATCTCTCTGAGTTGATTTCCTTAAGCTCCAAAAGTGGAGGGAAGAAAAAAAAAAAAAAAAGAGAGAAACCTCTTCATAAGAGTCATTTGAGAGGATTAAGTGAGACTATGTATGCAGAGCTCTTAGCCTGGGGCATGTGCCATTTCTAATGTTTGATACATGTGAGTAACTATTATACCACAAGCTAGTCTTTTCTACCTCTCCATGAACTTTCAAGAGTCACAGAGCAAGGGCATGCCCTCAATAAGGAGACGTCTGGCTTCCATCTCCTGGCATTTTCACCAACCATGAAATTGCCTTATTTATTATTTGGTGTCCTTTGGTCCTACTTCTCTGCTCTGGCATGGAATTGCTCTCGCACCACAAGGAGCAGTTGCAAGAAACAATGGAAGTCATTCCCAAAGTCCTTGGCAAAGGCCCTGGGGCAGTCAGGGAGGCCTTGGGAATACCCTGAGACACAGACAGAAGCAAAGCTGAAGAGCCAAATCTGTACTTGGAGAAGTCACAGCAGGCCCAGAATTAGAACAATCAAGGCTGCCCTGTTCTGAAGCAGTTTGCTACCACATGAGAATGGGGAGTGTTGTGGCAAATTTTTCCCAATAGCTTCATGTTATTTGGAACCTCTGCTCCATTTAATCTGTTTTTGGGGAAGACGGTGAAGATGAGAATTTGCACACCTGGCTGCCTTTCTCATTGTCTTCAGAGCCTCCTCTGTCTGAGGTGAGTCTTTCAGGCACCAACATGAAAATAAAGCCAATGGAGCTGGCGGGAGCCCAGACCACAGGGACAATCAGAGCTTGTCAGCAGTCTGCAGAGGGAAAGGGAGTATGAAAAGAGGGGCCGGGGCCTGGCTGCTCCTTGGCTCTTTACTTCCTGTCTACACCTCAGTCACCATCTTGGTCCAAACCACCATAACCTTATGCCGCTCTGCAGTGGCCTCCGTCCTGGTGTCCTAGCCGCCTGGTTTGCTGCTCCCCTGGTAGCGAGTCACCTGTAGACCACACAGATCAAATGAAGCCACTACTTTGACCTTCCCTGTTTCACACCCACACACTGGAGGATGAACACCTACCCATGGCCAAGAAGACCCAGAATGGCTGACCAATGCTTCCTATCAGGTCCTTTATGCTTCAGATTGGTGCCATCCATTCTGTTATTGAAAGTCCCAACTCCCTACTGCCACAGGGCCTTCCTATGTGCCGGAAAAGCACATCACTTTCGCTTTCCCTGTTGAGTCCTTTCCATGATCCCTCCTCAAGGTGCCCCAGGTCGCTGCTTCAGGAAAGCCTCTCCCTGACATTTCTCTGGGGACCAGGGACACCGGGTCCTGTGTTGTGTCAGGCTCTGTGTTCTCAAAGGAGAGTTCAGGATGATGAGGCACCAACCAGAATCTAAACAAAAAGGAAAAACCCAAAGAGCCAGAAATCCTTCAGGTTTCAAAAAGAGAAAATACAATAGAGATAATCAGTCACATTGATGCTGAAAGAACCGAGAATCGAATTAGAGGGAAGTGAGGCCAGGCACACATCATCACCAGTAAGGACCAGCTAGGAACCCTGGACTGAAGAAACAAGGAAAATGGGCAGTTTCACTTCCAGGAGGAGACGCAGCCACCACCAAAGGGAAGAAAGAACTTAACTCCTTGATCGTCCCTTTCCCACTCTCCCCTGAACCCCTGCCACTGCCTCAGATCAGCTGAGCTCAGCCCTAAAATCTGCAGGACCCCAGAGCGTCCTCCAACAGACAGCCTACCAAGAGTGAGCAAAGATCCAAGATAAGCAAAGGTGGATATAATGCTTATTTTTATGTTTTGTTTAATGTCACTATCCAACTTCATGGAGCCTGCCACGGGCTATGCCTCTGTGTGCTCAGCACAGTGTTGCCACCTGCATGAAGCTGTTGCCAATGGACAGTTTCAAGTGCATCTGTGCACTAATTCACTAGCTACGATGTCAATCCCACATAAGGAGTAACTACTACATAGCGGACACAGTAAACCCAGCTGACTGAGGCTAGCAGATGAGGAGAGGGAACGGACAAACAATTATGTAAAATAAGTAGCAAGTCAGATGATAAAAAGCAGCATGAAGAGAATGAAAAAGGGTAGAGGACATTCTGGGTAAAGACATGGTGTGGGAATCCCCGAGCCGGTGAGCTCCAGGTGGAAGTGGCAGGAAAATGCCTGGAAAGCAAGGAGACAGAGTAATTGGCCCACGGAGCAAATGGGGGTAAGAGGAGATGAGTTTAGGAGGTGGTTTGGGGGAACAGGGTGATTGCAGATTGCTTAGGGTCTTGGAACCACTTTTACTCTGAACGAGGATAGAAGGTGTTGGATTTATGAATCATCCCATGAGTGAGTAAGTGCAAGGTGGTGTCCAACCCAAAAGGACTCCTGAGGGTTGTAGAAAAGCTCAACGCAGCCCCAACTCACCACATCTATTAAGCCCTGGATTTGCTGATGCCTCCCCAGCTTAAGAATTGAGTTCCCAAAACATTTGAAAATCTCTGCTGAGACACCTAAAGAGAAACGGCACCCCCTGATAATCCAGAACCAGAAGAACAAGGAGAAGGGAGGGAAGCTAACAGTTCCTGGTACGTGCCAGGCAGTTTTCCATCCGCTGATTTTCAAACTTCACTACATCACTGTAACCAGTAAACTATCCTCAGCTTCCAGACTAGAATATTGAGGTTCAGCAAGTGTATGTGCCCTGTCTGGCAGAAGTCGGAACTGCTGGTGAATGAGTGCTTTGTGCTATATACAGTGCTCGACACTCTTACTCGATGTTACTGAAATTTGATGACATCATTTTGGACAAAGTAGAAAGCAACTAGGGGAGATACTAAAGACAGAATTTTATAAAATCATAGAAAATCAATGAACAGGGTGAAGGGGGAAAAAACAACCAGCATAACTGTGTTAGCAGTGTTTCAAAATAAACCATTTATTCATCCAAAATTAAGGATACCTCTTTTCGACAAAAACATGTGCAGTGCCCATATGTACCAACAAATAGTATCTGCTAATAGTCCTGTAATTGTTATTAAATATTGACTGCACACCATGCATTTATATGCTAAATTGTTAATTTGCTGATTCTTCAAAGATAAGAATCATTACGTTCGTATTGTATGAGAGGAAATGCTGATGGAAAGAAGACTAGCTTTCCCAGGCTCACCCAGCTTGCAAAGAAATGCTGGAATTTTGATCTGGTGTCTGGAGGTGCTTTTGACCCCTGCTCAAAGCAGATCAAAGGGACAGGGAAAGGAGCAGGAGATCAGATGAAGTGTTTAGTGAGATTGGGCAATGGGGAATTTTCTTCAATGAGCAGGATTTAATTGGGGCTCAGCCACTGAATACTCAGTAAAGTAATTGTTGCAAGGATATCGGCATCCCTCATCTGTCTTCACCATCCATCATCTACCTTCTCAGTGAAAGGGAAAGGCGGCTTTCCCATGTTTTTATGCATGAGGACTTAACCACTGCCTATTTTCTGTATCTGTGAAAATGCACAAATCAATTGAAAGAGTGATCATGTATTTGTTTTCCTTTTTCTCTATGAGGGCTTTCCGATTCCTTGGCGTTCACACTCTTGGGGTATGGTGTCCTTTGTGCCGGCTTCCATCCCTTCACATATTAAAAGGAAATGGAAGCACTTATGCAGATACTCTGAGGATCACACATGACACATTTTTAAGAGAGTTTGCTAATACCAGGCATTAGTCTAAGGACATTAGAACAACCCTCTGCAACTGAGGCAAAGGAAGATTAAATCAATTCTTTAGAGACAAACAGCTAGCAAGCCCAACTGACGTTCAAAACCAGGAGTCTGGCTCTCATGTTCTTGCTTTTCACTTCTTCTTTTTTTTTTTTAAGATTTTATTTTTTATTTATTTGACAGAGAAAGAGAGAGAGATCACAAGTAGACAGAGAGTTAGGCAGAGAGAGAGGGGGAAGCAGGCTCTCTGCTCAGCAGGGATGCTGAGGCAGATGCGGGGCTCTATCCCAGGAACCTGAGATCATGACCTGAGCCAAAGGCAGCGGCTTAATCCACTGAGCCACCCAGGTGCCCCCTTGCTTTTCACTTCTTAACAATGCTTCCTTCTTGTAAATAGAGACAGCACAGGTAAAGGGTCCTCACGCAGGAGCCATGAGAGGTAACCATTGTGACAGTCGTGCTTCTCTCCAGGGGTGAACAACATAGACTTTGCCAAAACACCTTTTTGAAAATCACTGGTTTTGGTTTATCTTTGCCATTTGATCTTGGACATTTTATTCTATTTTATTTTAAAGATTCTATTTATTCATTTGAGAGTGAAATAATGAGCAAGAGAGAGAATGAATGAAGGGGGAGGAGGAAAGGGAGAGGGAGAAGCAAACTCCCCACTGAGCCCAGGGCTCAATCCCAGGACCTCAATCCCAGAATCTCAGGATCCACAACCTGAGCTGAAGGCAGACGCTTAACCAACTAAGGCTCCCAGGTGCCCCGATCTTGGGTGTTTTAAATCCCTTGCCCCTTCTGAGCACCATGATTTTAAGTTTATTTTAATTACTCTTATCTGTAAAATAGAGTTCATAATACTGACCTGTGACAACATAGGGATGGTTGATAATCAAATGAGGTGGTTTGGGGTCAAATTTCTTTGGGGAAATATTAATAGTATAATAAACATCAATCATTTCTTGTTTGAACTTAACTCAATTCCTAACTGTTTTCCCCATCATCTTAGAGAAGTTCAGATCAGCCATGCCAACTCCTTCCCCATTTTTTTATAAAAAAACTGCAACATCCCCTGCCTGTCATTCATGATTTGATTTCAACATGCTTTTCAACTTCATCTTCATCCTTTCGTTCATCCACTGGATTCTAACCTAACATGATTCCCAATATACTACTTGCACGTTTCCTCTTCTTTGCCTTTGATCACACTTTTTTCCTCCAATGAGATTGACTTTCTCTTATCTCCTTTCTTGTCCAAGCTGAATGAAGTGTTGCCATTGAATGCATGGATTCCGGAGTCTATGTAGGTTCAGAGTCCTGCTCTGCTGCTCACGAGCTGTGTGATCTTGAACATATTACCAGTGTCTCTGACCTTCAGTCCTTCTGTTTGTTTGTGTCCCTCCAAAACTTGTATGTTGCACTTCTAATGCCATTTATTTATTTTTTAAGATTTATTTATTTTCTTATTTATTTATTTATTAGAGTGAGGGCAGAAGGAGGAGAGAGAATCTCAAGCGGACTCCCTGCTGAGTGCAGACACCCCAATGCGGGGCTTGATCTCACAACCCTGATCATAATCTAAGACGAAACCAAGTCAGATGCCTAACCAACTTAGCCATCACCCAGACACCCCTCTAATGCTATTTATAATGGTGTTAGGAGATGGGACCTTTGAGAGATGGTTTCATACGAGGGGGCACTCTCATGAATGGAATTAGTGGCCTTATAAACATATGCTACAGAGCTAACCCTGCCCTTTTCATCATATGAGGATACAAGTAATCTGTGACATGGAAAAGAGGCTCACTTTACCATACTGGCACCTAGACTTCTACACTCCAAAACTGTTAAAAATAAGTGTTTGCTATTTATAGGCTACCCAGTCTTTGGTGTTTTGTTACAGCAGCCCAAAGAGACTAAGACATGTCCACTCACTTGTAAAATGATTACCTACTCACTGGATTTTTATGACTATTAAATAAGATTACCTATAGAACAGACTTAGGATATTGTTTCACATGTAGTAAACACTGTAGAATTACCTATAACAATAGCATTGATAAATAATTCTTATCCAAGAACCAACTCTTTCTCAATGAACCAGTATGCAATAACCATTTAAGTATGATTGCTCCCTCTTATAGCATCCTATAGAAATTTCCTTATGATTCTTTTCTGGCACTGAGAATTCCTCACTAGTGTTGCAGATATATTCATAGTTAGTAAATTATTCAGTCAATCAGTCAGCGATAGTCATTTACAGAGCATGTACTATGTGGTTGATAGTTTGGACAAGGAGGATTCAGCAGAGAATAAGGGGGACAAAATCCCTGCCTAGAATTTAAAAATGTGTACTATGGGAAGGCCTCAAAAAGAAGAAAATATAGCTAACATAAACAAAGAGGAGAATTTAGCTGCATGGAAATCTGTGACAACATATGATGAACGTAGAGAGACAGCAAGTACAGCACTTCTAACACAAGAAGTAGCTTGGAATGTCTGAGAAATGGATAAGAGAATCTACGTGGTAGAATGCGGTGGGGGGGAGTTGGAGATCAGTGGAGGGTCAGCTGAGAGACAGAACGGGGTGGGGTCATAAATGGCATTCCTGGTCATGGGGGTGACTTTGGGCTTTATTCCAATAGGAGACCATTACAGCAGTTTCTGTGAGAGAGAAAGATGTTCAGATTTATAGTGTGATAAATTCATTCTGGCTTCTGGGAGCAGAATGGCTTAGATCATCTGAGAGAGCATGCCCAAGCTGTCGCAATGCTTCAGATGAGGGATGACTATGACTTGTCCTAGGGTTTTAATATTAGATTTGAGAAATACATGGTTTTCAGTTTCTTCTACCAGATTGCAATGCAATATTTGTTACTCTATCTGTTGCCAAGACACCCAGCACTCAACTTTGCACATAGTAGGTGTGAATACTTTCTTATAAACGAAGTAATGCATACTGAGAAAGTTAAAACTGAAAAATACAGGTGAAAACAAGCAAGACACCTGCTCTATTTCAAGATCAAAATATTCAAGAGACAGAAGAAAAACAAGCCACTCAGTAACTCTTAACCGCTTCTATTTTTATCATTTCAAGAAATTTATGCACATCAAACATAAAATACGCTTGTCAGCAAATCTATCACATTTTCAACTTTTTCACAGAGCAGCTGATGTGTAAAGCAGTTGGTCCTGTGCCACAAAGACTTTTAAATGACTGACTTTTGGCAAAGGCCAGGAAAATAATCACATGAACCCTGCTGTCTTCCAAAGATCAAGTCTGCTTCATGCCAGCTTGGAGAGAAAATTAAATATATAGCCAGAGATTCAGTATTCTCTAGGAAGTCTAAATTTAGGTGGAAAATATCCTGGGGTGAAGATATAGAAATCCACAATTCAACTCATTATATTTTCCCCCAAAGGGCTCCTCCTTTTGTATTTCTTGTTGCATGGTGGTTAAAAACACAGTTTGGGAACCAGAGGCCTGAATGCCTCTTATTATCTATTTGACCTTGGCTAAGTTAATTGGCTTCTCTCAGCCTCAGGTTTACAGTGTATAACACTGATAAAATATTTATTGTAATGATAATAGCTAGGATTTGTTTAGTGTACACTATGTTTCAGATGTCATCCTAATACTTTACATGTGTTAACGCCTTGATAGTTACAACAATCCTATGAGTTAGTACTATGTAATAATTATAATTATGCCCCCATATCACAAATGAGAAAACCTGTGTACTAAGTCAAAGTGGGGGTTTGTCCCTTGTCCAAGGCATCACACCTAGTAAGTGACAGAGTTGAGATTCAAAGCCCTGATTTATGGTTTGAGATCTGAAGATTTTCTTTGTTGGCTAACCCACCACCTTTGGCTGCTATGATGTGCTGCTACAGAGGGATACAAAGTTCTTGCAAGGATCCAATGAGAAGAGACATGTACAAAAACCAGAACTGTGCCTGGTGCAGAATACACATTGAATAACCCTAATCTACCACAGTTGACATTTTATTTGTTTTTTGATATGTATAGAACAAGAATAAGTGACATGTTTGTAGTCAGGCAAATACACACACACACACACACACACACACACACATGTTTACATGATATATAGTATATATAGCTTAAAAATGTTTATTGAGCACTGAATATATGTGAAGCATTGTTTTAGGAGCTATTATATGTCAGTGAACAAAACATAGAGAGATGCCTCCCCTTGCATGACTAATATTCAAGGGAAAGAGTGAACAATAATGACAATAAATAAGCAGATTGTATTGTATGTTAGAATGTAGAAAGGTCTATAGGATAAACAAACAAACAAAAATCAGTAAGACCAATCTTGAATGCCAGGTTCCAATGTTTAGTCAACTGAACCATCACCCAGGCACCCCTCTAATGCCATTTATGATGGCGTTAGGAGATGGGACCTTTGAGAGATGGTTTCATACAAGAGGGCACCCTCATGAATGGAATTAGTGGCCTTATAAACATATGCTACAGAGCTAACCCTGCTCTTTCATCATGTGAGGATACAAGTAATCTGTGACATGGGAAAGAGACTCACTTGACCATACCGGCACCCTGATCCTAGACTTCTACACTTCAGAACTGTACATGAAATGTATGAAACTGTACATAGAGTAGTTGAGGTCAATCCCGGAGAGTGGGTATGATTTGAGCAGAGTCTTGACAGAATTGAGAGAGTTAGGCATTTAGAAACCTGTAGAAAGAGTGCCCTAAGCAAGGGGGATCAACTAGAACCAAGGTTCTCAGCAGCGGTTGGGAGATAGAGAGAGTCCAGATGTCTGGAGTGGAGTGAGCCAAGTGGAGTAGCCTCTGGCCCCACCAGGGAGGGGCCAGTGAATTAAAGCACTTGGGCTATCATCTTTAGTTGAATGAGAAGCCATTGCAAGTTTTGAGAAAAGAGATGGCCCAAAATCATGTAGTGTTTAATGCCTCTGGTGGCTATATGAGAACACACTGCTGGGCTAGGGGGAAGGAGGAGGGAACAGGACAGTGTCTGCAGGAGTCAGGAGAGGAGGACAAGGGCAACTCAGACCAGGCTCAGCTGAGCAGGAGGGAGCAGTGGTAGGGTCTGGGCCTGGTAGTGCTTAGTGTGATGCTACCAGGAGTTCCTGGAGAGTTGGATCATGGATGGGAGTCAGTATCGACACTAAGTGTTTGGTCTGAGGGCTGGAGGAGAGGGATTGTCCTCATCCGAGAGGATGCAGTGATGGGTGGAACAGATTCCTTGGACTCCTCTTCCTTCCACACCACATCCAATCAGCCATATCCATAATAACAAGAAAACCCATAGTCACAGCCAAACTGATGCAAGTATCTAACATTTACTCAATGCATACTGTTTCTTCTTTGCTGAGCACTTGTCTTGAATGACCTCCTTCAGTGCTGATAGTAAATCACATGGTTTTCATTAGATACATGTTTACAGATAAAGGAAACTAGGCTTGTAATAAGATACAGTAACGTACTCAAGGTGACACAGACATTTTATAACAAAGTCAGGATATAACACCAAACATTTGTACTCCACAATCTGAAGTCTTGACAGCTATGATAAGCGAATAGACATATTTAATTCTCTTATGTGTTCCTAAATACCTCCGATGATTGTTAGGTTCACATGGCTTCATCATTCTGTGACATACCTAATGTGATAGCTTCATATCTGAGATCCCTTCCTCTAATCAGACATCTCACCCAAAATCAGAGCAGAGATCTTTGTAAAAATTTCCAAGTTAATTACATCATTCCTTTCCTCAAATCCTCTGATTCTTCCACATTATCTGCAGAATAAAATAAAAGTGCTTTAGCAATTTACTCTGGCCTTGTGGCTGACACAGCTGGTTCTTCCTAGGAAACCCGTCCTCCCATTCTCGCTAACAGCACCCTCATTTTGGCCATGTGCCCAGGCCCAGGAAATAAGCTCAGTCAGTGGGTGATAGTCATGCTCATTGCATCTGTAGTTAGTTATCTGTGACTAGTCTAGGGGTGAGGCTGTAACCTTGCCCTCACTAATGAAACACAGGCAGCATTGCCTGGCAAAATATACAGTACCCAATTAAATCCTAATTTCAGATGAATAACAAACTACTGTACTTAGTATCGGTATGCCCTGAATATTGTACTAAACATTATTCATCGTTTATTGGAAATTCATATTTAACTGGGAATCTTGTATTTTTAAATTCTAAATTCGTCAAGTGTAAACAAATATAGCAATATACTGGGGTTTACAGTGTTTTATCTTCTTACAAAAGAGAGAACTTAAACAGAGGGCCTTCTTCTCCCACTGTTGCTTTCCAAGGATGGGATGCTCTTCTGGGCACTCTAATATACTTGTTGCTTTGGCAGCCACGTTGCAAGAATGAGGGAAAAGCCAAGGAAATGGCACACATGTGAACCCAGTGCCCTAGTGTCTTTGAACTACTGAGTTGGATCTGGAAATTCTTACTTGCAGTCAACAATTAGAAGTCTGCATTACTCAAGGCCCCATTAGGGTGGCTGTCCAGGACTAGCCACTCAGGGCTTCTTAAGTGATGAAGACAGTTTATGATCTCATCCCTACTAATCTCCTAGTCCCACTTTGACCATTGCCAACGATGGGAGTGTACCTTCTAGTCCTTTCCAAATTATCTGTAATTCCCAAACATGCCATGTTCACTCAACTGGATTTTTACAAAAAGATAACAGATGTCTTACTCCCCTAACATATACTTTGATCTCTGATCATCTGCCACCTGTCACGTATTCTTTAAAATTATGACCAAAGAGTCATTTCTTATTAATACATTTATTTATTCATTAACCCATTAATTCATTTGATACACATTTAGTGAACATGTGCAATGGTTTCATCACTTCATTAGATACAAAAAATATATCTTGAACAGTACAAGCACTGTTGGTACCCTCAGCAAGCTCACAGTCTGGTGGAGCATCCAGTGTTCAAAGAAATAATTTTGTCATGATTTATTTCAGTTCAACAGTGAAAAGTGTTAAAACAGAAAATGGATAGGGTATAAGAGAAAAAATCAGGGTTAACTTCTTAAATGAAGGGAAGGGTTGAATAAAGCTTCTCTGAGGAAGAACATTTATGCTTAGACATTAAGAGAGATCAGGATTTAGCCCAAGACAGAGTTAAAGATAATTCTAGAGGAAGGAGATATTGTGTATAGGGAATTTGGAGGAGGAAGAGGTAGCCGCTTTGGATGGATGAGAGGGCAAAGGACAATGTGTCAGGAGCATGATAAGTTAAGGAGGTGTGATATGGTTTCCAGAATAATGTCCTCCTGCCCCAAGATGCCCATGTTCTCATCCCCAGCAATGGGAATAAGTTGCCTTCATGGCAAAGAGAACTTTGTAGATATGGTTAAGTTAAGGACCTTGGGACGGAAGATTTCCCCAGATGATCCAGGTGAGCCCAGCAAGAATTATAGGGCCATTCTAAGAGGGAGACAGAAGAAGCAGTCAGAGAAGGAGATAAGATGGGGGAAGGGGATCAGAATGATGTGATTTCTGGCTGAGAGCCACCAACCAAGAATGTGGGTAGCTTTTAGATGCTGGAAAAAAACATGGAAATAAATTCTTCCCCAGAGACTCCAAAAATACACAGCCCTGCCAATACCTTGATTTTAGCTTCCTGAGACCCATTTTGAAGTTTAGACTTCCAGAATGGTAAGCTAATGCACTTGTGTTGTTTTGAGTCTCTACTAATTTCTTATAGCAGAAACAAGAATCTTCACATGCATGGGTAGGAGCTGAGGCTACAGTGTGAGAGTAAGAGGCCTCAGGAAAGAGAAGCAATATTTTATCTATCTGTGGAGCCTGAGGATCATTCTCAAGTTTGCAAGAAGGGATGACATGATAGGAAATCTTATTAAACAGGCCCCTCTGGGGCACCTGAGTGGATCAGAGGGTTAAGCCTCTGCCTTCGGCTAGGGTCATGATCTCAGGGTCCTGGGATCCAGCCCCACATTGGGTGATAGTCATGTGGGTGATAGTCTCTGCTCAGTGAGAGCCTGCTTCCCCCTCTCTCTGCCTGCCTCTCTGCCTACTTGTGATCTCTGTCTGTCAAATAAATAAATAAAATCTTTGGGGACAAAAGATAGGGGGACCCCTCTGGCTGGCTGGTGGATGGAAAATGGATAAGAAGACCACAAGGGGGGAACACCCGGAGGCTTGTTACAAAAGCACTGGCATCCATGCAGCAGTGATGTTGATAAGAGTGAGGTGTGGTCTTGGTGACACTGTGAGAGCTCTTTCTGGACTGCTGTGAACAGAACTTAGGGAATGCAGGAAGGGCATGGTGGCGAAGGAGGTGCTGCTTTTGACTTCCAGTTTTCGCCTTGAACAAACAGGTGGATGGAATTACTGTTTGTGGAAAGACAGAATGCTACTCACAACCAGACCAGCCTAGAAGTTTAGGGGAGACCCTGAGATGAACTCTTTTAGTTTTGACAGAGCAGAAAAATAGCCCAGGCAAAAATGTTTGACATGCAACTGGTAGGTGGGTCTGAACTTCAGGAGAGCAGTCGAGTCTGGGGACATGCATGTGGCAAACAGAAAGCATTTGATATCATGGGAATGAACGGTAACACCTATGAAAAGAATAGAGAATGAAAGAGAACCTCAAGATTGAGAGATTTATTTATTTATTTATTTATCTATTTATTATCTTTTTTTTTTATATATATATATAAACATATATTTTTTTCCCCAGGGGTACAGGTCTGTGAATCACCAGGTTTACACACTTCACCGCACTCACCATAGCACACACCCTCCCCAATGTCCATAACACCCCCCAACCCCCCTCCCCCCAGCAACCCTCAGTTTGTTTTGTGAGATTAAGGGTCACTTATGGTTTATCTCCCTCCCAATCCCATTTTGCTTCATTTACTCTTCTCCTACCCCCTTAACCCCCATGTTGCATCTCCTCTCCCTCATATCAGGGAGATCATATGATAGTTGTCTTTCTCCGATTGACTTATTTCACTAAGCATGATACCCTCTAGTTCCATCCACGTCGTCGCAAATGGCAAGGTTTCATTTCTTTTTATGGCTGCATAGTATTCCATTGTGTATATATACCACATCTTCTTGATCCATTCGTCTGTTGATGGACATCTAGATTCTTTCCATAGTTTGGCTATTGTGGACATTGCTGCTATAAACATTCGGGTGCATGTGCCCCTTCGGATCACTACGTTTGTATCTTTAGGGTAAATACCCAGCAGTGCAATTGCTGGGTCATACCGTAGTTCTATTTTCAACATTTTGAGGAACCTCCATGCTGTTTTCCAGAGTGGTTGCACCAGCTTGCATTCCCACCAACAGTGTAGGAGGGTTCCTCTTTCTCCGCATCCTCGCCAGCATCTGTCATTTCCGGACTTGTTAATTTTAGCCATTCTGACTGGTGTGAGGTGGTATCTCATTGTGGTTTTGATTTGTATTTCCCTGATGCCGAGTGATAGGGAGCACTTTTTCATGTGTCTGTTGGCTCTCTGGATGTCTTCTTTGAAGAAATGTCTGTTCATGTCTTCTGCCCATTTCTTGATTGGATTATTTGTTCTTTGGGTGTTGAGTTTGCTAAGTTCTTTATAGATTCTGGACACTAGCCCTTTATCTGATATGTCGTTTGCAAATATCTTCTCCCATTCTCTCAGTTGTCCTTTGGTTTTGTGAACTGTTTCCTTTGCTGTGCAAAAGCTTTTGATCTTGATAAAATCCCAATAGTTCATTTTTGCCCTTGCTTCCCTTGCCTTTGGCGATGTTCCTAGGAAGATGTTGCTGTGGCTGAGGTCGAAGAGTTTGCTGCCTGTGCTCTCCTCAAGGGTTTTGAAGGATTCCTTTCTCACATTGAGGTCCTTCATCCATTTTGAGTCTATTTTCGTGTGTGGTGTAAGGAAATGATCCAATTTAATTTTTCTGGATGTGGCTGTCCAATTCTCCCAACACCACTTATTGAAGAGGCTGTCTTTTTTCCATTGGACATTCTTTCATGCTTTGTCAAAGATTAGTTGACCATAGAGTTGAGGGTCTATTTCTGGGCTCTCTATTCTGTTCCATTGATCTATGTGTCTGTTTTTGTGCCAGTACGATGCTGTCTTGAAGATGACAGCTTTGTAGTAGAGCTTGAAGTCTGGAATTGTGATGCCACCAACTTTGGCTTTCTTTTTCAATATTCTGTTGGCTATTTGCGGTCTTTTCTGGTTCCATATAAATTGTAGGATTTTTTGTTCCATTTCTTTGAAAAAAAATGGATGGTATTTTGATAGGAATTGCATGAAATGTGTAGATTGCTTTAGGTAGCATAGACATTTTCACAATATTTATTCTTCCAATCCAGGAGCATGGAACATTTTTCCATTTCTTTGTGTCTTCCTCAATTTCTTTCATGAGTACTTTATAGTTTTCTGTGTATAGATTCTTAGTCTCTTTGGTTAGGTTTATTCCTAGGTATCTTATAGTTTTGGGTGCAATTGTAAATGGGATTGACTCCTTAATTTCTCTTTCTTCTGTCTTGTTTTTGGTGTAGAGAAATGCAACTGATTTCTGTGCATTGATTTTATATCCTGACACTTTACTGAATTCCTGTACCAGTTCTAGCAGTTTTGGAGTGGAGTCTTTTGGGTTTTCCACATATAGTATCATATCCTCTGCGAAGAGTGATAGTTTGACTTCTTCTTTGCCGATTTGGATGCCTTTAATTTCTTTTTGTTGTCTGATTGCTGAGGCTAAGACTTCTAGTACTATGTTGAATAGCAGTGGTGATAACGGACATCCCTGCCGTGTTCCTGACCGTAGCGGAAATGCTTTCAGTTTTTCTCCATTGAGAATGATATTTGCGATGGGTTTTTCATAGATGGCTTTGATAATATTGAGGTATGTGCCCTCTATCCCTACACTTTGAAGAGTTTTGATCAGGAAGGGATGCTGTACTTTGTCAAATGCTTTTTCAGCATCCATGGAGAGTATCATATGGTTCTTGTTCTTTCTTTTATTAATGTGTTGTATCACATTGATTGATTTGCGGATGTTGAACCAACCTTGCAGCCCTGGAATAAATCCCACTTGGTCGTGGTGAATAATCCTTTTAATGTACTGTTGAATCCTATTGGATAGTATTTTGGTGAGAATTTTTGCATCTGTGTTCATCAAGGATATTGGTCTGTAGTTCTCTTTTTTGCTGGGATCCTCGTCTGGTTTTGGGATCAAGGTGATGCTGGCCTCATAAAATGAGTTTGGAAGTTTTCCTTCCATTTCTATTTTTTGGAACAGTTTCAGGAGAATAGGAATTAGTTCTTCCTTAAATGTTTGGTAGAATTCCCCCGGGAAGCCGTCTGGCCCTGGGCTTTTGTTTGTTTGGAGATTTTTGATGACTGTTTCAATCTCCTTACTGGTTATGGGTCTGTTCAGGCTTTCTATTTCTTCCTGGTTCAGTTGTGGTAGTTTATATGTCTCTAGGAATGCATCCATTTCTTCCAGATTGTCAAATTTGTTGGCATAGAGTTGCTCATAATATGTTCTTATGATTGTCTGTATTTCTTTGGTGTTAGTTGTGATCTCTCCTCTTTCATTCATGATTTTATTTATTTGGGTCCTTTCTCTTTTCTTTTTGATAAGTCTGGCCAGGGGTATATCAATCTTATTAATTCTTTCAAAGAACCAGCTCCTATTTTCATTGATTTGTTCTATTGTTTTTTTGGTTTCTATTTCATTGATTTCTGCTCTGATCTTTATGATTTCTCTTCTCCTGCTGGGTTTAGGGTTTCTTTCTTGTTCTTTCTCCAGCTCCTTTAGGTGTAGGGTTAGGCTGTGTACCTGAGACCTTTCTTGTTTCTTGAGAAAGGCTTGTACCGCTATATATTTTCCTCTCAGGACTGCCTTTGTTGTGTCCCACAGATTTTGAACCGTTGTATTTTCATTATCATTTGTTTCCATGACTTTTTTTCAATTCTTCTTTAATTTCCTGGTTGACCCATTCATTCTTTAGAAGGATGCTGTTTAGTCTCCATGTATTTGGGTTCTTTCCAAATTTCCTCTTGTGATTGAGTTCTAGCTTCAGAGCATTGTGGTCTGAAACTATGCAGGGAATGATCCCAATCTTTTGATACCGGTTGAGACCTGATTTAGGACCGAGGATGTGATCTATTCTGGAGAATGTTCCATGGGCACTAGAGAAGAATGTGTATTCTGTTGCTTTGGGATGAAATGTTCTGAATATATCTGTGATATCCATCTGGTCCAGTGTGTCATTTAAGGCCTTTATTTCCTTGTTGATCTTTTGCTTGGATGATCTGTCCATTTCAGTGAGGGGAGTGTTAAAGTCACCTACTATTATTGTATTATTGTTGATGTGTTTCTTTGATTCTGTTATTAATTGGTTTATATAGTTGGCTGCTCCCATGTTACGGGCATAGATATTTAAAATTGTTAGATCTTCTTGTTGGACAGATCCTTTGAGTTTGGTATAGTGTCCTTCCTCATCTCTTATTATAGTCTTTGGCTTAAAATCTAATTGATCTGATATGAGGATTGCCACTCCTGCTTTCTTCTGATGTCCATTAGCATGGTAAATTCTTTTCCACCCCCTCACTTTAAATCTGAAGGTGTCTTCGGGTTTAAAATGAGTTTCTTGTAGGCAACATATAGATGGGTTTTGGTTTTTTATCCATTCTGATACCCTGTGTCTTTTGATTGGGGCATTTAGCCCATTAACATTCAGGGTAACTATTGAGAGATATGAATTTAGTGCCATTGTATTGCCTGTAAGGTGACTGTTACTGTATATTGTTTCTGTTCCTCTCTGATCTACTAGTTTTAGGGTCTCTCTTTGCTTAGAGGACCCCTTTCAATATTTCCTGTAGAGCTGGTTTGGTGTTTGCAAATTCTTTCAGTTTTTGTTTGTCCTGGAAGCTTTTAATCTCTCCTTCTATTTTCAATGATAGCCTAGCTGGATATAGTATTCTTGGCTGCATGTTTTTCTCATTTAGTACTCTGAATATATCATGCCAGCTCTTTCTGGCCTGCCAGGTCTCTGTGGATATGTCTGCTGCCAATCTAATATTTTTACCATTGTATGTTACAGACTTCTTTTCCCGGGCTGCTTTCAGGATTTTCTCTTTGTCACTAAGACTTGTAAATTTTACTATTAGGTGATGGGGTGTAGACCTATTCTTACTGATTTTGAGGGGGGTTCTCTGAACCTCCTGGATTTTGATGCTTGTTCCCTTTGCCATATTGGGGAAATTCTCTCCAATAATTCTCTCCAATATACCTTCTGCTCCCCTCTCTCTTTCTTCTTCTTCTGGAATCCCAATTATTCTAATGTTGTTTCGTCTTATGGTGTCACTTATCTCTCGAATTCTGCCCTCGTGGTCCAGTAGCTGTTTGTCCCTCTTTTGCTCAGCTTCTTTAGTCTCTGTCATTTGGTCTTCTATATTGCTAATTCTTTCTTCTGCCTCATTTATCCTAGCAGTGAGAGCCTCCATTTTTTATTGCACCTCATTAATAGCTTTTTTGATTTCAACTTGATTAGATTTTAGTTCTTTTATTTCTCCAGAAAGTGCTTTTATATCTCCCGAGAGGGTTTCTCTAATATTTTCTATGCCTTTTTCGAGCCCGGCTAGAACCTTGAGAATCGTCATTCTGAACTCTAGATCTGACATATTACCAACGTCTGTATTGATTAGGTCCCTAGCCTTTGGTACTGCCTCTTGTTCTTTTTTTTGTGGTGAATTTTTCCGCCTTGTCATTTTGTCCAGATAAGAGTATATGAAGGAACAAGTAAAATACTAAAAGGGTGGCAACAACCCCAGGAAAATATGCTTTAGCCAAATCAGAAGAGATCCCAAATCATGGGTGGGGGGGGGAAGGGGATATAAAGAGGTTCAGAAAGAAAAAAAGAAAAAAAAAAGAAGAAAGAAAAAAGAAACAAATAAAAAAAGAAAACCAATAATGAAAAAATATAAAATGGAAAAAATATATATAGATAAACTAGTTAAAAAACGTTAAAAAAGAAAAGGGTAAAAGTTAAAAAAAATTAGCAGAAGAAGAGAAAAAAAAATTGAAAAAGAAAAAAAAATTAAATTAACTGCAAGGCTAAAGAATCATGGGGAGAAAGCCATGAGTTCCGTGCTTTGCTTTCTCCTCCTTTGGAATTCCGCTGCTCTCCTTGGTATTGAAACTGCACTCCTTGGTAGGTGAACTTGGTCCTGGCTGGTTTCTTGTTGATCTTCTGGGGGAGGGGCCTGTTGTAGTGATTCTCAGGTGTCTTTGCCCCAGGCGGAGTTGCACCACCCTTACCAGGGGCCGGGCTGAGTAATCCTCTCGGGTTTGCTTTCGGGAGCTTTTGTTCCCTGAGCGCTTTCCGTAGAGTTCCGGAGGACGGGAATGAAGATGGCGGCCTCCCAGTCTCTGGGCCGGAGGAGCCGAGAGTCTGGGGCCCACTCCTCAGTGCGCCCTCAGAGAACAGCGCCCAATTGCTCCCATCACCCTGGCCTCCAGCCGCGCTCCAAGCTCACCGAGCCTGCGAATGGTTCAAGGTAACCCCGAGCTGAGAGCTCACTCCTCGGCTCTGTCTCTCTAGCCGGCTTCCCCGTTCTAATACCTGTAAGCTCTGCGACACTCAGCCACCCCCGATCCTTCTGTGACCCTGCGGGACCTGAGGCCACACTGACCCCGCGTGCGCTTCACCCCGGTTAAGCCTCTGGAGCGATGTCCCTCAGCGGAACAGACTTTTAAAAGTCCTGATTTTGTGCTCCGTTGCTCCGCCGCTTGCCGGGAGCCAGCCCCTCCCCCCGCGGTCTATCTTCCCGTCGCTTTGGATTCACTTCTCCGCCAGTCCTACCTTTCAGAAAGTCGTTGATTTTCTGTTTCTAGAATTGCTGTTCTTCTTCTCTTCGATCTCCCGTTGGATTTGTAGGTGTTTGCAATCTTTAGATAAGCTATCTAGCTGATCTCCCGCTACCTGAAGTAGTCTCAGCCTGCTACTTCTCCTCCATCTTGACTCCTCCCCCTCTATTTATTATCTTTTGAAGCATAATTAACATAGAGTGTCATATTAGTTTCAGGTGTGCAACATAATGATTTAATAATTCTGTCCATTACTGAGTGCTCATCATGATAAGTATGCTTTTCATCCCCTTCATCAGTTTCCGCCATATTCTGGCCCCTCCCCTCTCATAATCACCAGTCTGTTCTTTGTATTTAAGCTTGTTTTTTGTTTTGTTTTGTTTTGTGTTCTGTGTTTTGTTTCTTAAATTCCACATAGGAGTGAAATCATATGTTATTTGTCTTTCTCTGACCGACTTACTTCACACAGCATTATACTCTCTTCTCCATGAATTTTAAATGTGTTGGGGCATCTGGCAGGCTTGGTTGGTAAAGCATGCAAGACTTGATCGAAGGGTTTTGAATTCTAGCCCCATGTTGGGAGTAGAGCCTATTAAAAAAATAAACAAATAAATGTGTTGCTATTCCTCCCTACCAAGTACTAGGGAGAAACATCAACATTTAAAACTCATGCAGAACAGAAGCAGGCACATTATAACGCTCAGGTTCAATCCAAACTGCTGTGCAGTTTTGTAAATAAAAGTGTCTTGATCCGCAGCAATGCTCACATTTTTGTATATTGTTGTTTTTGCCCCACAAGGAAAGAATTAAGTAGTTGTAACAGAGACCTTACAGCCCACAAAACCTAAAATATTTACTATCTGACCCTTCACAGAAAAATTTGTTGAGCCTTGATGTAGATGAGGGGTAAATACAGAGAGCTTAGGAATGTTCCAATGATAAACTAAAACTCCTTCGTAAGTATTTTACCGGTCTCTACCAGAATTAATTGTTTCACCTTCTCTTCTTCCTCCCTCTCAAAGTGCTGTTCAAATACCACCAGTATTTGCCATTTTATTTTAATTTCCTCTTACTCAGCTCTGTCCTAGAACAGATCATGAGCTTTCTGCGGGCAGAGACTGTAGGGTATCGTTTTCCTATCTGCATCCCCAGAGCTTAGCACAGAGCCCACATCGCAGGACATGCTTGCTCACCGAATGAACCCTCACTGCAAGAGTAGCCATCATAAATCCATTAATCCATATTTATTCAGGGATTATTAAGAAGTAAGCCTTTCTTGATTGATGGCATAAGAGAATTTAGTAGGGCTCATGCCTTGTACTCATAAAATAAGATAAAGGACTAGCCACTACAAAGAATTTGTTTAATAACAATAAGGAAATATTACATAGACATCTTCATGATTACATGTGATTGCTTTCATCTCCAAAGCCTGCCTCTTGGACAGCTGGTGAGGAATTCAGTCTTTCGGGAAACTCCCCAACTATGAGGAAAGACTTGGGACGTTTTCCCCAGGGAAATATTAAAGATTTGTTTTAAGGTAAGAAAAAAAATCATGCAGGGTGCCTGGGTGGCTCAGTGGGTTAAAGCCTCTGCCTTCGGCTCAGGTCGTGATCCCAGAGTCTTGGGATCGAGCCCCGCATCGGGCTCTCTGCCCAGCGGGGAGCCTACTTCCCTTCCTTTCTCTCTGCCTGCCTCTCTGACTAATTGTGATCTCTGTCTGTCAAATAAATAAATAAAATCTTAAAGAAAAAAAAAAGAAAAAGAAAAAAAATCATGCAGAAGGGGAATAATATCCTGAACACTATAGTTACAATTAATATTTGTATCGAAAATGTATGAAGCTAACATTCAAAATATAGACGTGTAAATTAACATCCAGCAGTAGTAATTTGCCCTGTTTAAAATTTTAAATGAGCATATTTATGTTTTATACAGGTGCATCTATCTACTTGGAGTTTATATGCAACAGATGTTTTTGGAAATTATTCACTTTCCAGATTTTTTTCTTTCCATTAAAAAAAACAAAAACCCGTTCATCCCAGACTCTGTTTAGTTAGTGAACTCTGATGCTTTAACAGTGAGATTAGACGTATTACATTTGGACTTATATACGACTTTTCAAAACCGTGGCTGTTGCAGAGAGGATGGTCTAGCCATACTGGATGTCCCTGGATATAAGTAAGAAATATTTCACTGACTTTCATCCTTTTCCTTTTCTTGAACTGCTTTCTCCAGGATCTTTACGTTTGTTCCTCCAGGAACCCTTCAGTGAGTATAAAGTCTGAAATACGTTGTCTGTCACATTCCCCTAGCCACTGCTCTTATGTTCCCCTTGCATGCTGTGCTTGTCCTTATCATTCCATTTATATCAAATTTAATTTTCATCTGTAACTCAATTTGTATCAGTTATTTACAATGCCACACAGTCGTTGCATAACAACCTCAAATCTCAGTGGCATGCAATAGCAAACATTTATTAGGCTCACAGTCTGCAGGGTTCATTTGATCTGTACTCGGCTCACTTGTGCATTTGGGGTCAGCTTCAGGAAGGCTTGGAGTCTCTGCTGATCCTGGCTGGAGGAGATCACCTGTCAGCTGATCTGGGATGGCCTTTGCCCTAATCACTTCCAACATGAGTGATGGCAGGCACATTGTCCTGCCCACAGCAAAAGAATGAGAAAGAACAGATGCAGCCATGCATGCACTTTTCAAGTCTCTGCATAATCTTTTCTTTTCTTTTCTTTTCTTTTCTTTTCTTTTCTTTTCTTTTCTTTTCTTTTCTTTCTTTCTCTCTTTCTCTCTTTATTTCTTTCAATTTATTTACTCAGAAGAGAGAGAGAGACAGCAACAGGGAGGAGCAGAAGGAGCAGGAAAGAGAATCTTAAGCAAACTTCCTGCTGAGCATGGTACCAATCGGGGCTCCATCTCAGGACCCTGAGATCACAACCTGAGCTGAAACCAAGAGTCAGACACTTAACCAACTGTACCACACAGGCGCCCCACTTGCACCACATTTTCAAAGACACTTTAGGCAATGCTAGTAGTGACTAGGCTTAATATAGAGTTAAGGACAGAGCAGCCCACACCCCCTGAGAATGGGAGGTCTCCACAGGATCACATTTCAAAGGGCATGAATGCAGATAAAAGTGAATAATTAATGCAGTCAGTCAGCTGCAAGACTCCATTATGATGAAACCTTCAGGGCAGAGAGTGTACTTAAGCAGAGACTGCGGAGACCAAACACCTGGTACAAATTCCAGTTCCTCGACATAAAATCTGTGCAACTTGGGTGAGTTGCTTACCCTCTCTGTGCCTTGGGTTCCTCATTGATAAAATGGAAGTCATGACATTATGAACCATGTAGATTCGCTGTAAGGTTGAAATCTGTTATAACACGCAGATTGCTCAGATTAGTTCATGACACAAAGAAAATGCTTAATGAATATAGTTAGTAGTAATATGGTAGTAGTAGTAGCAGTATCATTTTGGCTTGAGGCTCAAAAACTAGATTTTGAATTAAATTACAGTTAATATATAGGAAGAATTGAAGCATGTATCAGAATAAAGCTGGCTTTATTTTATTTATTTATTTATTTATTTCGTATGGCTGTCGATACGAAATCCTAATTTTAGTAGCTAAGCATAATGAAAGATTAAATCCTGCTCATATAACAGCATAGGTGTTTCTGATCAAGGACATCTTTCCTCTGTGCATCCAACCTAGAGTCTAGCCCAAATAAATGCTCAGGGGAAATTGATCCCGGTCTCTGTAAGAGGTAATATTTCCATTGAACCTAGTCCTGAAGACAGCAGTGTCTGTACGTTCTGTAACAGAACGTACAGACCCTCATTCAAAAATAAAGCTTCACAGCCAGCTGCTGGGCGGTGGGGGGTGGGGGCGAGTGATGCTTACAGCAGACAGCCCTCAGCTGTCAGTCCTCCCTGGGGACTGTCTCATCTCCAGAGTGCTGCTTGCACAGCATCACACCCTCTCTGGTGTGGCCAACATCTAGTGACTGATCGAAATAGGTGCATGAAGATCTGACCCGCCCACCCAGCACAGAATAGCTTTCCCTTGTTTTCCCCACCTGCAGAACTCATGGCAAGCTAAGTCCTCCACTGAGAGGGCATCCCAGCCCACTCTCTCCCTCCTCAATTCTTCTTCCATCCTCCACCTTCCACAGGTGTTGATTCCAAGGAGACCCCTGATCACTGCCCTCAATTCAACTCTCCATCTCAGAGCCAGCTTCCTGGAGAACCCCACCTGCAACGGGTTGTTGAAAAACCCAATGAACCAATTTGAGTGAAAGTCTGAGCATCTACACAGTGCCTCGAGCAACAAGTTTGAGGCACAGCTTTTTTTTTTTTTTTTTTTTTTTTAATATATAAAATTGTGTGGTGGCCATACCTGGAGCCTGGGTCCTCTGCATGGAGAGTCTGGTGGGGTCTTTACAAGATGGTCAGTAAATTCCTGGCAGGGAGACTTAGGTGAACACAGTCTTTTTCCAGAGGTCGGGGATGAAAGAGCCTTAAGCCTTGGAAATGGCATCAGAAAGGGTATTGCTGAAATTGCCCATATGGCAGTGTAGCCCCTGGCTGAGGTATCACCATCATCAATACTGGCCATCATCAGTAGCTTCCTGGACACAGGGGCTGAGACAATGTCAGTGTCTCTGGGAGTAGGGATGAGGCACACCAGCACAGAACCACAGCGGCCAGTCACTTTGCATGGGATGTTATGAAGCTTGCCATTCTTGTTCCCCAGAAGCCTCACTACAAGGGGGGTATGGAAGATCTAGCCAAGATGGTCTGCCCCATGGAGGGCAGTGGCTATCTCCATGGATCACTTGACATCCAAACTGATGTGTCCAATGTAATATCCAATTGCAACAAATGCCTAGAACCTGGTCTGCTAGCCAGCAGGGGTCTGAAAAGCTCTTTTTTATTTAATTAATTAATTAATTAATTTTAAAATTTTATTTATTTACCTGAGAAAGAGAGAGAGAGAGTACAAATAGGGGGAGCAGTGAAGGGAGAGGGAGAAGCAGACTCCCTGCTGAAGAGGGATCCTGGCATGGGGCTGGATCCCAGGACTCTGGGATCATGACCTGAGTCGAAGGCAGACGCTTAACTGACGGAGCCCCCCAGGTGCCCCAACACACACTTTTCTAAATCTACAATGTTGGTCTCATTATAGAAAAAAGAGTTTTCTTGAACTAGCTTTTGTATATTGTACTTTCTTTTTGAAAATTTGATCCTGATTCCTTTTCCCTTCATAGTAGCTGGTGGAGACACCTCACTACTCTTGTCCTATTCTCTACACTAGCAAAGAATAGTGGCAGGGTCATATTTCCACCTCTGCCAGCACAGTGCTTTTCTCAATGTTTTGTACACGGGGGTACACACTGAACATTGGTTTCTGACTGAACTAACAAAATAACAGACAAATGAATACAGGGTGCTAACTCATGAGGAATTTTTTATTTTATCCTGAATGATGTTTTTTGAGGTATAAAATGATGCACAGACACTGAAATCAAAACACAAGATAATGACAGTGTAGATGTTGCCTCACATATAAGAAACCCTCAGCTATTAGAAAGTAGCAAATTTTTAGAAAAAGAACAGAAGAATAGGAGAATTGGCAGCAACATCAGGCTTATGAAAGCAAGATAATATAATATACAAGCACTTAAGCAAGCAATTATGCCAAATCGCAAAATGTCATTTTGACGTGCTACTTAAGATGCTCTTTCATGTTGACCTTTGCATCAGAAGACGTGGCTGCTGGCTGTCGTGCGTCTGAAGATTATGAATGCTAAGTGGAAAGTCCAGAGAGGCAGAGCAGTTCCTACTGGGCTTGTCTCTGGATTTCCATGGCTGAGTGTCCTGAGTGATAACTGTGGCCTTCATGACTGCACATCTGCCACCGTGACATCAGTGGGAGAGCATGAAAGCATGAAATTCAAGCAACCCTCTCCATGGACTGAAGTCCTTCACAAATTCCTCATCACTTGCAGGCTAAGATTGAAACTCCTTAGTGCATGGAAAAGATGAATCAGGATTTTACCCAGCCCTTCTTACGACCCAGTGATACCAAGCCTTTTATATTTTTCTATTTGTTTTAATAGAGCCAGCAGTCCTTCTGGTTTCTTCTGGCAAAATCACCTACACTCCTTGGGGAAATGGAAGCATACATTTAATGTGGTTCCTTGGGGATTGTCCATCTCAACGTCTTGCCAAAAGAAGCATTATGGTCTAAGCAGGCCATGGGAACCCGTTCAAGGCAAGTGCATATGGGTCTAAGTCATCACGGAAGACTGGTACACAGTTTTTGTGAAACAGAATCTTTCTGCTTCTGGCTTGGCAACCGTTAGAATTTAGGCTCTCAGTATTTTTATCCTATGAACTGATTTTATTTATTTGAAGATAAAGTGAAAAAAGAGCCGAGGAGGCCTCGGGAGAAGGTAGATGATAGATAGATAGAATAGAATCGGAAGATACTGATAGATAGATGATAGATAGAGAGATAGATAGATAATGAGATAGATAATGATAGGTAGATGATAGATAAAAGGCCAGTCGTAGGTAAATAGATAGATATAATCCCTGACAACACTGTATGAGCCTCTGCATTTCATCAGGCCTAAAGATTCTCCCTCAGATGTTCCTGAATGTGAGTCAACATAATAGCTTGTGAGCTTAATCTGGCTAAGCTTCCTTTCTGCGGTGAGACCCAATACACTTGGTAATATTTAGTATCTCAGAGACATTGTACAATCTACTTGCTCTGCTTGGGATGCATGTCTAGTCTTTGACTATTTGATCAACTTCTATTCATTCTTCAAAACCCATATCTAGTGTCACATGCCTGAGAAAGCCTTTCCTTCCCTTCCTGCCCTCCATCCCAGCTGAGAGCTAGTAATTCCTTCTCCAGCAGTACCTCTGTCTTGCAGTCTCTCTTTCACTGGCCATGTTAAAAGGTATCAGTGATATCTTTGCTTCTGTGTCAGTTTTTCTCACTTATTTGGAGAAGCTTTGGAAATAAAGGTTGTGACATTTTCCAATCTTATGTTTATTCCAACAGCCTGGCAGAGAGAAAGGGTTTTTGAAATGTTCACTGATTTGAAATTTTGGACTCTATCAAGTTGTGCATCAATTTATTTTTATAATTTATATTTCTATCAGGCCTCAGATGGTTACCTAACATGTGCAAGCATGCAAGCGTAACACTGAATGTGCATAAGAAAGTGTTTTGGTTGTGAGCACTACTTTTTTACCCCTGTTAAAGCTAAGCCAGCTGTGGGTCAGAGGGTTTCAGCAATGTATCCAAGTTTCCACAGACAGAGGGTGGCAGAGACAGGATTCAAACTCAAACTATCTGGTGCTAGAAGCTGGCTCTTTGTAGTTACGGGATTATGCATTTCATAGGAGCAGGATCCCTCAAGCTTTTTTGAGGATTACATGCATCCAGGCAAACCACCTCAGTGGAGCTAAGTAACACAAAATTTGTTGGTCTGGGAGAAGTGAGTCCGGCTAGGGGCATGGGAATATATTCATTTTCTATTACTTTGTAACAACTTATCACAAATGTAGCAGCTTAAACAATACCAGTTACTACCTTACAGTTCTGTAGGGTCAGAATTTGAGACAAGTCTTCAGTAAATTCTCTGGTCAGGGTCTCATACTCAAGGTATTGGCCAGGTTGCATTCTTATCTGAAGACACTGGGGAAGAATCTACTTCCAAACTCAAAGGCTGTTGGCTGAATCCATTTTCTTAAGTATAAAACTGGGATCCAAGTCTTCTTGCTAGCTCTTGGATGGGTGTCACTGACAGCTCTTAGAGGCCACTCACCATTCCTTACCATGAGATACCCTCCAACTTCAAAGGCAGTGTTGGAGACTCCTCCTCTTGTCAGTCCTTTCTTCCCTTTCAAATATCTTTTCTCTGAAGGATTCCAGTCCCCTTGAAGAACTCACCTTATTAGGTTGGGCCCACCAATTGGAATCTTTTTTTTTTTTTTTTTTTTTAAGATTTATTTTTAATATTAGCATATAGTGAATGTATTATTTGTTTCAGGGGTACAGGTCTATGATTCATCAGTCTTAACACAGTTCACAGCACTCACCATGGCACATATCCTCCCAGTGTCCATCACCTGGGGAGGCCTAAAGACCCATCCCTCCCACCCCCACTCCACTCCAACAACCCCCAATTTGTTTCCTGAGATTAAGAGTGTCTTTTGGTTTCTCTCCTTCTCTGGTTTCATCTTGTTTCATTTTTCCCTCCCTTCCCCTATGATCCTCTGTTTTGTTTCTCAAAGTGTAATCTTATCTTAAAGCAACCTGGTTTAGAAACTTAACTACACCTGCAATATCCCCTCAGAGCAACACCTAGATTAGTGCTTGGTTGAATTACTGGCAGAGGATGTATATACACTAGAGCCTGAGAATCTTGGGGGACATCTTAGAATTCTATGTACATGGGGTAATGCATCATTTTATTATGATAATATTTGTATTTTCCTATTGAAATCTTTCTACTTTCTACTATGAAACCTCTCCTGATGACCCCTGATTCCTCAAAAATTACTGAAAGAATCTGTGGTGTCTCTTAGTGCTATATGGGGAGCCCAGTGGTATTAATGCCAAGTCTTGCTCTGCCATCAAACTCTGCCATCAGACTCTGTCCAGGAATCAGCATTCTTTTTTGAGCAGACTTAGCAGCACAGAAACAAATGCTCTTAGGGAAACTTCCAGGAAGAATAGAGTGGGGAACTGCAAAAGTTATTTCTTCCAACATGGTGAGAATTCTAATTTCATGTGTGTACCTAGATTTGATCCTTTTAGGATTGCACGCTGATTTGATTATACTTTTGTTCAATTGATTTAGAGACACGGGTGAGTGAAAAAGTAAGTTCTCTTAATTTGCACAAGATCAAAAGGATAGATGCTTAGAAGCAATTATAGGATTCTACTTCGAACTACTTACAACTTCATGAATGAGCTGAACCCAGATTTATATATGTAATATAAAAAATATATATGCATATGTTTTATATACATTTATATTTTCTCTGTGATTTATATATCTATATAGATAGATAGATGTAATATAGGCCAAATACCTGATCTGGCCAGATATGAGTAACAGATTGAGTTAATATTTAATGTTTTTTGGAAAATAATAAAGGTTTAACATGAGTATCTTATTTTGAGTTCCCCTGTAAGCAGAGTCTAAGGCAAAGTTCCAAGTGTAATTTGTTGATTTAGGAATTGAAGAAAGAAAGCCCTGGTAGATAAGGATGTGGAAAATGGAAGGGAAGGCAGTCTTTTAGGGTGTTCTATCAAGCCAGCTTCACTAGTTCAACTAACTAGAGTTTAATCCTACTGGGTAGACTCTGGAAACTAGGGGAGAACATATCTTTCACAGTTACCCTGCCTGAGGGCCAAGGGACCTAGAGTAATTATGGGCCAAATCCCATTAGTGTATGGGTGAGGGTTTCTGCATGAGGTGGTATGGATTAACTCCTCATAGCTCCAGAAGCCAGAAGAACTTGCAGGCAAAAAAAAAAAAAAAAAAAGAGCTGGCCTTTGAAGGTCAAGAAGGTGTGTTTGCTGAAATGGCAAGGACTATAATGTAAGCAGGTCACCAAAACAAAAACAAAAAGTACAGCAGAGAAAGAGTTCAGTCCAAAATCTTTTTATAATGAAGAAAAATCAGGTGCTGGGAAAATACATTCGAAGTTCTAGCATATGGGGTACCTGAGTGGCTCAGTTAGTTAAGCATCCACCTTTGGCTCAGGTCATGATCCTAGGATCCTCAGCAGGGAGCCTGCTTCTCCCTCTCCCTCTGTAGCCCCCAGTGCTTGTTCTTGCTCTCTCTCAAATAAAGAAATAAATAAAATCTTTCTTTTTCTTTCTTTTTTTATTCTTTTTTTTTTTTTTTTTTTTTTTAAGTGCTAGCAGTAGGCTTATACCTAAGAGCTCAGAGTCAAGACAGAGAAAGAGAAAGATAGGACTGGTAACCAGAAAGGAGCATCTAGGGTTCTTATGCACAGGTATCTACATCTTTTGAATAGGCGTGTACCCTTTGAACAAACATGGCTGACATAGCAAAATTAAAAAAATAAAATATATGTATAGGTAGGACAGTTTCCTGCCCTTTATTCTTCTCTGGTCAATCTAGTCCACCTTCCTGGGATGTACATTGCCCCAGTATCTGCCTTGGAATGGTCTACCCAAGAGTAAACTTGTTACTTTCACTTTTCCTGATCTCATTCACCGTGTAAATTATTATTATTATTTTTTTCTCCATGACCGAAGTACATTCTGCTGGTTCTTCTCATTGTCCCAGAGGTTTTATTTGAGGATATGTTTCTGTCTTTGTCTCTGAGGATAGCAACTTAAATCCTTAGTGGCCAAAACATCCCTGTGAATACTCTGGCCTGGTACTTGGACACGCTTTTGCCGGAATCTCCTTTGTTCTCTTGATCTCTGACAGGGTAAAATTACAGAGCAGGTCGGAAAAACTCTGTTGTGGGTGCTTGGCCCAGACATGGGGGTGAGCTCCATCTCATCTGAGGTTGGGATGCATGAGAAAGATGAACACGTATTAAACAGATACTTGATGGACTCCAAGGCCAGGGCCAGGTCTGGCAGCCCAGATGGCAGTCACATGTATTTCCGTTCATTGAGCAAAGAACTGATATCAGCAAGGAATGGGGATTCGGAATATAAAAATAATGAAAACAAGATTAAAATTTTTTTTAAAGATTTTATTTATTTATTTGACAGGTAGAGATCACAAGTAGGCAGAGAGTCAGGCAGAGAAAGAGGAGGAAACAGGCTCCCTGCTGAGCAGAGAGCCCAATTCAGGGCTTGATCCCAGAACCCTGGGATCATGACCCAAGTGGAAGGCAGAGGCTTTAACCCACTGAGCCACCCAGGTGCCCTGAAAACAAGATTAAAAGAGAACCAACAAAGAAGTTTCAATGGGGGCTCTGGTAGAGGTGAGTAGAAGTGCAGGAGTGCACATTATAAACATTATGGAAGCTCTGAATTTGTGGCCTGATGGCTATTCCATATTTTTGTCCAAAGCAGTGCACTATGCAGCCCCTCCTTGAGCTAGAAAATACCCCCTCTCTTCCCCTCCACTTGGACCTGTTAATAAGTATTAAGATTTCAGAAACCTATTATTATCTCTGTAGGCCAAGTATTCAAGCATAACTAAACTAAATCATGCAGCCAAGGGAAAAAACAACAACGGCAACAACAACAAAAACTGTTTTGTCCTTTATCTTTACCTCTGTACATACTATCCCTACTAATTTTTCATTCTTTGGGTTCAGAGAAAGCCTCTAACATTATCTCCTTAAAGATAGATAACCTCAAAAATCTCTGTATTTGATTAATGACTTTTCTTTAAAATGGTTCTGCCACTTCTCTATCTTTCCCATCTATAATGTTTTATTTATCTTTGAGGAGATTCTAGACTTCCTTGAAATGTTAGATCTAGATGTCTTGAGGTCTCTTGTAGGTTTGGATGAGGCTTGTAGGTTTGGATGAGGGATAGAAAAACCAAAACAAACAAATAAGCAAACAACTAATTCAAACAAGCTAATATGTATCTCTAATTAAAGTCTGAAAGTAAATATTCAAAACTAGGATGGTGATCCCCCTCCTTCTATCCTGTGGTTCTACCATTAGATGCTATCATTTTTTTCTTCTTCTTTTTAAAGATTTTATTTATTTATTTGACAGAGAGAGAGATCACAAGTAGGCAGAGAGGCAGGCAGAGGTGGGGGGAAGCAGGCTCCCTGCTGAGCAGAGAGCCCGATGCAGGGCTCGATCCCAGGACCCTGAGATCATGACCTGGGCCAAAGGCAGAGGCCCAGCCCACTGAGCCACCCAGGCACCCCATAGATGCTATCATTTTTAAGGTAGCTTTAGGATCCAGCACTAATGTGGGCACCCTGTCTATTAAAATAATACATTTTAGTCAACGTGAAGGTGAAAAGTACAGAGAACAGGCTTTCTCTTTAAAGATATACAGTTGACCCTTAAATAGCAGAGCTTTGAACTTCATGGGTCCACTTACACATTGAATTTTTAATAAACCTAGTTCAGGACTGTAAATGTATTTTCTCTTCCTTATGATTTTTTTTTTAACATTTTCTTTTCTCTACCTTACTTTATTATTATTAAGAACACAGACTGCATGCAAAATATGAGTTAATTAACTGTTTATGTTGTCAGTAAGGCTTCCAGTCAGCAGTAAGCTAAACAGTGATTCAGTCTGGGGGGAGTCAAAAGTTAATACAAAGATTTTTAACTCTGCAGGGACTGATACCCTTAACTCCCATGTTGTTCAAGGTTTAACAACATTCCACAAGGTGTCCTAACCACATCCACATACATTCTGTTGGTCAGAACATTCTCAGAGCCATATTTAGTTGAAGGAAAGATGAAAAATCTGATATACTTGTGTGTATTCTCATGTATCCCTCCAAAAGTGTGTGCTCTATTTCTAAAGCAGAAGGGTGCAATAGGGATTATACAAAGCTTGCAGTTTGGGCCCCATTCACAACATACAATAGAAAAATTTCCAGTTAAAAGATAGCAGATTAAAACAAATTTTACTCTATTGTTCTATCTTGAAACAAACAGAGAGGGAATATTAACTAACTCAGTATGCCAAAATCAATAATAATGAAACAAACAACCCCATAAGAAGTGGGTAAATGATTTGAACAGATACTTCACCAAAGAAAGCATATGGGAGGCAAGTAAGTGCATGGAAATATGTTTGACATAATTACTTACTAGGAAAATGCAAATTAAAACCACAATAAGATACTACTAAAACCTATTAAAATGGCAAAAAGAACAAACAGGAATAAAAGCTTGGTAATTCCAAATAGTGGCCAGGCTGTGGATCAAATAGAATTCTCACACATTGCTTATACGGGTCGAAAATGGGTCAGCCACTTTGGGAGCCAATGTGGTGTTTTTTTACCTCAGGTTAAGCATATACTTGTTATGCAAGTTAGTAATTCCACTCGTAGGTAAAATCTAAATGAAATAAAAACTTATGTTTGTATAGATGTGCAAACATATATATATGAAAGATGTTTTAATAATCATCCCAAACTGGAAACAAACCAAATGTCACTCAACTGGCATGGTGAATGGATTGAAAAAAAAAAAAAAAAAGTAAACAAAAAACCTGTGGCATACCCATGCAATAGGAAAAAAAAAAAAAAAAAAAACTAACACAGGCAAGAAAGCAGGTAAACCTCAAATGCACTATGCTGGATGAAAGGAGCCAGTCTCAAAAGGCTGTATGCTGTATACTTTCTTTTATAGGACATTGTGGAATAACACAACTGATTCAGAGACTAAGTCAGTCATTTCTAGGAGCTGGGCATTGGGGAGAATCTGATGAAGAAAAAAGGAATGAGAATGTGTGTGTGTGTGCATGTGTGTGAGAGAGAGAGAGAGAGAGAGAGAGAACATATGTGAGGGAATTATACTATATCTTGATTGTTATGGGGGTTACATGCCCATTTATGCTTGTCAAAACTCAGAGAACTGTAAACTAATTATACTCTCTAAATTTTATTGCATGTAATTATGGAATAGATTTTTTTAAAAAGTGATGTAAAATAAAAATTAATAAACTCAAGTCTGAAACAAAGTTTGTTAACTTTGTTAGAATAACAACCCGCATCACTCAAATGGCTAAGTGTATGATCGCAAAAATTAGATTGAAGATATTCCAACCCACTATATTTTTCTATTAGATAAAAAAAAATTCCTTAGGGAAATAATCAGATTAAGGTCAGGTGAAAAATAGTGATTTTTCAAAAACTATAGTGCCAACAGAGGGAGGAAGGGAGGGAGGGAGAAAGTGAAGAAGGGGGAGAGAGAGAGGGAGAGAGAGAAGCGAGAAATAGGAAGCGAGGGTTGGTAGGAAATCAGTAAAATACAGAAGAGCCTGGAACTTTTCCTTCAAAAGGACAATCTGGTAATGGTTACTGGAACATAGACTTGACTAGACTCAAATACATAACAAGTCTACTATTTTATTTAAAGACATTTGTACTGGCAAGACTTAACAAACTTGGACTAAAAATTCTTATAAAAATGATTCTTAAATCTCAAGAATTCTCTGAGCAAGAAGGGAACAGAAAAAAAACAGTGCAGATCAAGGAGAGTATATTCCTTAATACTCTCTTTAAATGTAGTCAAGGAGGATAACGGAAAACAAAAGCACCAGAAGACAGAGGTAAGAGCCATGGAGAAGCATAGGTAAAGAAGACCTTTCTGAAGGCCACGATCATAAGCTTATCAAGGACTAAGTCTACACCAAGGGCAGGGGAACTCACTGTGTGTAACTAATGGAATCAAAGAATTTTTCAGGATCATCACCTTTCCTGATGGGAATATCTGCTATGGTTATTCTTTCTCTGATCCGTTAGGTGCCTGGTAGGTGACAAATAGTCTCTTTGTCCATAGTTCTTTAGGCCAAGAAAAGAATATCTGGACTTAATGCAACCACAGTTTTGCAATTTCTAGGGATTTCAGACTTTGGCCATGATGAGTTTGTTGGTTCAAACTTGGACCTTCAGT
This sequence comes from Lontra canadensis, assembly GCF_010015895.1. Taxonomy (NCBI): domain Eukaryota; kingdom Metazoa; phylum Chordata; class Mammalia; order Carnivora; family Mustelidae; genus Lontra; species Lontra canadensis. The sequence continues at coordinate 59,311,913 of NW_022630995.1, read as the reverse complement.
TGCCTGCCTTGGGAAAGGGATGGTTATGTTCCATATGAGAAGAAGGGGATAAAGGAATAAATAAACTGTGCTGGAGCTATAATCCTAAACACACATTCTCTCTGATCACCCATATTTTCCAACCTCTTTCCACTTTGACAGGACTGTGACTGCATCTTATCAATGGGCAGTGACAAAAATGAGAATATCACTTTTTGCCCAAAGTGTGTAAGAGCCTAATGCACAATCATACAGCTGTCTGTTCCTCTGTCACGGAGACCCAGATATTCTTGAATTTCAGTTGACACACAGAGAATGCATCTTGTAGAAAGCATCTATCAGCTGTTCCGTGAGTGAATGGAGCAGATACCGCTCCCTTCCCCATCAGTATTGGCAAGCAATGGACATGTAATACAGTGAAAATAAACTTAAATTGTAATAAGCCACCAGAACAATATCTAACTATGCTAAAACATCTTGCAATTGCAAAGACCATTATTTCCCAAAGGTACTTAATATTAGAAAATGAATTACGGGTTTCCTGAAAGTACAACTAGGCAAATGAGTTCTATTGTACTTAAAATATTTATTGTATGCAGGACTTCTCTCTTTTAAGATACTTGAGTTGATTGTTTGACCATGAATTTTGTGACATTTGTGTCCCCTTCACTATAAAAACATTCCACAGCCCACTATGAGATCTTTGGTTCCTGAACATCTTCAGATTGTTTTCCCTAGTACTTATTTTGTTACTTGATAACATAAAACTTTCTATAGCTTCTCTCTATTCTGAAAATGAGCATGCTTTGTCTTTGTCCCACTGAGTCTATAAACTTTTTGAAAGGAGAACTATTTCTGATACAGAATCATTTCCAACTAAATCAGGTAAAATTAAACTATAAAAATGTAGGAAAGACTGTGCTGTGTTGCTCAATCAAAATAAAACAATGATTGGCTCTTAAAAGGTATATTAAACAAATATTCATTGGACATTTATAATTTCTAGTTCTTTAGTTTGGTGGGGAACCAAGCCTTTCCAACTACACATAGGTGGTAAGCTCTTTCCTAAGGACATCTGGTTTTAAACATTAAATCTGAGACAGTTTTTTGCACCAATCTTTTTTTTTTTTTTTTTTTTTTTTGGAAAAAAAATCCATCTGAGAGAAGAAATCCCAAATGCTTTATAATATCAGACTCTTGGCTTGATTTAATGCAGTCAAGAATACAAAATTCTCATCTGCCATATAAGTATGCTGAAACTCCATGAGATTTTGCCACCCATAATTTGAGTTTATTAACCTCATGTGCTCTGAGAAAACAGACTGAGTTTCTTTTAAGGAAATAAAGGCCTAAGGAGAAAATATAAGTTAAAAAGATAGCCAGTTGAAGGAGTCAGGTTTACTTAGAAAAAAAACAATCATCAAGTGAAAAATTCTTATGTGTCAAACTGAGCTGACATCATCAGTTATTTATTACTTAAATAATTCTGCCCAGTAGGTGATATTATTGTTATTGTCAAATCAATTTAACTAAGGTGAATTTGCATATAATACAATAGTCAGAGCATCAGATTCTGTACTCAACAAGGTTTCATGATCATGTGGAGCCAATTCCTTAAAATGTCTCTGTGTCTCTCTCTCTGTCTGTGCCTTTGTCCATCTGTCTCTCTCTCTAAGTATATAATTTTATGTGTGAGTGTGTGTGTGTGTGTGTGTGTGTGTGTGTGTGTGCATGGACACACACACATCCCATTGGTTTCTGGAGAAACCTGGTAAATAAAGATTTTGGCATAGCAAAGTGTAGTGCTACTATAACAAACCCCTAAAAATATGGAAGTAACTTTGGAACAGGGTAATGGGTAGAGGCGGGAAGGATTTCAAGATTCACATTAGAAAAAGCCTAAATTGCCTTGAAGAGATTGTTGACAGGAATGTGGACACTCAAGGGGGATTCTCATGTGTTATCAGGTGGAAATGAGAAGCATATTCCTGGAAACTGAAGGAAAGATGATCCTTGATATAAGGTGGCAAAAAACTTGCCAAATTGTGTTCTGCTGTTTTGTGGGAAGTAGAAATTGTAAGTGATGAACTTGGATATTTAGCTGAGGAGATTTCTAAACAAAGGTTTTCCTTGCTCCTATAAGGGCCTACTTAGCCAGAGGGATTCCATCTTGGATTAAACAGATATTTTGTTGTTTATGCAGTAAAATATGGTTGACCAGTCCCTGATAACAGAGCCCAAATACAAGGGGGGGGTCAGGTCAGGTGGAGATAACAGAGCCTGAATGCAAGGATGGTCAGGCCAGGTGGAGACATCCAATCACTATCTCCCTAAAGAATGTAAGCCCCTCCTTTTGGGCACCTTTTGGGCACCAATTCTGACCAAGGTGATAAGCTAGTTCAAATAGCTACTATAGGGTGAATTGTAATGCAGTTGGCCACCCGTGTGTGACCTAGCATGACTATGCAACATTCTCTGTGCGTTACAATCTCATTGGCCACCTGTGTGTGGCCAGGCTCAACCACATGGCCTTTGTTCTATAAAAGTTAGTCTGTGAGGCTGGGAGGAGTCGCTCTCTCTGTAAGAGGCCGCCCCGACCAGTCAGTTTGATTCTCAGTGCTTGGACCAAAATAAAGCTTTGCTTGACCTTTGCTTTGTATCAGTCTCGCTCCTTTGATCACGGACCCTAACACTCCTATAGTAAAATTCAAGAAGGGTGAGGGGGTGCCTGGATGGCTCTGACTTCACCTTATTTCACGATCTCAGGGTCTTGGGATCAAGCCTTGCATGGGGCTCCCTGCTCAGTGCTTCTCCCTCTGCCTTCTCCCTCTCTCCACCACCTCACTCTCTCTCTTTCAAGTAAATAAATAAAATCTTTAAAAAAAATTAAGTAAAACATTTAAGAAGAGTAAGAAACACAGAAAAGGTAATGTTGGATAAGAGAACCACGACCTGAAGACTTGGAAAAATCTCAACCTATCCATATTGCAAATAATGAGTTAGTGTGTTCTGGAGAGAACACCAAATCTGTGGCTGGATAATCATCCCATAAATTGGAATATCTGGTTCATAGGGTAAGTATATATTTAGCTTTTAGTGGAGCTGCCACTGTTTGCACAGGTGAGTGGTATGTGGGGAAAAAGGCAGAAGGAAATCTAGAACAGATTAAATTTCCTTATAATCTGCAGCCCATTGACAACTACTTGAGTTAAGGAAAGGATAACATTCCTCCAGCAACTCCCAACTATCTTAATGTTAATGCTTTGCTAGAGGGAAAAACAAATATAGCTTGACAATAGTTAGGTCTCCAGGATCCTGTGACTCTTCTTTAGCATAAGAAAGTCCCTTTGGAAATTTCCCTTTGTCATACGTCCCCCCAACTCCAAAGTATATAATTAGTCATTCCTCAAAACTCCAGTGCAGCTCCTTCTGCCCAGGGGTCCTTTCTCCCTGCTTTAATAAAGCCACTTTTTTGCATGAAAGACATCTGAAAAATTTCTTTTTGACCATCGGCTCTGAACTCCAACATTCAAAAACCACATCAAGTGTGTCATTGTATATTCCCACTAGCAAATCATGAGAGGCCCATCTGTTTCCCATTTCTGTTTCCTATCACCAACATTTGGTGTGATCAGAATTTTTTTTTTTTTTTTTTTTTTTAAGTAGGGTCCATGCCCAGCATGGAACCCAACATGGGGCTTGAACAAAAGATCCCTGCCTAGATCAAGACCTGAGCTGAAATCAAGAGTCGGACACTTAACTGGCTGAGCCACTCAGGCACCCCCAGACTTTTCCATGTTAGCTGTGTTGATAGGTTTATACTATTATCCCAGTACGATTTTAATCTGTTTTCTTCGTGACCGATGATATTGAGGATTTGTTCATGTACCTATTTGCTTCTGGTCATGAGCACGCCACGAAGGCGCATACACAAGTTGTGTCTTTCCACAATGACACCTTTATTCAATCATAAAGCAAATTTAAATCACAATTATAAACAGGTTCAGGATTCTAAACTCATTGACAATTCACTATGTGATTAAACTTGGCTTCTTACCTGACACACACAGCAGGACAGAAGACAAGCCACACAACAAACCAGATAACAGAGGGGTGCAGGAAGTGAAAGAACCAAACAGGAAGTCAGTCTGTGGGCACACAGCTGAGATAAGGCCTCTGTCTGGTCCAGCTCTCAGCACTTACTGCTTCTGATGTTCAAGCAGGGAAGGATCTCAGTTCTGTTTAGAGATCCATCGGCAGAGCCTTCAGCATCAGTAGCCTTTTTTCAGTGGTCAGACATAGACAATGTCTGAAGAGTTTGCAGTTTGCTGCCAAAATCCTTCCCTTTTTAAAAGTATTTAATTAATTTTGGGACTCTGCAGACTGATGAGGTTTTAGAATATAGGTAAGGATTTGTGGGTGACATCTGGAGCCAATGACCAAGGAAGAATTCTTGAGACGTCTTTGGTGCAAAAGCACAGGGATAGGACCCATGGACGGAAAGGGCTGCTGCATGGCGGTTGTGAGGGGTGGGTGATTATATACTATGGGGCTGGAGGAGGTAAGGAAAAGGGAGGTATTCAAAAGAACTTTCATATGTTAAAGTTAAAGAAGACTCCTAGAATACCAGAGGCCTTGCCATTGTCGATTAATGTTGTTTTTCCTTCTGGCAAGGCAGTAAGACTAAGATAGTTGGAAGCGCATCCTGGAGGAACATTCCACTCTGCCCACTTCAGGTATCTGTCACTGGGGTGCAGGTTGTAAGGACATTTAATTGTATCTACAGTTTCTTCTGGAATCTAGGTTGTTGGTAGAAATGCTTTGCTCTTGTAGATTTCGACATTTATAAACTGAGGGAGGTTTGTGTCTTACAGGACTGTGATCTCTATAAATTAAACTATTTGTTCTGCCTAAAGGGCGCTGAGGAGTGCTTGAGGAACATCACATAGATCCCATCTGAGGGGTGGGGTGTGGGGTGTCAGCTTCTGCTTTGTCTTCAGCTTGCCTTCTGCTCCCTCATCACAGACCTTCTCTTGCTCTGCTCATTATCAGATCTGGGGTGTCACCTGAGAGTGGTCCTCACAATATCCCCTAGCTGTAGCACCTTAATGGCTTGTGTCATTGCTTGGTGCAGGCTCCTGATGACACACTCCATTTTGCTTTCTACACTTCTGTATATAGTCTTTAGTGAACTGTTTTTTTTCAAATCATTTGCCCATTCATTTCTTGAGTTATTTGCTTACTACTGTTTGTTGAGATTTCTTTATATATTTTGAATTCAAGTCCTTTCCCAAACGTGTGATTTTTCTAATTATTTCTATTGGTACATAGCTTGTCTTTTCATTTTAACAATATCTTTGAAGAGTAGATTTTTTAAAAGATTTTATTTATTTATTTGAGAGACAGAAGAGAGAATAAGAGGGAGTGGTGAGGGAAAGTGGGAGAGGGAGAAGCAGACTCCTTGCTGAGGACCCTGGGATCATGATCTGAGCTGAAGACAGATGCTTAATTTATTTAATCATCCAGGAGCCCCTCAAAGAGTAGAATTTTTAATTTTGATAAAGTTCAATTTATCTTTTTTTTTTTTTTTTTCTTACATGAAACATGTTTTTGATGTTATGTCTAAAAACCCCTGCCTAACCCAAGGTCATATATATCACTGCTAGGTTTTTTCCTCAGAAGTTTCATGGCTTTAGGTTTCACATTTAGGTCTATAATCCAATTATGTTAATTTTAATCTGTGACAAAAAGTAAAGATCCAAACTTATTGTTTTTTCCATAGGAAAATTCAAATTTTCCATTTTCAACCATTCAAAAGATGTTTTCTCCATTGAGTGGACTTTGCAACTTTGTCAAAAGTCAATTATCTATTTATGGGTCCATTTCTGCTTTTCTATCCTGTTGCATTGATTCATTTGTATTTTACCCAGAGCACACTGTCTTGATTATTAGAGTTTTGTAAGTCTTGAAATCAAGTAGTATAAGTCTTCAAAATTTGTCCTTTTCATTTCAAAACTGTGTTTTAGGTATTCTAGGTTTCTGGAAATTTCATATGAATTTTGGAATCAGCTTCTTAATTTCTACAAAGAGCCCTTATGGAATTTTGATGAAGAGTATATTGAAACTATAGAATAATTTATGGAGAATTGATATTTTAAAATATTGATTAAATCTTTCGATTCATTTCAGTCTTTTAAATTTCTCCCATCCATGTTTCAGTCTATAGGTTGTCAGATGTACCCATAAATAATTCATGTTTTTGATGCTATGACAAATGGTATTGTTTATTTTATTTCAATTTCTGGTTGATTTTTACTTGTGTACAGAAATAGAATTGATATGTATGTTGATCTTGTAGCCTACAATCCTGCTAATTTATCTATTACTTTAGTTCCTTTTTAAAGTAAACTTCATAGGATTTCCTTCATATAGGATCATGACATCTGTGTAACGAATTAAAAAAACAAGAAGATAATTTTACTTGTTTCTTTCAAATCTGAATGTCTATATTATTATTGTTATTTTTGTCTTTATTATTTAACTTATTAAACTAACAGCTCCAGTGAAAGGTGGAATAAAAGAGATGAGGATGGAACCTTTTTATCTTGTTCATAATCTTTAAGGGAAAACATCCTGTCTTTCACCCTTATGTATCATGTTAGTTGTACATTTTTCAAAGATTCTCTTGATCAATTTTAGTAAGTTTCCTTCTATTGCTAGATTGCTGGATAGTTAATTTGTGAATAGATACTGAACTTATTATAGAAAATCCTATATCTATTGAAATTATATCATGTAATTCTCACCTCAATTGTATCAAATTGTTACATTACATTGACTCATTTTAGAATGTTATAAGCATATAACCTAAATTCTTGGCACAACCATTTTAGGCAGAGTGTATTATCCGTTTGTATATCACTAAGTCAGACTTGTTAGCATTTTGGTGAAGATTTTTGCACATATGTTTATTAAGAATATTGGGTCACAAAATTGTCTTATCACATTTTTACCAGTTTTGGTGAGAGAATAACATAGGCCTCATTAAATGGTTTGGGAAGTTCTTTCCACTCCTCTATTTTTTCAACTGTATTATATTCTTAAGTTAAACTTTAGATATAATCCACCAATAAAGCTATTTAGGTCTGGGATTTTCATTGTGAAATGTTTTTCAATTCTGAATTCAACCTTTTTATTTATTTATTTTTAATAGATACAGGGCTATTATGATTTTAAAAATATTTTCTATTGTCAATTTTGTTAATTAGTGTCTTCAAGAACCTTAAACATCTTACTCTGCTCAAATTCTTGTCATAGTATTCTCTTATAATACTCTCAGTGTCTGTAGGCTTCATACTCAATGTCTGTAGGCATCAATTTCTATAATTTCCATTTGGCTCATTTTTATATCTTCCATTTCCTTCTCCATTATGCATATATTTTAATTTATATCCACCATAGCATTTATAAGGCCTGCTATGAAGTCCTTGCACACTATTTCCATCATCAGCTCTGTCGTTTGTGAATTTGTTTTATTGACTGGATATAGGTGCTAGTTTTATGCCTATTTGCATGAAATAATTTCTGATTGGATGAGAAGCACTTGTAAATGATGTGTTTTTGAATATCAGGAGCTGACCTGCCTTAACAGAGCACTAATCTTTGTTTTGGTAGGCACTTACCTTGAACTGAACAGCTTATTCACTGGAGCCTTGCTTTCAAGCTCTGTTATGACAGCTCTAAGCAGCTTTTCCTCTAGGCTTGTTTAGCCTTTCTACTGAAGTGTTAGCCTTCTCAAAGTTCTAGTGAACGCCTCCAGTATTCAGTGAGATCTCTCCAGTCAGACTCCTAGAAGCACTGATATTTTCCATTCCTTTGTAACCTCTGGTAATTCTTCACCTGATAGTCCTCTGAGAGTTCTTTCCCTGGTCTTTTCAAATTGCATTCCATGCAAGTAAACTTTATTGTCCCACAAGATGCTGCAGAATTCCTATGCAGATTTTTAAAGGTTCTGTGTGTGTGAGTGTGCTCACAGCTCTCTTTTACACACTCCTCTATAGATTCTAACTGATTAAGCCTCTTAGAACTTCCATGTGTTACCTTGTAACTAACTTGGACCTCTCTTCCCTGTATCACATTCCAGAAGGGATGTCCAGGCAGAAATCCAGCGTGGTTCACTTTGTTTTCTTTTCTCAAGATTAACAGTCCAGCAGTACCTGTTTTCTATTGTCTAAAAACAATGGTTTCATTTATCTTTTCCAGTGTTCTGGTTACTTTTAGGAAGAGGTAATTCTGGTACCAGTTACTCCAACACAGCCAGAAGTATATGTCCCTTAAGTTAGTTTATATTTTTTAATGTTCTAATTGAATAAATAAATGCTCAAAGAATATTCTTTCTTTCTGATGTCCATTCTTCTGGTTTTGTATTTCAGGAAATAAGTGATCAAACAGTCTCTAACAACAATCACCTGTTGGAAAATTCTGACCTTTCTCCAAGCATAATACTGAATATCTGATGTATCATATTTACTTTTATCTATTGATGATGTAATTGACAGAGGTATTATCATCCCATTTTTCAAATAAAGTAACTCAGGACTAGGCAGGTAGAGTAATAGTCCAAAGTCAAGCAAGGGTCAAAACCATTTATTTTTCTTGATCTTAACCCAGTTCGCAAAAATGGATGTTGACTCATCTCCGTGAATCAGTTTAGAGAAGGAATACTCAGAAAAAGAAATTACCTTGTTTTGCTACCGGTGGTGGAATCACTTAGTAAAACTTAATACATTTACAGACTCAGGGTTAAGTTGGGCAGAACTTAGCAAAATCATGAAACATAAGAGGCATTTCTTCTGTACGCTGCTTTTTTCCTCTTTCTATAATTATTCTCCATTTCCCTGCCCACAGCCTTTGCTAAAACCCAATTTTTGCCCTGTATTTTCTCTCAGTGGGTGATACTAAGTCAGAAATCTAACAAAATTCCATTTCCTTTCTTTGTAATCCTACCCCTAATCTCTGGTATATGAGTGTGCCCTGTTTTCTGTCTCCTGCAGTGGCATTAGTTCAAGCTCACATTATCCTTGACCGTTCATCTGCAGTAACCTTCTAGCTATGAAAGCTTTCCAATTACCTTTGCTGAATCCACTTTTGAAGCACATTATATTTTCCACATGAGAGCCAATGAAATTGTATAAGATCAGGTCTTTATCACCCGTATGCTGAGAAATGGTTCTTTGGTTGTCCTTGCCCCCACAGCGTTAAGATGCAGGACTGCCATGGCTGATGGTCATCTCCTAAGCTTCACCTCAATCTCTTTCTCACTGGTTTTATCTTGAAGAAACGAATGCATGAGTGTGTCATTACAAAGGAACCATTCCTAATAACCTATGTAGCTCTTGGTAATGCATCAAAGATAAAGCATAACTAGGGGAAAACCCTCAGCTATGCTGAGGCCCACCCCTCACCCCCTTTCTCATGTGCCTGTCTTGGTGGTAATGCTAAGGCTATTTCTCATACCAGGATCAGGCTACTTTTGCAAGGCTACATCATGGGGGTTTATATTATACCATGCAAGTACTCAGCAAAGGCTTAGGACCCAGCAAATGCCTCTACCTATAAAGCATCCACTACAAGTAGAGTAACCGGTCATCCTATTTTCCAGCTCAGTCTGGTTTATACCTAATGCTTCTGGATAAGTAACAGTAGTTCCCCTCCTCTTGAAAAAATATCCTAGTTTGATAAAATAAGTAGTCAATTTTGCTATAAGGGCATTTTAGCTAAAACAAAATTAATCTTATTCTTGCCATATTGTAAGGTCTTAACAGTGGTTGCCACAGAACGACCTTGAACTTTGCAAGAACCTACCTTAATACAAAAGGTTGCTTTGCAGTCTTAGAAGATATAGGAGCCTGAGTCCTATCTCTGCCCAAGAACAGTCATGAAGGTCTCTCTCGTTTTAAATTATTAATACCAGGCTTTAGTAAGCAGTAGTGGGTTGGCTGTCCATGATTCCTTTCCTCATTTAGGGCAAGGTGGGGATGTGTAAGAAATAATTTTGGATTAGGGTCAGAAATCCTCAAAGAATTATGGGGTGACTTCAAGGTGATGCTCTGGTATTATAGGTGTGCATTCTGATGAGACATATATCCTTAGGCCTAGGAGATTTATGACATGAGAACTAGAAGAAAAGATGAAGGTTATTAATGGCAAGCTGTGCTGGGTGATAATAAATTGTCCTGACCTGAGTTAGCTGTTTATCTAATGGGAGAGAAGTCTTCTAGTGGGATTATCTAACCCAGCTTGGTAGACAAGATCTATTTGAACAGTAGATGCATGTTCAAAACTCAGAACTCATTAACTGAAGAAAACGGTAAAAAACAAAAATGCCCTGGGGAGTAGGCAAAGGGGAAATATAAAGGAGAAGAGGTTCTGATAATGACAGACAGTACTAAACCTACCTGTATTAAAGAAAGCACCAAGATATATGCCCATAGTAAAGGAGTAGAACAACAGGGGGGACACAACCAGAGAGGTATAATCACTGATGAAGGGAAAAACAAAGATGCAGCAAGAAGTACTCCTTGAGGGCTGGAACTATGAAAAACACAGGGCAGATAGTGTCTTAAAGAGTATTTGGAATAGATATTGTTTGCTACTCTCCTCAAGGCTCCTGTTTCAGGAGCATAACCACAGGAATCTATGGAACAGGATTCTCTGGCTGTAGTCCATGTGTGATGAGGCAGCTTTATGGGACTGTGCTATTCTACACGGAGAGTTACTAACTGCTGCCCCAATGGCCTAAGCTTGCTCATCATGCACCGTAGAGATGATTAACTCAGCCAACACCCCGAGTTAATGCACAATGAAGAAATGAGACTCTAGAAACACACCACATGAAAGGAAATGTAAACTAATAAATTTTGAATAATGTTAATGTAAGATAAAAGCATCTTATTTGGGCTCTGATCTGGGGACCTGGGCTCCCAACTTTGCAATTTTCTAAACTTGGCAAAAAGGTTTTTAGTTCTATTAAGACAGAACACCCTTTTCTTTGAAGGGACAGATGATAAACATTTTTAGGCTTACCACAATATTGGATCTCTCCATATAGACTTGAACTTCTTATTTTGGCTCAGAAAACGGTCCATCTACAATATGTAAATAAATGGATGTGACTGTGTCCTAATAAAACTTTATTTACCAAAACCGTGCTTGTCTTGCAGGGCCATAGTTTCTCAACACTTAGTCCAAGAGAAGCAGTAATTATTGGTTCCTTCCTACTCTTAGATACGGTAAATGCATTCTGTCCAAATCAACCTCTTATTGGGATAGTTCTGAGACTGAATTAAAGGGCATAGTTTATCAATTTTGGAAACTTGATATAGACTGGCTAACATCCTAAAGGTGAAATAAAACAAACATCTCAATCTTTGAGAAGGTATTTAGCAATACCAAATACTGGGTTCTGCAAATATAATTTAGCTCTAGGGTTTACAGATCACTTTATCTTTAAATTTTGTTATCAGGGCTTTAGTACCATAATAATTTTGTATTTGGTAAAGCCTCATTTGACTTTAAAAGTTAAGATTTGGGATTGAAGGCATACAAGTTCTGCTGCTGTGAAGCACCATAGCCTTCCAGAGGAGTCAGCCCAACCATCATGAGCTCCACCCTCTGGCTGAATTTAATCAAAGCAAGAAACTGAAGGTGACTTTGATTGCTTGGTAACTTCAGCTGAAAAGGTTGACATTTAATTTGTAGCTTTATGTATTATTATTATTTTTTTAGTATTTTGAAATATTTACAAAATTTATAAGAGAATTTAATATGGTTTAGATTTTAATGCAGTTCATGGGGCGTTTATAAGAAGCATACTAAAATTTGGAACATATTTGTGTCAGCATCATTGAGATACAATGTAATTTGATTTGATTTAATCGAAGAATTTCTAAAAACTGATATTGGACACATTTTGGAATGGGTGGCAGGATAGCCATAAAATGTTCACCTTTGGGTAGAAAATAGTCTTAATAATGATTTGATTCCCCTGTGGGTGTTAGCTCCACTCCCCCACCATGGTTCCAGTTGAACGATGCACATTGACTGCCTTCCTCCTCTGCCTTCCTTCTTCAATTCTTTACTGGAGTGTCTTTCACCCACCAAATAACAATATTTTTCTCAAGGTTCCATTTGAGGAGGACCTAGACTAAAACAATAAATTTTGGTTGAACAAACAGCTCAATGAACAAGTAAACATTCTTTACACTTTATTAGGGGAAGAAGGGAAACTGGGTATATGTCAGGAAAAAATGCTCCAAGACAGGTGACAGGGCTGTTTCTTTAAGGTCCTACTCTCGGTTTCTTTTCATCTCCACTGCTTGTGCCTTGACCAGTCCTGCAGGAGTATCTTGGATGATTTGGGTTCTACTTCCAGAGTTTTCCTCTAACTTGTCTCACTGCTTCCTTAATCTTTATTTAGTCTATTTCTAAGAGAATCATTGAGAGGAATGGATCAGGTCATCAACTTGAAAAGTAACAATACAACCCCTTCTTTGACCTGTACCTGCTAAACATCACATAAGTGCCAGCCCCTATTCAAATGCTTGTGCTACATCTGACAAGCAAGCCAAACCAAGAGGTCCTCATCTGGTCAAACTCTCGAATCTTGGGTTAGAAATAAGAACATCTGACCTAAAAACATACACCATGAAGGAAAGAGGTCTTGGTCTCACAAGCTACTGAACCACACATTCCCTTAAGAACTTCTGTTTATCCACCCTGAAGCAAATCTCTCCTGAAAGCAAAAATAAATAAATAAATCGTGCCTGTAAGCTAACTTTACTTTGATGTTAATTCACAAAGCATGCACGTGCCTCATCAACCAGGCACACCATACAAAAGAATCTATGCTTGAAAAATGTTTTCCTTCACACACCCTCCTTGGGGTACTGCACTCAAGGCGTCCTTATGGGTCTCATTTTCCTATGGCTTCCGTTCTTCTTTCTCTGAATCACACAGGCTTTGATTAACATCAGTTCTCTGGGAATATTTCTCAGGGAGATTTCTTTTTTTCTCCATTTCCCCCACAGGTTTGTATAGGTTACTTAATGGTGCAATTAATTATTGTTTTATGACCAGATAAAAAGTTCTTTTATTTGTTCTTTCCTCAGATTTTTCTTGGTGAAGGAGATGACACAAATCACTTTTCTTCCCCAAAGGAGAATAAAGTGGACTTTGATAAAGGTCAGGAAAAGAGAGTTGGAGAGGAAAATTCATTTATTAGCTCCCTTGGCACTTTTCGTTGCCTTTTGAAAAATAAAAATCTGTTGAAATGAAGAATTTTAAAATAACATGTGTTCACACTAAAAACATAAGTTGCATTAGCAAAATGTTGCCCCCCCCCCTTTTCTTCAAGTATTTTCTGTACTCGGCAGAGGTGATGGCTTGAAAGTATGCAGAGTGATCGGATATTATAAGAGTGAATTGCCAAGTTTTTCTATAGAAGCTAAATTTGACTCAAAAGAAGATGTTTTGATTATGTATCCTTACATATTTCCCTTATATTTTTCTTAACCCTGCTCATTATAGATGGAAACATATGCAACCCTACATCTGGGCAAAAATTTTTTTTGGTATCTCGCTTCACCCTAAAAAGAAAGGAATTATTATATATTAAGAGGTAAGTCATTTAAATAGTAGGAGGGTGTTCTAATCTGCAAACAATAAAGGGGGTGGAATTAAAAGCATTATAAAAGTGCAGCTGATACCTTTACACAATGACCAACATATTGAATTAAACATGTACCTTGATGAAGAAGATTAATCTACTGGTTATCCCAGTCAGTCAGGATTTGCTATGAAACAGACAACCACAAAATGTCAGTGGCTACCACAAAATACCATGGACTGGATGGCTTAAACAATAAACATTAATTTCTCACAATTCTGGATGGGAGTTCCAAAATAAAGGTGCCAGCAGATTTGGTGTCTGGTGAGAGCCTGTTTACTTGTTTGCAAAAGGCTATCTTCTTATATCCTCACCTGGTCTTTCCTTGGTACATATATATTGAAAGAGATCTTGTGTCTCTGTCTCTTTTTATGCCAGCAGATCTGGTGTCTGGTGAGAGCCTGTTTACTTGTTTGCAAAAGGCTATCTTCTTATATCCACACCTGGTCTTTCTTTGGTACATATATATTGAAAGAGATCTTGTGTCTCTGTCTCTTTTTATAAGGGTGCTAATCCCATGATGAAGTCCTTATCCTCGTGAATCTGCTAACCCTAGTCACTTCCCAAAACCTTCACCTCAGGACATCATCACATTAGAGAGTAGGGTTTTGAAATATGAATTTGGCTGGGGGGACACAAATATCCTGTTCTTATCAGGCATATACAATTGTGTTCATTGTGTCTTGCAAATCTGCCAGTCCACATGGATTTGGTTGATTCAGCTCAACTAGTTGGGCTTGCCTCCATGATGCAGGTTGGGCTTGGTTCTTTGCCATATGTATGTCATCCTCCTCAGATCAGGGTTTAGGTAAGACATGGTCTTCTCAAGGATGAAAGTCAGGAGCTCAAAGAAACAGGTCCATTTACCCTTTGGATAATCTCTGCTAGTAAGCATTAACCAAAGCAAATCCAGTTAGCCAGACCCAAAATCATGAGGCCAGGAAGTACACTCTATCCGACATGGAGATCAGAAGTAGGAGAGAAAGTAAATGTATTGTGAAGAATCATCTGACCTATGAAACTTAGCTACTCCAGGAAGGATGTGCTGACTATTCTAATTCTTTCACTCTGTAAAGTCAAAATCTTTGTGTGCCATTTTTTCTCTTGTTTCATCTGTAAGATTTTTCCATGTGCCTACAATTGCACATGTTGTAGTCTGTCCTAATAATGTATTTGTTTATATAACAATCTCTCATTGCAGAGGCCATCAAGAATGTTTTATGATTCCCTGTGTACACAGAGATCAGTACATTCAACAAATGGGTATTAGATGGATAGACTACAATGTGTGTGCAAACTAGTAGTATTTCATTCTGTTGCTTTATATTTTAAGAAATGCAATGAATAATGCTTTGATGTTTTTATAAATCTCACTACCTCATAAGTTTAATAAGAGGATTAAACTCCATAAAGTGTTCTCAACACTAGGCATCCAGAACACATTAGCTCGCCCCTTTGTTACTATTATTGTTAGTATTACATTTAAGAGGCTAACTCTGAAACTTGTATCACTACTTTTATTTGTTAAATTACTTATCACTATTATGACTTGTTATGCCTCTTAAAGAACAGATTATCTCCACTAACCAATTGCTGAAATCTGACAGAAACAAACAAAAATGAAATTAAGTATCAGTTTCTAAACATGTGCATTATTCCTTACACAAACCTGATTTTCCATGTAAAACTCTAGTTTTATGAAAGCACAACTTTTTTCTATGAAGGAAAAAAAATGGTTTGATTTTGAGCCATACCTTTTTGACATAATCGTAAATATGACATGGTTCTTACCATGGTGTAGTACATAAGGATTATGTACAATGCAGGGGGATGTGGAGTTCTGTATTGCTTATTTTGAGAGATAGTGAAAGAAACTGAAGATTATTTACAACTTCCCTTTGTGATGTGCTAAAGGGAGGATGAGACTGAGTAATGAGAGAGAAGATGATGGGCTTTGCTAACGCAATGTGTTCTGCGATGACACTATCATGTATAAACCTGAGACTGTTAATTATGCATTAGTGAGGATTGGGAAATTGTTCTTAACTGGGTTGAATAGATTTAATAAAGGTTTTTATTCATTTGTTTGTTTTATCTTAAGTTTGCTTTCCCTTGGAGGGTATGCCCCAGTAGAGAGTTCAAGGAAAATGGATCTCAAACAGAAAGTAGTAGTCCCATTGGGATGAAGAATAAAAGGTTAGATTTTGGGACTACGATTGTTGCTGGAAATTCAGGGAAAGCATACCAAAAGGGGCCCCCCAAAGTTTGCATAGGAATTCATATCAACATTTATCACACTCCAGAAATCCATGTGTGCAGTTAATGAATGCCAGGGATCTAGTTAAAAGGCATAACAAGGAGACTGAAGAATTGAGCAGATTTAGCACCTGTTATCCTGTGCTTGGGAGGCTTGATAAAACCCTCAAACTTTCCATCAGAAACCCATATGGACCATGATTCAAGAGTAAGGGCATCACGGAGCTAAGCTTTAAACCCTAGGAAAAAGGGGAAATTTAAATCGAGTTCAATGAGCCTAAACATAAGTTGCACAGGACCAGAGATGACCCATCAATAATTTAACTGCCTGCTAGACTCAAATCAACCTCTCTGCAGGTGCAGGTAGAAGAACCCCAAATCTCTGAATGTATACCTCATATACCAGTACAGAAGAAAACTCGACCTGGCATGTAGAAAAGCAGATAAAATGCAATGCATAAGCAAGAGAAAATTAGTAAATAAAAACAGACCTAAACGTATCCCAGATGTTAAAATTAAAAGACAAGGACTTTACAATAACTATGATAGATATTTTAAAGTATTTCAAGAAAAGATGGTCAAGAGTTTTCAGGAAAAGATGGAAGAATTCAGAGTGGTGTAGACATGCTTAACAATAACCAAATAAAAACAGGCACCTGGGTGGCTCAGTGGGTTAAGCCGCTGCCTTTGGCTCAGGTCGTGATCCCGGGTTCCTGGGATTGAGTCCTGCATCAGGCTCTCTACTTCGGTGGGGAGCCTGCTTCCCCCCTCTCTCTCTGTCTGCCTCTCTGCCTACTAGGGCTCTCTGTCTGTCAAATTAAAAAAAAAAAAAAAAAAACCTTAAAAAAACGAATAAAATTCATAGAACTAAGATGTGCAGTAACTGAAATAAAAAAGAGGATGGCGCCAACAAAATTGGACAGTGTGTAAGAAAATAATTATAGCTATGAAGTCAGCATAATCAAAATAGTTCAAAGTGAAGGGAAATGATTGGAAAAATGAGCAAAACTTTGACAAGTTACAGGGTCTTAGTTAACAGTGTCACACATATGGAGTTGGAGTTCATCAGAAGACAAGAGACAGAATGGGCAAGATAATCTATTTTAAGAAATCTTAGATGAAATATTCCAGTTTCATTAAAACCACTAACCTCTAGTGAGCGAATGCCAAGTGGGATAGATACCGAGGGAATGTACGCCAGAATATTTCATAGTCAAACAGCCGAAAACCAAAATAAAGAGAACATCTTAAATGTAGCTAAAAAAAAAAAAAAATATATATATATATATATATATATATATATATATATATATGTGTGTGTGTTTATTTCATACAGTGAGTAAGAAAATGAATAATGGACTTTTCATCAAATGGAGTCTAAAAAACAATGGAATAGAATCCTTAAAATTATAAAATAAACAAAATCCTCCTGTGTTAGTTTCCTGCGGCTACTATAACAGGTTTTCCCAAATTAATGGCTTAAAATAGCACAAATGTATTATTTTACACTTCCAGAGGCCTAAAATCTGAACTCAGCTTCACTGGACTAAAGTCAAAGTGTTGGCAGAGCTGTTTCCTTCCAGAGGCTCTGAGAAGAAAATTCACTTCCTTATCCTTTTCAGCATTTTATGGCTCCCTGTGCTCCATGGTGTGTAGCCCCTTGTTCTATGTTCAAAGCGATCACCACAATTTACCTGTGACTGCATCTCCTTCCCTCTCTAACTTCTCCTGTTTTCCTCTCAAGAGGATCGCTGTGATCACCTTTGAGCTGACCAGTTACCCCCCAGAATAATCTCCTATGTCAAGATCATTCACCCAATCAAGTTTTCAAAGTCTCATTTGCTATACAAGGTTTATTCAACCTGCAGGGTTCATCTGCTTTATGTAAGGGCCGAATTTACAAAGTGCATGTATATATAGCAGGGTTCACCACTTATGCACCCTTTAGGTCCTTAAGGGTGGCTCTAGGTTTAGTGGTCTTAGTCGGGATATGATTTTTTTTTTTTTTTTTTTTAATTTACTTCCTTGGCTGGGAGGAGGAAGGTAGAGCTTCAGAGGATTTTACTTGGTCTTCCATAATGGCTCTTACCTATCAGCCAAGGGACTGATGTGGGGCTCACACCAACCATCAGGTATGCTAATTGCAATTATTTACTTAGGGACTGGGGAAGTGATTACTGAATGGGATCATTGACCCAGTAAGGTGGACTTTGACCAGGACTCCTCTTATTACCTGGTCTCCACATGTACCCTTCTAACAGAGCCAAATAACAGGTAATGCTTCAGGTTTCCAGTTACCAATATCAGCTCAGACCTCTGAAATGTTTTCCCAGTCCCTTCTCCCACAGGGGGCAGTTTCCTGAATAAATGATTGCAAGTCTCTTTGGGGAAAGAATGGGGGAATCATCACATGTCTTTGCCATGGTGTGGCAGGATCCTTCCTCCAGGGGGCCAGACTCCCCTTTAGGCATTATGTTCCAGATTTTAAAACCGGTGCATGTATAGAAAAGTGGCAAAGAATCATGACTTTGATTTCATTGGACAACTGTTCTCACCCTGTTGGACATGACTTTCAAATTTTTTCTAATGATAAAAGTCCAGCATTATCCTTGTGGCTACTCCACTGTTGCCACTAAGGATGTATTTTGTTAAACACTCCCATAAGTCTGTGTATGTCAGACCACTTGGATGCCATTCCAACCCTGCCATTCATGATAATCTTATCTACCTGGATTCTGAAAATTGAGTGCCACCATATGACCTCTATTGTTTTGGGATCTTAATGACCCCATTGCTCTCAGTGAGCCTAGTTTACCATGGCCCTTCCTACTGTCAGTGGTGGCTTACCCAGTGGCCAGGAAGGGTGTGAGGGTAGATCCTATGGAGGTTGTACAGATTGTGTTAGAGGGAGAAGCTTCTTCATTGTCTTCAGGCCCCAAGGGTATGTTAGAACTATTTTTGTTTGTTTATTTGTTTTTAAACTACAATTAAATAAGAGTGAAATAAGCCAGTCAGGGAAAGACAAATATATGTTATTTGCTTATTTATTTATTTATTTATTTATATGTGTTAGATCTTAATAGGCATATATGGGCCACTTTGGCAGATCCAGAGGAGTTTGACTTTTCTTTCCTTTTTATTTATTTATTTATTTATTTTTTTTTAAGATTTTATTTATTTGACAAACAGAGATCACAAGTAGGCAGAGAGGCAGGCAGAGACAGAGAGAGGGGGATGCAGGCTCCCTGACGAGCAGAAAGCCCAGAACCCTGGGATCATGACTTGAGCCAGAGCCAGAGACAGAGGCTTTAACCCACTGAGCCACCGAGGTGCCCTGGAGTTTGACTTTTCAAATCATAAAAGGACATCCACCTGTTGTCCCCAACCTAGTGACAGAATGCCATTATTTTCCAATCAGAGTCTTAATTTTGGCACACCAGGCTTACATTGTTTCCATGTTTAACTTTCTCCATGGTTCAGTTACTCTGAATATTAAATCCTGGGGACCTGGTCCCAATTCAACACTACTTAGTGCCAGCACTTGTTTACTTCACTACCTACCAATGGTGGGTCTTTATGACCAGTTGCATGACAGATAATTCTTCAGACTTCACTGTTGATTTCTGAAACGTTTCCTGGTACCAGTGATCACAGAAGTTTTTTTCTGATTACAGATGCAGAGAAAGATTTTATCATACAATTATATGTTACTAATCAATAGCAGTGGAAGGAAGGAAGAAAAAGCAAGGACTAGACAGAGGTAGTAGCCGAACTGTGATACACACCTAAAAACTCTCAGCCAGTCCTATGAGGAAGTCTGAAGCATATATGATGCATCAGAGTTGGCTGCATTCAGCGCAAATGGGAAGGTCTTTAAACTCTTATCAGTCACTGGAGGTAGTCTGCCCCTGGAAAGGTTGTAAACCTGTGCCAGGTGGCTCTCTGCAGCTGAATGAAGTAAACATTGATCTGGCTGATGCCCTCACTTAAAGAGGGATCAAATGGCATCTCTTTCAGGTCTGCCACAACACACAACCCAGATTGGGGGGGCGGGGAGGCCAAGTCTTGAATAGACTGTCAATGAGAAGATAAAATACGGTCCAATAAGTCTATAGAAATGGAACCTGCTTAGTCATTGGAAAAATGCAAATTAAAAACATCGCAAGAAAATATCTCATATTCACTGAATGGCAAAAAGTCACAACTACAACAAAAGTCAGACAATACCAAATGTTAAGAAGGAATGAAACAACTTGACTTGCACACATTGATAAAAGGAGGTAAAAAATGCAATCTCATTTCAAGTTTGCTTGGCAATTTCTTATAATGTTAAATACACACTTACCTATGTCCAAAGACCTCCATTCTTAGGTAATTTCTCAATAAAAAGAAAAGCATATAATCACAAAAATAGTTGTATAAGAATGTCCATAGAAATAATAATCAAAATAATCACAAAATGGAAGAGAACACAGGTGTCTATCAACAAATGCACGACTTTAAATATGACGGTCACAAAACGAAACTTCATTCAGAAAAAGAAAAAAAAAATTAAAAACAAAATTACCAACTATCGATGTGTGCAGCTACATAGATGAACTAAAGAAACAATCTGATGAGCAAAAAGAAATCAGATACAAAAGTGTATACAAGCATGATGCTATTTAATAAGTAGTACAAGAATATGCAAAACGAATGTGTAGGGATAGGAAACAAAATGGCTTGAGGAAGTCTAATCAATCAGAAAGGGGAATAAAGGTACTTCTTAGGCTGATAGAGATGTGGATTTTGATTGCACAAGGGTGTACATTTGACCCATCAATGTGTTTACTTAATAGCAGTATGTTATACGGTGTTTAAGTTACTCCTCAATTAAAAAAAAAAAGTCATCACTCTTGCCTCAAAAGTACAAAGTTTAAGTATAATCCATATAAAAATTATACATATGGGGCACCTGGGTGTCTCAGTGGGTTAGGCCTCTGCCTTCGGCTCGGGTCATGATCTCGGGGTCCTGGGATCAATCCCCGTGTAGGTTCTTTGCTCAGTGGGGAGCCTGCTTCCCTCTCTCTCTCTCTCTCTCTGCCTACTTGTGATGTCTTTTAAGTGAACAAATTAAAAAAAAATATATATATATATATACACATACATGCACATACACACATACATCTGGTTAGGAGGAAGTTGTAATAAGATAACTGAATTGTACATATAAGGCAAACACTAAGAATACAAGGACTATGAGGTATTAACTATGATAAATTCAGTTCAAAAAGAGCTGATGACACTATACAATATAAAAAGGGGAATAACACCAAATGGTGAATTTAACAAACATTTAAGCACAATTATCCTCACTCATTACAATACATATTGCAGAAAACTGAAGGACATACAAGAAAATATTTATAAAATTAAAGCAATACTAGTAGAATTTATTTTATCCTACTCAATGACAGAACAATGCACCAAACTGAGAAGACCTCAATTATATCTTCTAAATATTAAATTTAATTGAGCTAAATTATTAATTGAGCTAAATTGAGCTAATTTTTTTCTTTCAAGGACCCCTGGAAAGTTTACAAAAAGCGAAAGCACCCTTATCACTATCATTAACATAACAAGACAATAGATTAAAGCCATTTTAAAGGAAAAAGCCTGCCACCTTACTGAATTGCTGTATGAGTTCTAGTAGTTTGGAGGCGGAGTCTTTTGGGTTTTCCATATAAAGTACCATGTCATCTGTGAAGAGAGAGAGTTTGACTTCTTCTTCGCCAATTTGAATACCTTTTATTTCTTTTTGTTGTCTGATTTCTGTTGCTAGGACTTCTAGTACTATGTGGAACAACAGCAAGAGTGGGCAAGAGAGCGGGCATCCTTGTCAAGAAGGGCCACCTGTACCCCAGTGTTCATAGTAGCAATGGTCACAATCGCCAAACTGTGGAAAGAGCTAAGATGCCCTCCAACAAACAAATGGATAAAGAAGATGTGCCATATATACAATGGAATATTATGCCTCCATCAGAAAGGATGAATACCCAACTTTTGCATCAACATGGGCAGGACTGGCGGAGATTATGCTGAGTGAAATAAGTCAACCAGAGAAAATCAATTATATGGTTTCACTTACTTGTGGAGCATAAGGAGTAACATAGAGGACATTGAGAGATGGAAAGGAAAAGTGATTTGGGGGAAACTAGAGGGGGAGATGAAGCATGAGACACTGTGGACTCTGAGAAGCAAACTGAGGGTTTTGGAAAGGAAGAGGGTGGGGGGAGGTGAGCCTGGTGGTGGATATTAAGGAGGGCATGTGTTACATGGAGCACTGAGTGTGGTATATAAACAATGAATCTTGGAACACTGAAAAAAAAAGTAAAATGTTAAGATGTTAAAATAAAAAAAAAAGAATTATAAAACATGAGGGAAAAAAAAGAGAGAGAGAGAGAGAGAAAGCTTATGGCACAGCAATTTGCTCTGAAACCAGACTGAGTACAAAGCCTAGCTTGCTGACTGTGTGGTCTTGGACCAGTTACTTAACCTCTCTGGGTTTCAGATTCTTTAACTGTAACTGAGGAAGTGTCATAATAGTGTTTACTTCATAGACATGGGGAATATTGTGCCATTTAATTAATATGAAATGCTGATAGTAGTGCTTCACATAAAGTAAGACCCCTGTAAATATTATCATGGTTACTACTGGAGAACACCTTATTTATGATGATGATACACTTTTTATTTTTTTAAGATTTTATTTATTTGACAGAGACACAGATTGAGAAGGAACACAAGAAGGAGGAGTGGGAGAGGGAGAATCAGGCTTTCTGCTGAGCAAGGAGTCTGATGTGGGCCTAGATCCCAGGATCCTGACCTGAGCCAAAGGGAAACGCTTAAGGACTAAGCCACCCAGATGCCCGAGTATGATACACTTTTATTTAGATAATCCAAATAGACAGATTCCACCACTAATTGCAACTTTGATGTACTCAGTTTCCAGTTTTCCTTTTTATTTCCTTCCTTCCTCCCTCCCTCCCTCCCTCCCTTCCTTCCTTCCCCTTCCTTCTCTTTCTTTCCTTCTTCCCTTCCTCTTTCTTTTTCTTCTTTCCTTCTTTCCTTCCTTCCTTCCTCATAGTCTTTACCACTCACAAGTTTTCTTTAATGTGGTGTGCCTTCTCAAGATTGCAGGGCAGCTGGGATAGATTTTGTCTTGAATGCATTTTCCCCAACTCACAGACCATACTTTTCCCATATCAAATATAAGGTCAATGGGGCACATGCTTCTTGACTGCCTAGTTACAAAGGGCAGGATTTTGAAACATGCAGAGAGCAGCTGATGACTGTCTAGGAACCAAGTAGAAGTGACCACTTAACTCAAACTGGCTTTACTCTTTAGTGCTCTCAGGGGGAAAGGAGAAATTCCAACCATATACATTCTCTCCCATGGCTCTCATAGACTGATGCCTGGAATGTCCAACAGGAACACCACTTTGAATATTTCATAGAAAATTTCGTTTCAGTGACTCAAATCTAAGTCAACATCATGGAGCTTAAGTGGCATTGGCTGTGAGTCTCAGTGTATTCCTAAGAGGGAGTAAGATGAATGCTGTAGACTCATTACTTGTTGGCTCCTTTTTCCTTTCCCTTTCATCCTGGAAAAAGCTGCCATCTTTCAGTTGATATTCAGGTAAAAATCACTGGTGCCAGATTATTCCTGAAAACCAAATACTTATATTCAGAATAGACAGCACTGGTACAAAGTTCCTGAAGGGAAATACATGAACTGCTGGGGAAATAAAGGTAGAAAAGCCACATATAGTCTGCAGTAGTCTAGAGAATTGTTTGTTTAAGAGCACAAACTCAGGGTTCAGAGGGTTGTGTCCTGGCCCCTGCCCTCTAGCCATATAAGACTAGGGGGAAAACTCACTTAAACCCCTGATAAGGTTTTCTTCTTTACCTAATAAGGTAAAGATGATATTTTTGCCTACTTAACAAATTTCGTGGAAATAGTTAATTTAGTGAATATAAAACCATTAGCAGAGTATCTCACTCGTGATGTGTATCCAGTCCCTTTTAGCTAATATTAACAACACATTTCTTTCCAGCTCTGTGTACGCAACCAGACTGCATTAAGGAGCCAACTGGTGTAGTCATAAAAAGAATGGTTATCAGTATGCTTTTCTGGCACTATCTAGAAAAGGAATTCCCAATCAGCAATCTGAATCTCTCATCTGGACTTAACTCTAACAAACTTTCGTAACAAGGAAAAACTCTTTCTTAACAAATGACATAAAATCTAATGGGGCCCCTGGGTTGCTCAGTCATTAAGAATCTGCCTTCAGCTCAGGTCATGATGCCAGCATCCTGGGATCAAGCCCCCCATCAGGCTCCCTGTTGGGAAGGAAACCTGATTCTCCCTTTCCCACTGCCCTGCTTGCGTTCCCTCTCTCACTGTACCTCTCTCTGTCAAAGAAATAAATAAAAATCTTTAAAATTAAAAAAAAAAAAGATAAAATTTGAAACCGATGCTAGACCTTCTCTACTTTTACCTCTACACAGTAAATGCTAGTTGAATGAATGGATGCATTTGTGACCTGACTGTTTACAATTCCTTTGTGTTCTAATAATAGTGTAAAGTTAGTTGCAAGGCACTTGCATTGACATCACATCACATAGCCTCTAAATTGGCCTTTCAGGGAAGCCAGAGCACGTATGGCTATTGCTGTGTGATTTATAGATTTAGTGTGTGAGGCAACAAAGAGAGAACAACTACTGAGTCTTTATTATATGTAAAGCATTGGTCTAAAAAAAAAAAAAAGGCATTGCTCTAAACATTTTTCCAGCATTAACTCATTTAATCGTCCAGCAATCCTGTGAGGCAATTACTATTGTAACCATCTTTTTTATAGATGAAAAAAAACAAAACCATAGAGAACTTAAGAAACTCTCCTTGTAAAGACAGGATTGTGAGTGCTGGCCATGTCATTCCAGAGTTCAGGGGCTCACCACTGGTCATTCCCAGCAGGTCTCCAAACACTATCATGTTGGGCATTAGGACTTCAACATATGAATTATGAAGGGACACAATGTGGTCTATAGCAAGGTTAATTTTCTTTGAAATAAATTTTAAAATTTTGGCACTCCTAGAGAAAATTGTGTTGAGGATCTCAAAAGTGAATTCAGTGAAAAATAAATGAAAATGTCATATGAATATGTTAAAGGATGTTAATCCGTGTAAAGAAATGCAAATTAACACTTTAATGTGCCACGTTTTATTTAACAGTATGATAGATTTCTAAACAGTTTATGGTATAGAAGAAAGGGGACTGTTTGGAGAACCTTACATTGTTGGCTATAATAAAAATTGCTAACATAACTTCGAAAGGTCATATGGCAGTATTTGAAAAGGATGGATAGATAGATAGATAGATGATAGATAGATAGATAGAATGTATCCACTATATCTGAATCTATAGTAATAGTTATATCTATATATCAAGAACTAATAATTTCAACTGTACAAAACCATTCTATAAATCAACTCTCATCTCTAAGGGCTAATTCTGAGAGGCAGAGAGGTAGCAGCCTTACTCTAGGCCAAATCATCGGTGATGTTCAGTTGCCACATTCAAACCCATATCTATTCATTTCAATTTTCATGGGTCATACCTGATCTCAAGATTATCATGAAATAGCATGATGATAACTGGTTAGTTATCAGCTGTCTATTACTACATAACCAGCAACCCCAAAACTGAGTGGTTAATTTTCATAGTTCTGTGGGTTGGCTGATCTCAGAAGAGCAGGCTGGCCTTTTCTGGGTTCACCCTTTCAGCTTTCATCATGTGGTGGTTCACCTGAGGCCATAGGGACTAAGATGGTCCATCATTTGTATGATCTTAATGTGGGCTTTAGGTGGGCATCTCTATCCAAGTCATCTCTCATTATTGGGTGGCTTAACTTGATATTATTGATATTATTCTTAATATTTGACAGGTTCCAGAAAGAAAAGTCTCAATGCACAGTTAGTTATTAAGTCTCTGTTAATGACATATTTGCTGAATTCTCATTATGTGAGATCGTCAAACCTAGAATCAAATATTGGACAGGAGTATGTAAGAGAGTGAATGGGCAAGATATGCTTCCTTAGGAGCCATGAATGTAACAACCCACCATACTACCGTACATAGAATGCATGTGTCAGATGAGCTTTGAAATAAGTAGCCTGTTATGGTTTGTCTCCTTCCTTAATTTTGTCTTATTTTATTAGTCCTTCCCTTCCCCTGATCCTTTGTATTTTTTTTTTCTGAAAGAAAATCACACACTTATTTCTCATATAATACATTTGTATCTTAATTCAAACTTTATTATTATAGGTAAGGCCTACACACATCAACTACCATAGGGAACAGTCTGGTAGCCAAAGAAAATGTCCCTAAAAAGTGTCACTTCTTAAGGGTTCGATACCCTAGGTAGGAGGTTATCTCAATGGTCTCTTGCCTGGGGGATAACCCTATTACTGAGAGACTTTATAATACCATCGCTACAGGCAAACTTGTCTTTCATTATTCATTTTTATTACCAACTGATGTTTAATTTTTGGAGATGTTTCTTAACTTCTATATATGAATGAAATAATATAATTGTCTTTCTCTGACGGACTTGTTTCACTTAGCATAATACCCTCTAATTCCATACCTGTTGTTGCAAATGGTAAGATTTCATTTTTGATGGTTGAGTAATATTCCATATATATATGTAATCTCACATCTTCTTTATCCATTCATCCTAACTATAGAAAACAAACTGAAGGTTGCTAGAGAGGAAGGGGGTGGGGGGATGGGGTAACCGGGTGTCAGGCATTAAGGAGGGTACTTGAGGGAATGAGCACTGAGTATTGTATGCACCTGATGAATCACTAAACTCTACATCTGAAACTGATGATGCATGATATATTAATTAATAGAGTTTAATGCATTTTTATAAAATGAAATAAGTAGCCTAAGTTAAGGGTCAGCAATCTATGGCCTCTTTTTATAAATAAAGCTGTATTGAAATGTTGAAACATAGCCACACCCATTTATTTTAAGTATTGTCTGTGGAGGCTTTTGTGCTAGAACAGCAGAGCTGAACAATCCTCACAGGACCATCTGGCCCAGAAAGCCCAAGATATTTACCATCTGGCCCCTAACAGAGAAAGTGTGCAGACCTAGGAGGACCAGGAGGTGGTACTCTGTCTGAATTTAATAGTTCCACGCCCCATTTCCATTCTTGTGTGATCCAGTTTCATCATTAAAATCCCTTCCCAGCCTTCTTCTTCTTTTTTTTTTCTTCTTCCCCAAACACCATAACTCATTCTTGTGGTTCCATTCATGAGAATGATTGTTTTTAAATGTCATTACATCTTTATTTCACTAGGCTTTAATCTTAAAGTGGTACTCAATTTAAGCTATCATCGCTGCAGTTGGGCACCAAAGATTATACAATCCCTTTACAGCGAAGATGCTTACAGGTCTTCCCTATGGTGATGGTGACTGCATGCTGTAATTCTGAATGGAACTTTTAACTTTGGAGCAATAGACAAGCACAGTGAGATTCATTCTGATGTTTTGCATTAAGCTCCCTCTAAATAGCAATCGAGCTTCAGCAAATAAATTACTTTGTTTCAATTTTGCTCTGGGCCCTAGTAGACAAGATGCATTTAGAGGAGAGTTTATGAAATGCTCCAAGAGTGAAAGACTCCCTGTGCTTTCCTGGAGTGATCTGTTGACAAGACAGTGACTGGAAACTATAAAAATGCAAAAGCCATTTGTCTCTTTATGGCAACAGTTTTCTCTGGTATCTTATTACATATTAAATCATCACCTCGATAAAGTACAAATCCCTCCACTCCACTCCATATTACGAAGTAGTAAGAATTAATGTTTGCTTTGTCAGGTGCATGATTTTTTTCCTATTCTTTTAACCTGAATGTATTCTTCTATTTTAAACCATAATTTTGCTGATACTGTTCCTTCTGCCTAGAATGCTTATCCTTTCTGGCCACTTGATACTATCAATACCTGGCTAGTACCTTGCCTCTCCTCTGAAACCATTTTTGTTGCCTGCACAGGTACCTGTAGAAAAGACAGCCTAGAATCATGCTCTGATTCTACCATTTATTTTCACTCAGTCATTAAAAAAATTAACCTCCTTGATCTTTGGTTTTCTATGTACAAAGGAGTAAAAAAAAAAAAAAAAGTACATTTCTTTTAAGATTATGAAGGTAAAAAGGCGATGTTCAAAATAACAAAAAAAATGCCTTTATGGGGCACCTGGGTGGCTCAGTGGGTTAAAACCTCTGCCTTCCGCCCAGGTCATGATCCCAGAGTCCTGGGATCGAGCCCCACATCGGGCTCTCTGCTCAGCGGGGAGCCTGCTTCTCCTCCTCTCTCTTTCTGCCTGCCTCTCTGCCTACTTGTTGTGATCTCTCTCTGTCAAATAAATAAATAAAAATCTTTAAATTAAAAAAAAAACATTGCCTTTGCACAGACCTAGAGTAGATAAAGATGTGAGTTTCTAGCTCCCCTTCTGTTTTTCTTGTAAATTTATAGCATTTTTCCATGTGTCTACTTCACTGCCTTTTTCAATGCTGTAATTATGTCACACAAGTTTTTTTTTTTTTTTTTACATGCCCTGCAGTTGTGGAAATCATGAGATAAGAGATCATCATGTAATTTATTCTCCTCATAATTGTCACCTTATAGGTGAAATATATTGTAGGTACTGAATTGTTGGAGGAAAAGGAAGTAGGAAGGAAGAGGAGAGAGGGAGTGGAGGGATGTGGATTGTGCAGACCGGAAGCGGGAATTTGTGGATTATTAATGCGCTCCACATAAAATTGTGCCTCTGTTGAAACAGAACTGCAGTTGGCAAAGGAAACTCTAGACTGATCAATATTTTAAAGGGATAGATGAATAATTCTGGAGAAAGTTTTAAATGACTTCCCAACCTTCCTAAAATTCTAGGACTTAATCATCTATTTTAAAAGCTCTCCTCTCCTGCCATACTTCAGTGCTTTAAAAAATAATATTTGGTGGGAAGATAAATATTCAACTGATTGGCAGCTGAAATGGAAAAGCTATTCTTATTCAGGGTAGAGGCTGCAAAAAAAGCCCAGGAGGATGGACCTGACCTTAAAAATGCAACCTGTCTTCTGTTTGAATTCCCACCTTACCTTCAATTTCAGCAGCCCTTCCACAATGATCCATCCACAGAGGCTTTCTTAGCATCGGTAAGTCTGGACTACTCAAAGTATTGGCACCAGGTCTTTCCTCCTCAGAGGGTCCTATAGTGTTTCCAGTTAATCTTTCTCTGCTCTGAGTGTGAACAATGTTGTGATCATTTGTTATGTCTGTTTCAGCATCTCAGCCTTTGAGTGAGGCTAAGTTTGGGTCACAGAACCAGTCAGTCCTCTCTGAATTCTTTCTTTGGCATCATTATTGAGCCCACTATTCCCACCCCTTCCCCTGCTGTCCTTCGCCACAGGGCACCAACCACCCCCAA
The DNA here is from genome assembly GCF_010015895.1 of Lontra canadensis. Classification (NCBI taxonomy): domain Eukaryota; kingdom Metazoa; phylum Chordata; class Mammalia; order Carnivora; family Mustelidae; genus Lontra; species Lontra canadensis. The sequence goes on along the minus strand of NW_022630995.1, from coordinate 59,282,416 downwards.
GCAGGCATTGCCACCACCACCATGACTGTGTTCTGTCTCCTGATGGTCACTCTGTACTTCACTGAGTGTCAGTGCAGTGTCCATAGATGTGTTGTCCAGACTTGGACACCTACAAAAGTAAAACAATTACTTAATGATCTCTTCAGAAAAGTATTGGAACACAAGTCTGCCTGGAAAAAGCCAAGTCATTCTTGCTCAGTTCTCCAGATCCCCTGGGTGTTCCAGAAGGATTCCAGTTTCCAAGGGAGCCCGTGAAAAGCCACTATTGAGGTTTGTTTGGTCATTAAGAGCAGAGCAGAGTTAGAAACAAATCTCAGAGTGAGCAGGTGACTGCCACATGTCTGGTGCCATCATAGCTACCTATATGCATTCCTCTTTTGTAGATGGTAGGCATGATATATAAATAAACCCTTCACATTGCCTTGACCTTTATACCATCCATGTATGAGTCCAGTTGGAGCTAAAGTGTCTGCATCAATTGGTTTGGACATATTAAATTAAGGGAGCTAATTGTTCTTTGCATTCAATGCACTGCAATTAAAAAAATATCACGGAACCTCAAGGTTATAAGAAATAACAATAATGACCTCGTCAAATCACTCAACAAATGCTTCTACTGAAAAAGCATCAATCCAGCATGACCGATTATCTCAGGAAAGCTCTCTGCAGAGGAAATTGATCAAGGTGTCTGTCAGGAGGCACTAACGTTAGATTGCCTCCAGCTCTTTGCTGAAGACCATCCAGAGACATCAACTGACATCATCCAAGAGTTTAGAAATTCTCAGTCATCACCAAAGAAAGGTGTATATCTGCCAGGACAAGACATTGGCATATTCAAAGTTTTTGGAAGTTTTGCTTCAAAGGTGTATATAACATATACCAGTGTATGTTCAGTTCATTGACTTGGAGTCAGAATGACCTGGATTTGTGTCCCAACTTTTTCACTAAGTAGCAGTTTAGGCAAGATCCAGACTTCACTGTGCTTTTATTCCCCCATTTAAAAAATGAGAATATTAATATTGCCTACCATATAAGATTCTAGAAATTACTTACTGAAATAATATTTACAGAAGGCCCACTTCATAGATCTATATACACTAGCTACTATTATTATAATTTTATTCTTATTTTGGTAATTCTTTAATTAATGAAAATTAGCTATCCCCAAATGTGATGGAAGTGCTACTTCCACTGATTCTGTGAAGATGGGAAAACAGATAAAATAAAATATATCCAAAGCAGGCAACCAGGCAACCTAGTAAGCTAAAAAACAAAAAAATACAAAAAAGAGAAGTATTCTTTGATTATAACATTCAGAAGCACTCTATGGCTGGATGGACGGATGGGGTAATTGGTGATGGGAATTAAGGAGAGCACTTGATGTAAAGAGCACTGGGGGTTATAAGCAGCTAATGGATCAGTGGATACTACCCTAAACCTAATAATACACTATATGTTAACTAACTTTAATTTAAATCTTTCAAAAAAGCACTCCCTAACTTGAATTATGGAAAGAAATGAAGTTTTTAAAGATCTCAAATACTTACTAAAGAAAAAAAAAAAAAAGACCGAAGATATTACAACTCTATTCCCTTGTGCTAACTTCTATCAGAGCTGTCATAATTATATTAGCCTTTCTCCTCCTTTAACATCTTTTTCATTTTTGTTAAGTTGTAATGAACTTCTTTTTTACATACTCATCAAATAATCTGCTTTTCTAGGCTAATCTCTATAACTCTGTATGACAGCCTGGAAACACCACTGACATTGGACTTATACTTGGATAAGAAAGGGCTTCTGTGGCCAAGGATGAGGAGAAAAGAGAGAATCACTTTTTGTGACCTCCCTTGTTTTCTCTTCCCTTAGACCATATGCTTATTCCCACACTCATATGATAAGCATCAATCAGTAGTAACCACTACCACCCCTTTTTGAGGACAGTCATGGAAAATTATTTAAAATGACTTTAGAATGTCCAGAATTCCTAACCATACTGTACATGTTGAGAGATTGAAAAGACTGGATGCACAGGATTCCATGAGATGGGGTATGGTGCCTCATTTGCATAGAAGACATTAGACCACTAATAAATTCCAGAAGAGAACAATGAACACTAAATTGATCGTTTAAAAATTGGTAGTTTAGTCTGTCTTCTTCCACCTACTGTCTGACCTTTGACAAGTGTGCCCATATTTCCAGGACTTCATTCTCCATTCAGTCTTCCACAGAATTAGAGATTTAAATTAGAAAATCTCTGAAGTCTTTTCAGTTCTAAAATTGTTTTGATATATATGTAAATATATAATATACATCATTACTTTATGTAATTGGTATATGATGTATTTAATATCTTCAGGAAGGAGAATTTGAGTATTTTTTCTTATTTTAAACAGTTCTTAAACTTTTAATGACAATAATTAATTGTTTGCAAAATTTAAAGCATATTCTTTTTTTTTGGTTAGTGTTCCAATTCTGATAATAGCAGAGTAGCTTTTATCAAAATAAATCACCCACACAGCAACTATACATTCTAGACAAATATTTTAAAAACCGTTTTAAAGCCATAGAGAATGCACAAAAGTAGACAGAAACTGCCCTTTCTTTCTTGAAAGAAGGGAAGCCTGCTCATTGACATTCATGTTCATAAAGTTTTGCTCCAGGGACACTTCCAAGTTCTCTTGGTGAAGAGTAACCAAGGACGTGCACATGGTGCTATTGTCTTGAGATATCAAGATGGAGATAAGAGATGACAGAATGAAAATTGGGATGGGGGCAAGTACCAGAAAAAAAGAAGCCACAGAAAGGTAGTCCAAAAATGTGTAAAGAAAAATCTCCCAAGTCCTTGGCCGAGCACTGAGCTATACAAACATGGGATAGTTTCAGTGCAATAAGGAGCATAGTGGAATAAAACAGCTCAAAGGCAGAGAAACCTGAAGCGAGGTTCAGTTACTGCCCACTAAAGTGGTGACAATTTGAAATTTACATCTCTTCCAGTCAGAGGGGCATGGAAAGCACCTTGGGCTTCCCACAGACTTGCCCTAACAAAACATAAATTCAAACTTCCATAGGTTCAAGGTGATCAGATTATAATTTTACTGCTTTCTATAATGCATATTAACACTCTAGAGAAATATAACAGAACTAAGGGTCTAAAGTGTATCCCTACAATGCCCAGTGCTCAATAAAATGTAGCAGATATATGAGAAAGGAGAAAAATGTGACACATTGTCAAGAAGAGGTAATGGACTGTTGATATACACAATACCTTTGATGTATCCAAGGAATGAGAAGGGTTTGCTGTTGCCAAGTTTTAAGGCTGGGATTGGGTTGGCTAAGAGGGGGTGAGTGTGATCATAAACAAGCAACACAAGGGATTCTGTTGCTGGTGGGGCAGTTCTGCATCCTGACTGTGGGACTGGATACATGAACCCCATATATGATAAAATTGTGTAGAATCAAATGTACAAACACACACAAATACCTACACACACACACATACATGCAAATAGTCTACTAAAACAGAAAATGATGGATAAGATCAGTGGATTGTACCTAGGTTTATATCTTGGTTTAGGATAACATTTTTATAGTTTTAAAAGATATCAGGGAAGCTGAGTAAAGAGTAAATGAGAACTCTGTTTTTCATACAACTGTGTGTGAATCAAAAGTTGTCTCAAAATGAAAAGTTTATGTTAAAAAAACCCTGAAATAACAAGTAAATTTTACAAGATACAGAATCAATACAAGAAGTACCAAATGAATTTTGACATATTAGCAGTAACCACTTGGAAAATGAAATTAATAAATGCATTCCCATTTACAGTAACCTCAAATACAGAGAAAGAAATCAACCAAAGCTCTGTAAGACCGGTACACTGAGAACTACCAATAAATTCCTAAAGTTAAGGAGAGATATGCCATGTTCAAAGATTAAACAACAATATTGTTAAAATATTCATTATCATCAGATTGATTCCAACTGAAAGGATGCTCTTTTGAAGAAAATGGCACTAAAATTATTATTTAAACTGATATGGAATAGAAAAGAAACTAGAATGTCAAAATAATTTTAAGAAAATAGAAACATTGGAAAACTTGCATAATATACTGCCATAATTACAGCAAAGCTAAATATATTAGATAATATGCTGAAGTGAAAGTATATAGAAATAGTCTATTATTGACAGAGTGATGGGCCTATAGATCAGTGAGACAGAAAGAGTAAAGAAATAGACCCACCTATATATGGTCTATTGATTTTCAGCTGAGACTCCGAGTCAACTTAATGGGGACAGGAGAGTCTTTCTTTTCTTTTCTTTTCTTTTTTTTTTTAAACAAATTCAGCTGGAAAAAAAAAATAGATATCTTTAGAGAAGAAAATAGAGTTTACTCCAGACACAAATTTTATTTACAATGGATCAAAGCCCTAAATAAAACCTCAAGCCATAAAGTTTCTAGAAGAAACCAGAAGATAAGAGTGATAACCTTTGGGATAAGTAAAGATTTGTTAGATAGGACATAAAAACCTACCTGTCTGTCTGTCTATCTATCTATCTATCATGTATATACATATGAAAATGTGTGATCAATATAAATATGTATATACACACACACACATACGCATATATATATATATATATCAATTAATCTAATATGGATAAGTTAGAATTCATCAAAATTTTACAATTCCACTGAAATAAAAAAATGTTTAAAAGTGAAAAATATGTCAATATACGATACATTAAGGTAATGGAATATTATTCGAAGTTAAAAAGAACTATTACGCCATGAAAAAAACATGGAGGAAGCTTAAATGCATATTGCTAAGTGCAAAAAGCCAATCTGAAAAGACTATATATTGTATGATTCCAACTATATGACATTCTAAAGAGGCAGAACTGTAGAGACAGTAAAGAGGGAGAGAGGAATAGATGAAGCACAGTTTTTGTTGTTGTTTGTTTTTTTTTGTGTTTTGGGATTTTTTTTGCACAAACTATTCTATATGATACCATAATGATCAATACATGTAATTATATATTTATCTAAATCCACAGAATGTAAAACACCAAGAATGAATGAATCCTACTGAAAACTATGGACTTTGGATAATAATGCTGTATCAATATAGGTTCATCAATTTTAACAACTATACCACTCTAATGGAGTGTGCTGATAATGGGGGAGGTTATGTATGTATGGGGGCAGGGGATACATGGGAAACCTCTGTACTTTCTGCCCCATATTGCTATGACCTGAAAAATTCCCAGTTAACATTATACTCAATGGTGAAAGAGCAAAAACTTTTTATTTAGGGTCAAGAATGAGACAAGGATACTCACTTTTACCATTTCAAAATGGTATCAGAAGTCCTGGCCAGAGAAACTAGGCAAAAAAAAAATAAAAGTCACCTAACTTAGAAAGGACACATACATTTATTCCTGATTGCAGATTTGCAGATGATATGATCATACATGTAAAAACCGCTAAGGATTCCACACACAGGAAGAATGAAAGAAAGAAAGAAAGAGAAAAGGGAAGGGAGAAAAACTGTTAGAACTACTAAATAAATTTAGCTAAGTTTCAGGGTACAAAACCAACATATAAAAATTACTTGTGTTTCTACACAATAACAATGAACAACTTGGAAAGGAAATTGAGAAATAATTCCATTTATAATAACATCAAAAAGAACAAAATATTTGGAATAAACTTAACTAAAGAAGTCAAAGACATATACACTGTAAACTAGAAAATATTGATGAAACAAATTAAAGACACAAATAAATGGAAAGTCATCCAATGTTGTTGAAATGAAAGACTTGATATTATTTAGATGTCAGTATTACCCAAAGAGATAGAGATTAATGCAATCCCTATAATAATCCCAAAGTCAATTTTGCAGGAATAGAAAATTTTATCCTAAAATTCATATAGAATTTCAAAGGACTACAAATAGTCACAACAATCTTGGAAAAGAAGAACAAAATTGGAGGTCTTCTATTCCCTGATTTCAAAACTTATAAAGCTACTGTAATCAAAACAGGGTGGTACTAGCATAAAGACAGACATATAAGTCAGTGGAATGGGAAAGAGAGGACAGAAATAAACTCTCACATCTATGGTCAAATGATTTTAACAGGAATCCTAAGAGCATTCAGTGGGGGAAAGAACAGTTTTAACAAACTGGGTTTTAAAACACCAGATATCCATATTCAAAAGAATGAAATTGGACTCTTCTCTTATGCCATATACAAAAACTTTCAATGGATTACAGACCTAAACATAAGAGCTAAAGCCATAAAACTCTTAGAAGAAAAAAAAAAAAAAAAGGAAAAATTCATGACATTGGATTTGGCAATGATTTCTTGAATATGACACTGGAAACATAGGCAACTGAAGTAAAAACAGATAAACTTGACTACATTAAAATTAAAAGCTCTTCTGCATTAAAGGACATAATCAATGGAATGAAAAGGACACTCATGGAATGGGAAAAAAAATTTTGCAAACAGTGTATCGAATGATGCAATGATAAGAGATTGATAGCCAAAACATATAAACAATATTCACAACACAACAAGAAAACAAATAGCCCAATTATAAATGGGCCAAGGACATGAATGGACGTTTCTCCAAAGAAGGTATACAAATGGCTAAGAGGTATATGAAAAGATGTTCAACATTACTAGTCACTAAAGAAATACAATCCCAAACCATAATGTTACCTCCCAGCATCAGGATAGCTCTTACCTAAAAAACAAACAAACAAACAAATAAACACAACCCCCCAAACAACAGAAAGTAATACATGTAAATAAGAATGGGAAAAAATTGACATCTTGTTCACTGTTTGTGGAAATAAAATGGTGTGTTGCTCTGGAAAACAGTATGGTAATTCCTCAAAAATTTCAAAATAGAATTACTGTGCAATCCAGCAAGGCTACTTCTGGGTATATATCCAAAAGAATTGAAAGCAAGATTCAAACAGATACGTACATTCCTAATTATGAGTAGCATTATTCATGATAGCCAAGAGGTCAAAGAAATCAAAATCTCCATTGATGACTGAATAGATAAATCAATAGATAAACCAACTATATACATAAAATACAATATTATTCAGCCTTAAAAAAAAAGAAAAGAAAGGAAATCATGACAACTGCTACAGAACAGATGAACCTTGAGGACATTACATGAAATGAAATAAGCCAGTCACAAGAAAACAAATACTGCATGATTCCACTTGTATAAGGTTTCCGAAAGGAGTCAAATTCATAGAGACAAAAAGTAGAATAGTGGGTGCCAGGGACTGGAGGAGTGGGAAATAGGAAGTTTAATGGGTATAGACTTTCAGATTTGTAAGATGAAAAAGGTCTAGAAATTGATTCCACAACAATGTAAATATATTTAATATTGAGTTGCACACTTCAAAATGGTAAAGATGGTTAATTTTATGTTACATATATTTTACCATGGTTAGAAAATGAAGCAGAAAAAATGAAAATGACACAGTAGACTGAGATCTTAAAATGTTTATTTCAAAGGACTTCTACTGACTTCTTTTGAATTACACAAAAAAATGGATAATATACAGAAAGAGAAAAAGAAAATACAATAAAAATGGTCAGACATCTTCAAAATGTGCTTCACCAAAAAGGATATAGGGATGCCCAATAAGCACATAAAAAAGTGCTCAACACAATTAGCCCACAGGAAAATGCAAATTAAAACCAAAATGGGATACTATTTCACACCTACTAGAAGGCTGGCAGGGATGTGAAGCAAATTTTATTTTACTCATACTGTTTTAAGGCCCACTCAGAGAAATGGCATGCTGGTTTTTGTCCTAAATTTGGAAGATGGAAACTTAATCTGATGGAAATCTTTCGTCAGATTAAAGCATCAGCTCACTTTAGTTTCTCTACCTTCACTCTGGCAGCATCCCAAGGCTAGATCGACATCGTCCTCTCATCAGTCCCTGCAGCTCTGGTAATTAACTGTTCCTGCACAATTGGCTGGGGACCCAGCAGTCTCTCTTTCCATTGGCTTGTTTCCGTTGTGTTGTCCTGAGTTGCCCTCAGGATGAATGAGGAAGCTTTATTTGGCCGTAGTCCTGGTACAGCCCGGGCAGGATGGAGGGTGGGAGCAGTCTTTGGTTTCCTTATAATCTTAAGGTCTGGTATGGTTTTCCGTACCAACATTAGGAAATAAGCAGACTCCATGAGTTGGCCACATCATAGATCAGGGTGTGTTGCACAGAACTCAGGTAAATCTAGGGCATGGGAAATATTAATCTGTGTGACAGATATTCTGAGAGCAACCAAACACACATTTATTTTTGTTAAGGAGTTAGTGGGACAGTCAGGTAGTCAGCGACAGGGACCCCAACAAGAAGGTAGGGAGTCAGGACAGCTAAGATCAAACAGCACAGGAATCCTGTTTTGCAGTTAGACATGCAAGTTAGACATGCAAGCTGACATCCTGCTTTGCAGCCTTTGCAAAAATGACTTCTGCAAAATATCCTAAAGAAAGACAATTTACCACAAAAGCATTTGTCAGTATTACAGGCAAGGTGCAGTTAAGATCCAAGCCCTCAGATGTCAGGAAAAAAAAAAAAAGACCATCACCATGTGGACATTAACCTAATATGTAGATAGATATGTGACCAAAGCCCTGACTGGTACAACCCAGCACACCCTGATTGCTTAAGAAAGTTCCACAAAAGAGCTCGTGAAAACCCCTACACTTAGAGAAAGTCATGGGGCAACCCACTTGGTCCTCTTCCATCTCCAGAAGCTTTATACTTATACTCTTACTCAATAAACTTCGCTTTGCTGCCCTCTCCATTCTTCAAAGCGGTGTGACCAAGAACTGCTGGCACTAAGGGGACACAAAATCCTGTAACAATTAGGTTTCATCACAGGTCTGTGAGGCAGGTATTTTCACTGAGTGTCAGACAGGTTTAAATGCTTCCACTGAGCTCCCCCATGTCCTAGGGGGCTGAGCTGGTATTTCAGCATAGTTGTTGACTTTCCTACTATGTGTGTGTGTGTGTGTGTGTGTGTGTGTTTAATCTAAGATTCACTACTGAGTACTGTTATCTGTTGAGGTGCCTGAGTAGAAATGAAAAGGACCCAGAGCCTGGGAGTAAGTTATGGTAGTCAGGAACCCACAGCCCCAACCAACCGATGGGGAGCGGGGGAAGGGAAGGAGAGGATAGGTTGATAAGGAACCATGTAACCATTGGAAAGGAGCAAAGGGTTTCTCCCCATATCACTGATTGCTGTTTTTATCATTTTATCATTCTATGGTTCTTAGGTAAATTAGCACACAACTTAATGCTGTGTATATGGACATAACTATTGAGTTCTGCTATTCATCAAAGTCAAATAAAAAGGATATTGGAGTCAAACCTTGCCACCTTACTTGGGATGTATGAGAATCTCATACATCTCAGGGTTCAAGTCGTTTGTGAATTTTTATTTTATTTTTCTAAATTTATTTATTTTTAAAAGATTTTATTTATTATTTGACACACACACAGAAAGAGAACAAAGCAGAAAGAAGGGTAGGCAGGGGGAGAAGGAGAAGCAGGCTCCCTGCTGAGCAAGGAGCATGATGTCACTTGATCCCAGCCTAGGATTGTGACCTGAGCCAAAGGGAGACACTTAACTCACTGAGCCACCCAGGTGCCCTGATTATGAATTTTTAAAATATGGCTTTCTGCTCAACAATCTCAGAACATAGTAATAAAGAAGATTTTGACCCACTGAGGGAGACTTAGTCCCATGTTTTCTTTTGAGAATTTTTTTGGAGATATAATTCATATACCATAATATTTACTCTTTGAAAGTATGTAACTCAGTGACCTTTAGTTTCATTAAAAAGCTGTGTAACCATCACCACTATCTAATGTAAAAACATTTCATCACCCACCAAAAATCCTGAGACCCATTAGCTGAATCTCCATATCCCTCCTCCACCCCCAAGACCTTAGAAATCATTAGTCTATCTTCTGTGGCCATGGATTTGCCTATTTTAGATATTTAATAGAGATAAAATTAAGAAATATATTGCTTTTTGTGTCTGGCTTTTTTCACTTCGTATTATATTTTTCAAAGTTCATCCACAACTGAATGCTGTTTCTTCATATAAATATATACATTGTTTTTATTTATTCATCAGTTGAATTGACAATTGAACTGTCTCCAGTTGTTGGCTATTAGGAATAAGGCTACTATGAACATTTGTGTATAAGTTTTTATGTGGGTATGCTTTTTGTGTGTAAGTGTTAGGTTTTCTGGTCTCCTGAGTTAATACTTGGAGTGAATTTTCTGGGTCTTGTGGTATCTCGATGTTTATCTTTTTGAGTGTCTAGCAAACTGTTTTTCAAAGAGGTTACGTACCTACATAATCATCACAATGTATGAGGGTTCTAAATTCTCCACATCCTTATCAACACTTATAATTCTGTCCTTTTATTACAACTGTAGAAATGGGTGTGAAGTGATACCTCATCCTGGTTTTGGTTGGGTTTTCCTTAATGACTAGTTATTTGCCAATTGTATATCTTCCTTGGAGAAATATCTGTCAGATCCTTTGCCCATTAAAACAAAACAAAACAAAACAAAACAAAACAAAAACAAAACAACAACAACAACAAAAACCCCAAAACCCTCTGGAGGTAAAATTCACATGACACAACATTAGCCATTTTAGGGTGAACAATTCAGTGGCATTTAATACATTATTCACAAGGTTATATGATTGTCACTTCTATCCAGTTCCAAAAGCTTCAAAGTGTTTTCAACAGCCCCAAAGGAATACTCACACCCATGAGCTGATTATCCTATCCCCACTCCACACAACCCCTTGGAGCCTCAATCTGCACTCCATCTCTGTGGATTCACCTAGGAAGGACATTAAAAGAATTATACAGTATGTGACATTTTGTGTGTGGGTTCTTACACTTAACATCATGTTCTTTTCCACCATTCATCTGTGTTGTAACACGTCAATGTTAGGTTTCTTTCTCTTGATAAAATGTGTTTAATTGTATGTATATATGATAATTTGCTCATCTATTCATTGATTGGTGGATATTGTATTGCTTCTACATTTTGGGTATTGTGAATGGTGTTTTATGAACATGTGTGTACATATAATTATTTGAGGATTTATGTTCAATCCTTTAGGGTATATATCTAGGAATGCAATGCCCAGATCATAGGATAATTTTATGTTTAAATTTCTAAGCAACTACAAGACAGTTCTTCACAGAGGATTAAACTGCTTACATTTCCACCAGAGATAGATGAGGGTCCAAATTCTTCCATATACTTGATGACACTCATCATTTCAGGAATCATTATTTTTTGATAGCCATACAAGTGGGTATGAAGTGGTATCTTGTTGTGGTTTTGATATGCATTTCCCTAATGACTAGTGATGTTTAGCATCTTTGTATGTGCTTGTTGGCCATTTGCATATTTTCTTTGCATGTCTAAGTCATTTGCCCCCTTTTATTAATTGGATTCCGTGTATTTTTTTTTTAAGATTTTATTTATTTATTTGACAGACAGAGATCACAAGTAGGCAGAGAGGCAGGCAGAGAGAGGAGGAAGCAGGCTCCCCGCTGAGCAGAGAGCCCGATGCGGGGCTCGATTCCAGGACTCCGAGACCACGACCCGAGCCGAAGGCAGAGGCTTTAACCCACTGAGCCACCCAGGCGCCCTGATTCCTTGTATTTTTATGTTTGTATTGTAAGATGCTTTTTTTTTTAAAATATAATCTGAATATTAGCACTTTACCGGGTATATAATTTACAAACATTTTATCCCATTCAGTAAGTTGTCTTTTGGTTAATTGATAATGTTTTGATTCTCAAACTAGTCTCTAATTTTGGTGAAATCCAGTTATTATCTTTGTTGTTGTTGTTGCTTGTGCTTTTGATGTCATATCTAAGAACCCATTGTCAATTCCAAGATCCTAAAGATTTATTTCTATATTTTCATGTAAGAGTTTTATGGTTTTAACTCTTTTATATAGGCTATATTGTTGGATAGATGTCTTGTTTCTTCATCTATTTTTTTTTTTTTGCATGTGCATGTCCAGTTTTTCCACTACTATTTGTTTGAAAAACTGTTTTTGTTTTGTTTTGTTTTTGTTTTTTTCCCTAATGAGTTATCTTGACACTTTTGTCAAAAAGTCAATTGGCCATAGATATATGGGTTTATTTCTGAATTCTCAATTCTATCCCATCTACCTTATGCCACACAGTTTTGACTACTGTATCTTTATAATAGAGGTTTTTTTTTTAAAGATTTTATTTATTGATTTGACAGAGAGAGATCATAAGTAGACAGAGAGGCAGGCAGAGAGAGAGAGAGAGAGAGAGAGAGAGAGAGAGAAGCAGGCTCCCTGCTGAGCAGAGAGCCCGATGCGGGACTCGATCCCAAGACCCTGAGATCATGACCTGAGCCGAAGGCAGCGGCTTAACCCACTGAGCCACCCAGGCGCCCCTATAATAGAGTTTTGTTTTTTTGTTTTTTTTTTTAAGATTTTATTTGTCAGAGAGAGAGAGTACACACAAGCAGGCAGAGAGGCAGGCAGAGAGAGAGGAGGAAGCAGGCTCCCCGCCGAGCAAGGAGCCCAATGTGGGACTCGATCCTAGGACCCCAGGATCATGACCTGAGCCGAAGGCAGCGGCTTAACCAACTGAGCCACCCAGGCGTCCCCCTATAATAGAGTTTTTAAAAAGATTTTATTTATCCATTTGAGAGAGAGAGTGAGAAAGAGTGTGAGAGGGGAGAAGGACAGAGGGAGAAGCAGACTCTCCATGGAGCTGGAAGCCGGATGCGGACCTTGATCCCATGACTCTAGGATCATGACCCGAGCTGAGGGCAGTCACTTAACCAACTGAGCCACCCAGGTGTCTCTGTAATAAATTTTGAAATCAGTGTGAAAGGTCTTCTAACTTTGTTTTTCTTTTTAAATTTTGTTTTGACTATTGTTCACTAATTCCATATGAATTTGATGGTTGGCATTTTCACTTCTGCAAAAAGATTATTGATAGAAATTCCATTTAATCTGTAGAATGCTTGGGGTAATATGGTAATCTTTACAATATTACGTTTTCATTTCTCAACACAGAATTTCATTTCTGAAATGACAATAGTCATTTCATTTCTTTGGTCTTCTTTAATTTATTTCAGTAATGTTTAATCATTTTCAGAATATATATCGTTCACCTCCTTGGTAAATTCATCCATAGATATTTAATTCTTTGGGATGTTATTGCAAATAAAATGGATATTTAAAAAAATACCTCTTTTGGATTGTTTGTCACTGGTGCACAGAAACAAAATTGATTTTTATATGTTGGGTTTGTACCTGAAACTGTACTAAATTTGTTTAATAATTCAAGTAGATTTTCTGTTGATTATTTACAATTTTCCATATATATGATCATTCATATGTGAATAGAGAATTTTTACTTCTTCCTTTCCAATTTGGATGCCTTTCCTCCCCCCTTTTCCTTCTTCTTTCCTTCCTTATTTCCTTCTTTTTCTTTCTCCTTCCTTCCTTCCTTCCTTCCTTCCTTCCTTCCTTCCTTCCTTCTTTCCTTTCTTCCTTCCATAAATTGTTCTGTCTAGACTAGGATTTCTGGTACAGTGTTAATTAACAGTCCCTGAAGCATCCTCTGTATTATTTCCATCTTTGGAAGAAAAGTTTCCAATATTTCGCCAATAAGAATGATGTTAGCACTAGATGTGTCCTTGTTATTTTAAGGAAGTTCCTTTCTATTCTTAGCTTTCTGTATGCATTTATCTAGGAAGGGTTTTGGGTTTTCTGTGTCTTTTGAAAGTATCGTGCATTTCCCCCCTGTATTCTATTTATGTGCTGTATTACATTGAATTGTTTTCTTATGCTAAACTACCCTTACATTCCCGGGATAAATTCCATGTGATCATAGTCTATGATCCTTTTAACACTGTTAGATTTGGTTTGGTAATATTTTGCTAAGGAGTTTTTCATCTATATTCATGTGCAATATTTGTCTGTGGTTTTCCTATATTATCTTTGTCAGGTGTTGTTAGGGTAATTTTTATTTTATAGAATGAGTTAGAAGTAATACCTCCTTTTTTATTCTGTGAAAGAGTTTGGGAATCATTGCTATTAATACGCTTTCAAATGTTTGGTAAAATTCACTACAAATCCATCACTTTAGTTGTAAAAAGTCTTGTAGATTTTCTATTTCTTCTTGAGTCAGTTTTGGTAACTTCTGTTTTTGTTTTGTTTTGTTTTGGTGGTTGTTGTTTTTTTGTTTTGTTTTTAGAAAGTTCTCTATTATATCTGGGTTATCTACTTTGTAGGTATGTATTGTTAATAGCATTCTTTTATAAAATGAATGAATCTTAGATATGCTTGGTTGACTCAAAAAGGATCTCAATTAACTCATACTATATACTTGAATTAAGGAAGAAATTTATAGAAAGGATGCTTTAATTATCTAATATCTCTCAGTCTTGGTGGATAGCTTGGGGCAAAAACTTTTTTCTCTTTCTTTCTTTCTTTCTTTCTTTCTTTCTTTCTTTCTTTCTTTCTCTTTCTTTCTTTTGATAAGAAGCTGCATCTATTTTTACCTCTGTATTAAGCTAAGCTTTCAGAGTATTGACTAGATCTTTAAAGAAGTATCAGGGTCTCATTATTGGAGAAAAATAGGAAAGTGTTTGGGTCACCAACACACAACTGCTTTTACTCGATTACACTTTCTTGGTAATTCTTTCTGTCTCTAGAAATACTTTCTTTAAGATCCAGTCACTTAACACTGCATTCTGGTGTTTTGTAAAAATACAGTCAACATATTGTCCACTCTGTTTCTCAGTGCCCTTTTTTCAAGGACTCACAGAATCTCTTACAACTTGGATTCAGTTCCAGTAAAAAATAAATACATAAATAAGGTAATAATAATAATAATTGCATCCAAAGACAAAGGAAACTTCTTTGTCTTTTTTACAAATTCAATGTAATATTCTTTCTGCTTAATATTCCAAGAAATTCAGAATTAAATTCGTCAAATAGTATCTATTCTACCCAGCTACTCAGATAAAACTGTCCCATGACTTCCTAAATGTGTTCTTTTATTTTGTCTTGAAATAATCTTCTAGAAATAGATAAATCTAAACATTGCCAATAATTGAAGGAACAGCCCAGTCTAGGTTTATCATTTGAAAGACTGGGAAACATGTACAGAAAAAGTTGATTTTACCTGTGTTTAAGTTTGAATCTTTTACTGCATTTTATTCTTTTTATTACATTTATACTTTACATGGCTTTATAAAATAGAAACAGGTTACTGAGAATGCATATGGATACATGAAAAGGAAAAATATATCTATCATTTATTGAGTAATAGGTTCCTATGCCTCTTATAAAAGTCACATTTTATCCCTTATAACAAAATTGGGTAAAGTAAGACACTAAAGTCTAGAGGGAATATTTTCTGAAAACACTGACATGTCTGCATAATCCGAATCATCATTTGAAACTAAACCCATCTTTATTAAAACTTTTTTTTTTTTCCTGATTTGTACAGTGGCCTATATTAAGAACACAGTGCAGTGATAATGGACTATTAACTTGAAATAAAACTTCAAATCAAGTATGTTGTTTTAAAATCTCTTTTTCTTTTTGAAAGTTCCCTGTTAAAATTTATAAACACCAAAGTGATGCTCCAAGCTTCTTCACACTGAGGCATTGATAACTTGGCACCAGTTTTGTCAATGAGATCAGCAGCTGTCTACCTCTTCACCTCCCCCCTTTTCATGATTTGAATACAGACTTATGTAGCTATGATGGCTGGAGCTATAGCGACCACATCAACCATGAGTGGAAGCGAAAAAGTACATTGGCTCTAAAATTGTTGAATTACTGACTCAAGTCAGTGGTCACTGACCTTTGAATTTTATTTTACATGAGAAAATCATTATCTATTTGTCTAAGTCACTGTAACCATTTTCTGGCACATATTTTAGCTGAAATATTCTTAACTGATACAGATGAACTAATCCTGTCATTCAAATATTATAATCAGATTACAAATTTATAGCACACTTCAGTTAATTCAGTACTTCAAATTCTTAAATTTAACTGGATCAAGGAAAGCCTTAAGGCACTTCCCAGTCTATTCTTCTTGTATTTCCCATGATTATTAGACTACGTTCTGTGGATATGACACTACTGCAGGGGCGTTTCTGGGACACTCTCAGTTTTGTACTTTGTAGAGTAAAAATGCTGTAAGAATCCACTGCTAATTACCAAACCTCAGCTCACCATCATTTCTTGCTTGGGCAATTGCAGTAGTCAGCTAACCAGCCTCCATTCTTACCTCTTCCCATGTGTTGTCCATATAGCAGTCAGAGTAAATTTACAATGACATTAGATCCATGTCTCTTTTATGCTTTATATCTATTAATTGCTTCACAGGACATCCCTCACAGTGCCCTGCATCTTGTGCCACTGCCTCCCTGCTTCACTGATGGACTTTTGTCTACAGCTTTAGGTATGTCAAGCTCTGCCTCACCCTGGGTCATTGCACTTGCCTGGAATGTTTTTCCTTTGGTTCTGCTCATGGCTGGATTTTTGTGTCCTCTGTAGCTAACTTTTATCTCCCATTAAAGAAGACTTCCATGAACAACTTGTCTAAAGTATTTTTGGGGCACATGGGTGGCTCATTTTGTTAAGTGTCTGCCTCTAGATTTTGGCTCACAGTTGTGAGACTGAGCCCTGGGTAGGTTCCACACTGGGTGTGAAACCTGCTTAAGAGTATTTCTCTCTCTCTCTCTCTCTCTCTATCTTCCTTCTCCTTATGTCCCTCATCCCTCTCTTAAATAAATAAATAAAATTTTCAGATTATTCTGTCTCCCAGGAGTTTGCTTATTTACTTTTAAATACTTGTCATCATTTCTAACTAATTTTCTTACTTACCTGTTTTTTTTTGGTAATGTTTGTCTTTGTAAGTAGAATATAAGTTCCACAGGGATATGCCTGAACTCATTTCATGTTACTATGCCCAAGACTAGAGTCTGCACATGAGAGTAAGAGCTGCTTGGTAAATGGTCATATAATGAATAATTGAACAGTTGGCTAATATTAACAGGCCAGTGAAATAAGGATATCTAAAAATGGGGACCATTCAGTGTCAGGGTTAACAGGAGAAAAAAAGATATGCCACAGAGACTACTTTTGTAATTACCAAACCAGACAGGATTTTGATTTCTGTTCTACTTTTTGTTTTTATGTTTCTAGCTTTATTGATGTATGATTGACAAATAAAAAATATATATATTTCAGGTATACAGGGTATCATTTTTGATATGAGTATAACGTGTAATGATTACCACCATCAACCTAATTCATATTCATAACCTCAGGTAATTACTATATGAGTGCATGTGTGTGTGTGTGTGTGTGTGTGTAGAGACAGGGAGAGATTTTAAGGAATTGACTCATGCAATTGGGAAGACTGGCAAGTCCAGAATCAGAAGGCTGGAAACCCAGGTAAGAATTGATGTGGCACTTTGAATCTGAAAGCAGTCTACAGTCAGAATCTCCTTTTCTTCTAGGATATCAATCTTTTCCATTCTGCCCTCAACAGATTAGATGAGGCCCACCGACATTATGGAAAGTAGATGTTTTTATTCAAAGTCTACTGGTTTAAATGTTAAAGCTCATTTAACAAAAAATTCTTCCTCTGAAACATTGAGAATGAAGTTTGAGCAAATATTTGAACCACAATCTAAGTTAGGACATAAAATTAAACATCACACCAAGTAAAAACATTAAAGATAAATTTAGGATGTTTCACTTAGGTCATTTTGTCCTTCTTTTCCATTTCTCCAGAACCTGAAAAGAATTAAGTTCTTTAGGGAAAAATTTTTTTTCTAATTAATTCATTTTTAAAAATTCTTATTTTTTTGAGAATCTAAAATATTGGAGAATAATTAAAGGAAAAATGTAAAAAGAGAAACTAATGAATCAATAATTTCTTTCAGTATTTTTTCATGGTGAGCTATCAGGGTCATCTTAGGAAACTGGTTTAGATATTTTCTGTCCTAATTAATATATATTGACTGTTGTTCACTATGGTCCTAATAAGTCATTAGAATGTTTAAATTCGGTGGGTTTTTGTTTGTTTGTTTGTTTGTTTTTGAAACAGAAGTTGGGGAGAGGCTGCTATAAATTTCTGAACCAAGAGAAGACACTTCACATGTGAGTGTGGCAGAGAAAGCAAGTGTGCATTTATGGGAACCTTGAAGATTAAATCAAGTCCAAATATATTGGCAGTTTGTAGAAGGTCCAAAGAAATGAGAGTGAGGAACCCCTGCCTAATTTAGCTTTTGAAAATTTCACACTGACATATTCTGCATTAGATTAAAGGTAAGACTTTCCTTACAGAATTAAAATTGCAAAAATACACTTTGTCTGTTCCACCAAACATGTAGAAAAACATTGTTAAAACAGTATTACTACCAGTCTGTGAAAGTACATTGCCTTTTAGTTCAAAGTGGGTTTCAAATTTTATTGGTTTTCCATTTACATCTTTGGAATAGTGAGGCCCTGTGGAATATAATCTTGCTAATGCAATACCAAGTAAGCATTCCTGAAAATGCATTTGCTTAGAACTTCTAAACAAGGATGAAAATCAAACCAATGCAAGCCATTAAAATTGATGGTTTGAATTCTAAAATATATGTATTGTCTCTAAAACATGTCTTACCTTGGCATCCAGTAAAAGAGGGATAGAAAAATGACTGAAGATTTAAGACCATAATAAGTCTTAACAAAAAGATCTAGATGCAAAATTGAGATGAGCACTTTCAGCGAACCCAAGATAGAGATTTCTGGGTCCACAAGAATACTAACTACCATGTAACTGGAGATGACTTTGCTGATGGAGATGGTGTGGCCATGTCAAGTCCATCTGTAAATAAGGACCACCTAGAAATAAAAGATTCCAGGTCAGTGTTTTTTTAATGTATTCTCTCTCTGACGAGAGACTAGATTGTCTGGTGGAGGTTATGGACCCCTTCTCTTCTCAAAATAATGTTAAAACTGCATAAATACTTTAGATAGCAAGGTGATTAAAAATATGTCTAAACAGAACTATCAAAATATTAACATAAGACCAATTCTCCATATAGATATTAAAATGTGAAGTTCTTTATTAAAGTATTAAATAATGATACATAGTGGCAGGCATCATAAATAAAAGAATATCAGGGTAGTAATGAATATAAAAATTTTGAGAAACCTGGAAAATTTGTATAATGTAAACAGAATCTGTCTTTAAATTCTGTTGGTAGCAAAGCATTATGTATACTACTGTGGTTAGCTGTCTAAGTTCATAATAGAAGGGTAAGCTACATTTCTATTTCCAAGATCTATTTTTTTCCATTCAAATTTACAAATATTTTGGGAGTCTTTGAAACCCAGGTTGAGAACTCTTATACAGTAGCTCTCAACCTTAACATCAGAACACTGGGGAGCTAAAAAACTAAAAACAAAAACAAAAACAAAAAAACAAACTAATGCTTGAGTTACTCTCCCAGGGATTCTAATTCCATCAGTCTAGGTTTCAGCCTGGACAGAGATAATGGGATATTATAGAGGGGTGAGTGTGTGTGTGTGCGCCTGCACGCGTGCACCACCAAACTCTTACTCTTCTGAAAGGACACACCATTTTAAGTGTCAGTAGCATTGTCTGTGAAATAAACACCTAATTTTTGTCATTTTCTGCATCCTTAATGCTCAACACATTCCTTCAGAATTCCTTAACAAAACGGCATTTCATTACCTTCCATTTTAGTCATTTTAAAGCGATTGCTTCTGCTATTTTTAAGACAAAATGCTATAAGAACTTATATGTGCTTTAAATATCATTTGCATTAAGATATAATTAATTTCTAAAAATGATTCTCTAAGGGGATTTGTTGGTGAGATCTTAGGGGTTTAGTTTCAACTTAAAAATTCAGCTAAGAAATATTTTTCCTGTTTCTGAAAGATTCGTCACTCTGTCATTAAAACCATCTTGCTCTTACAAACAGACTCTGCACTCTCTTGTTGCAATTGTCCTTGCTTGTAAATTCAACTCATCAATATATGTGACAAGAACTGAGCAGGAGCATACAGGTGGGAGAGCACAGAGAAGGCCATCCATCAAGTGTCCGGGTAGGGAGAGCTGGGAGCCGAGAACGGAGGAAATGTGGGAGTTTGCATGCAGGTGGAAGACAGGACTTTGCTTTAGGAGAAGGACTTTCTAGGCAGAAGAGAAACATAATGAAAAAACTAGAGGTGAGAAAGAACAAAGAGTCTGAGAGCCAAAATGACTTGGAATGTCTGAAGTTTTAGGTTTCAGAATGGAAGCAGTGTTAAAGGAAGCTGTAGAGAATATAGATAACACCTCTGTGACCAACACCCTAAGAAAGCTTAGTCTTGGTTCCAAGAACCAGAGGAAAGCACTGAAGATTTAGGCAGGGAAGATAGATACTTGGGTATGACAAAGGTGTCCAATGTATTTTTCCAGTTCTGCCTTTCTTCTACCAATCCAGACTCATGTATCAGGCACTTTTGCCCTGTCCATCGGGATATCTCAAGGGCACCTTAAACCTAAGAAACTTACAATTAAGCTCTTCAAGCTTCCTTTGAAACTGTCCCACCTAGAAATTTTTTCTATCTGAATCATGGAAAATGCGAACTTTTGTTTTCTGTAAAACCTGGAGTCTTTCCTGGTTCTTCTCTCACGCAAATGGCACATCTAGCATATCAGAAAATCCATATTCTTTACCTTCAATATACATTCAAATTTGATGTCTTCTCACCACCTCCATGATACTGCCCATCTTCCCATGTATGGATTGTGGCAGGAGCTTCCCAACTGGCCTCCTTGACTCCATCCCTGCCCACCCTGCATTGATAGATGCAGCATGGCAACAACCATGATTATTTTAAAACATAAATACAATTGTCCCTCCACTGCTCAAACCCTGAAATGATCCCCTCATTCACAAGGTAAAAGTCAACATTCTCATGATGCCTAAAAGCTATAAATACCATTATTCCCACAGTTGTGACTTCTCAACTGCATATCCTTCTACTCTTCCCAATTCCCTATCTGCTCCCAGCACATCTCCATAGGGCTTGGTGGAATAGGCACACTCTGCCTCAGGAACTTTAATGGGCTCTTCTTTGTCCACAACACTATTTCCCTAGTAAAACTCTACTGTCCCCTTCAAGTTTTTGTTCAAATGTCCCCTACTCATCAAGGCCTACTCTGACCACCCTGTTTTTCATTTTCTATAACACTTAACAAGTGTTATGGTACCACTCAATAATGTATTATACCTGCTGCTTACTGTCCCTTCTCCCCTCTAGAGTGTGAATCCACAAGGGAAGAGAGATCATATGTTTTGTTTACTCAGATATTCCTAGCAACTTGAATAATGTTTAGAACATAATTGTCTCTCAACAAATATTTTGGGACCAAAGATTGAAAAGGTGGGGAAGGACATGGAGAACGGTATGGCAAAGGGTTGAAGCAAAGTAATGTGGTGTGGAATTGGAGAATAGAATCAGTGGTTTTTATAGTGTCCTGTGTGAGCTAAGGAAGAAAGAGTACATACAGTTAACATCCAGGGTTCTTGGGGGACCTGGGTGGCTCAGTGGGTTGAAGCCTCTGCTTTCAGCTCAGGTCATGATCCCAGGGTCCTGGGATCGAGCCCCACATCAGGCTCTCTGCTCAGCAGGGAGCCTGCTCCCCCCCCCACCGCCTGCCTCTCTGCCTACTTGTGATCTCTCTCTGTCAAATAAAGAAATAAGATCTTAAAAAAAAAATTCAGGGTTATTTTTCAGTGAACAGCTTAGAAGGCGGTTGTTCTTGAGAGACAGGATGCCTTAGCACAAGCAGATAACATTGGAAAGATGGTGATTCCAGCAAAATTAGAAACACTCAGAAAGATGTACCCAGGAGGCACCCAGTTCAAATGTATACAAGTATGTTTTTATGTGAAACTTAATGCCAGGAGAGAGGTATGAAAAGAGTGGTCCAGGAGTAGATGGCAGGATGTGCTCACAGAAGAATGGGAATTGAGCCAGTGGAGGAGAAATATCATCCAGTAGATGGAAGGGTGCACAGGAAAGAATAGTTGAAAGAATGAAGAGAACCAACTCTAGGATAGAACCATGAGTAACAACAAACATCTAAGGGGCAAAGTGAGCAAGTAAGAAATCGTGATCAAGACAAATTAAGAGGGACGCCTGGGTGGCTCAGTTGGTTGGACAACTGCCTTTGGCCCAGGTCATGATCCATGAGTCCCAGGATCGAGTCCCGCATCGGGCTCCCAGCTCCACGGGGAGTCTGCTTCTTTCTCTGTCCTTCTCCTCACTCATGCTCTCTCTCACTGTCTCTCTCAAATAAATAAATAAATAAATACTATTTTTAAAAAAATTTATAAAAAAAAAAGACAAATTAAGAGAGATCAGACAGTCGGTAGAGCATCCTCAACATTCTAGATGCTGAACTAAGTGTGTCTGAAGACATTTATTGGCAAAATGATGTGGATATATCAAGTACTTGTTAAGGTATGAAGATTTTCCAATGGTTTGGTAACAAGGGGGATATGGGAAATATGTAAAAGAGAGTCTTAATAAAGCACTCAAAATATATATTTAAACAAAGCTTAGTTCTGAAGGAGAGGACAGAGGTAAGGCAATAGTTGGAGAGAAATGAAAACCTGAAACATTTTATTTATATGAGACTTTAGTATACTTAACTAGGAAGGAAAAGAGCAAGTAGAGAGGAGCTATTGAAAGTAAGAGAAAATGGGTCTAAAATGATGAAATGACCTCCTAGGAAAGTGAGTGCATGAGTGTGGAATGAACACTGCACACAAGATGTTATTTCCTCCTTTGTGAAAGAGAGTGAGACCAAGGTATTTATTTTGCAGGTGTGCTTGTTGGAATTTGCAGAAGTACTGTCTAGTATCTCTGTGTTTCTGAGAATATGAGAGGGGATGGTCCTCTTTTGGCAATGTTGGAAGACACTATGTTGGAGTTGAAAATCAAAGATGAAGAAAAGGAAGGTGGGGGTTTTCATGGAGGAACTAGGGTTCCAGTGGATTGGCTGATGTTACCAATCTAACCTCATGCAAAGCCACCCTAGTCCATCATCTCCAGCTATGCCAATCTTAAGTTCCCTGTTGTGGAAGTCCCATCTATGTCAAGCCTTAGGCCATCACTTCTCCTCTGCCTGGCATAATGTGAAGATTATCCCATTTAAGTTAGGAACCAGTCCTCTCTTCCCACCATAGTGCTCTTTATTCCTTTCACATATCTAACAACATGTAACTAGTCCTTTCTCATTTTATTTCTATCTTTCATAAATTGAACCATCATGTTAAAAAAGAGGTCATTTTATTATTTTACTTTATTTCATTTACTATATTTCACTCTATTATCATTTTAATTCCAACATCTAGCAGAATGGTTGGGATGTAGGTGATCAAGTATTTGCTGATCAGTTGAATAAATTGGATTCATGCTGGTGCTAGCCAAAAAAAGCTGACTCTAAAAGATGTAATTATACAGTGAATAAAAATGGAGGAGTTTGGAGCTTAATTTTAGACTTAGAAATTTAAAAATAAACAAAGTAATTTAATCAAATGAAATAAAAATGTAATTTGCAAACTTATCCAAATCAAAAATAAATTCAAAATCAGGGTTTTAAAGATTTTTATTTATTTGAGAGACAGAGAGACAGTACAAGCAGGGGGAAGGGCAAAAAGAGAAGGAGGGACAGGCTCCCCTCTGAGCAAGGAGTCTGATATGGGACTTGATCTCAGGACCCAGGGATCATGAGCTGAGCTGAAGGCGGGTATTTAACAAACTGAGCCACCAGGTGCCCTCACAATCAGGTTTTTAGAAGAACTTCATGAATTAGATGCCATGTTGACTACTTGGGTGCATAAAAGTGAAACAAGAGATTTTCAGAAAATGAGAAATAAGATAGCTCAATTTATTGATCAATAGATAGGCAGATAATCTATCTATCATCTACCATCTATCTATGTACCTACCTACCTATCTACCTATCTATCTATAACAGCATAGAGTGTAGAAATTTGAAAAGTATTGGCAAATAAAATGTATAACCCTGTACTGTTAAATTTGAAAATCCTAATGAAAAAGACTCTTTCTTTTCCAGAAGGTATAAACTACTCAAATTGTCACAATAAGTAATAGAAAAACCAGATAGACAAATAATTATGAAAGAAGTTGCAAAAGTTTTCCAAGTTTTTCTTCTGAAAAATGCTCTAGGGAAATCCCAAGCAAAGCAAAGAAGTGGATACAATTGATTTGGTCTTCATCATTTTCTCCCAATTTCTCATGGAAATGAATTATGGAATATAAAATTAGTTAGAAATCTGTATCAGTACAGGGAACCTGTAAAGAAGTCTCTCCATATTTTCTTCCTTCCTTCCTTCCTTTCTTCTTTCTTCCTTCCTTCTTTCTTCCCTCCTTCCTTCCTTCCTTCCTTCCTTTCTTTCTTTCTTTCTTTCTCTCTTTCTCTCTTTCTCTCTTTCTTTCTTCCTTTGACAGAGAGATCACAAATAGGCAAAGAGGCAGGCAGAGAGGCACCAGAGCAGCGGGTGGGGGCAGGGGCAGGGAGAAGCAGGTTCCCCGCCGAGCAGAGAGCCGAATGCCAGTCTGGATCCCAGGACCCTGAGATCATGACCCAAGCCAAAGGCAGAGGCTCAACCCACTGAGCCACCCAGGTGCCCCTCCATATTCTTAAAGCTCAAAATTCTTTAAAGTATAGCATAAAAGAAACACGAATGAATAAAGCACCTTCCAGACAATATCCAGCTGTAGAAAGATCAGTATGCTAGCAACAAGGAGAGTCCTACTATCTGGAAATAACTGAAAGGGTGGCCAGGGACATAGCAAACACTGGGGTGCATATGTTGATGTCATTAACTATACTGATAAATCATTGTAGTACTGAAACCACATGGATAATAAGTTTGCACTGGGACCTCCTTATCAGTTCTAACTGATGTGGGCACCCTTTCTTAGGTGGCCTTCAGCAAAGACATCTTATTTGCTGGCTTCTTAATGAGGCCAGTCATACCAGGCAAATGGTAGAGACATACCAGTTCTTGGCTGCTCCACCAAGCAGGGACAAAAAAAATATGTAAATGAAGAGCTGAAGTTTTTTATTCCAACTTGCTCTGCCTCCTCAATTTAACTTCATTTCCAGATTTTACAACCAGTTGAGTGAAATATTTGCAAAGGGCATTAAATTTGATCCTAACTTTTCTTCCTGCATTATTCTATAAGACTTAGATAAAATAATTTTATTTGTGAGAACTCTTTGGGTTAATAGGGTTGAAAAGTCAGTTAAAAAACTACCTTAATGCAAACAAGAAATGGTGTTCTGGTATATACTTGAAAAGAATATGGACAGATCTGGTTTTGGTACCAAACCTAGGGTGTGATGTTGTGGGGATGGAAGCTCAAATAACAACACCAAGTCCCCTCACTTGTCTTTCATCTCTGTGCAACTTTGTTTTCTTTTTGGGTTGCCTTTTATCTTCTGCACATAGATTTCTCCATTTGACTGAGAAAATGACTTCAAGAAACCTCCAGTTTATGTCTTTCTTAGACATTATGATGTTTCTTAGCAACTGCCTACCATGGGTTACAGATCCATGCCTGTACAAATTACTCTGGGTAAGAGGATGAGGCACACTTATTATTAGTCAGTTGTGGTCAACTCCCCATGCTCATGGTAGACAAGGGAATAGTGTTGACTGTATGCTTCCCTCACAACACAGTATGAGATCTCCTCCAGAAAGAAGTTGTAGTATTAGATGTAAGAAGATAAAGTGAGGGTGGAGGAAATAAACACCTCTATCATTAACAGGCTATCATTGTTGGCATAACTCAACCATATTTTGAAAAAGACATAAATGAAACTGTACAAGGATAAGAGAGAAAAACCATCGAGATATATATATATATATATATATAACAACAGTGATATTCCTGCAAAATAGATATTCTGAAAAAATAATAAGAAAAAATACTACAGAAAATTTCTAATTCAGCAAGCTGTAAATACCTACTATTTTTGGAAGTAACCTTCCATTTAAATTATCTTGGTGTAAGCTACCACTACTACACAGAGAGTAGGACCCTAGGTTGAGCTAAACCAGGCACCATCTTGTGGAGCGCAACTGCAGGCAGGGGTAGGTGTGTTGTAGCTCACAGGTCACCGGAGCAGGAAACAGATCTTCCTCACAGAGATTAGGGGAAACTGGAGGTACTGTATGGATATCATGTTCACTATTCTAAACACATAAACTCATAATTCAGATCCCATCTTGGAGAAGAGAAAATGGTTAGAAACCAAAAGACTAGTCCTTTTACCTAAGGGCCCAATAATTAATATAAGTCATACTATATTCTTTTGGATTAGACTAAATTCAGTAATCTTATTTCCTTTGTTACAAGCTGAAGCCTTATGAAAACATTCAGATATGCTTTGAAGACTATGAAAAAACTATATTTCCTATACTCATCTGTGTTATAACATGAGGAAACCTATGCTTTTTTTTTTTAACTCATCTGTGAAACTAAAAGAAGTAGTTATAGAGAAAGCATAGTGTGAAATTAGGAAATGTTACATAGAAAGGAAACCATTTTTGTCAAAGTGATTTTAAACTCACGAAAGATGGTAATTGCCATAGTGGAACAGATTGAACAGTTAAGAATAGTGAAGGAGTAAAAGGGGAAAAATGAGAAATTTTTCTCAGAATTCTAGGAAAAGAATGGAAAAATAAAAATTAAGAAAAGATAAAAACAGGGTGCTTTGGTGGTTCAGTTGATTAAGCATCTGCCTTTGGCTCAGGTCACGTTCTCAGGGTCCTGGGATCAAGTCCTGCACTGGGCTCTCCACTCAGCGAGGAGTCTGCTTCTTCCCCTGCCTTTCCCCCAGTCATGTGCTCTCTTTATCTCAAATAAATAAACGAAATTAAAAAAAATAAAAAGAAAAGATTAAAGCATGAATTTGATCCAGGACATGGTTTATAGAGAATTTAATCAAGAACAATGAAAGAGTACTCAAACATTAGAAGAGGGGAAATGAATACAACCATAGACACAGAAGGTGTTTAAAGTATAAGCAGATTCAAATCTATGCTAATATATTTGAAAATCTCAAGAAAATGAATAATTTTCAACAAGATATTAATTATGTAAATTGACTCAAGAACGTAGAAAAATTGAATAGATCAATGCAAAGGAGACAATTTAAGACTGTCAAAAACTACCTCAAAATATGTCTGCTTTAGGCCGTGTTTCACA
Organism: Lontra canadensis; assembly: GCF_010015895.1. Classification (NCBI taxonomy): domain Eukaryota; kingdom Metazoa; phylum Chordata; class Mammalia; order Carnivora; family Mustelidae; genus Lontra; species Lontra canadensis. The sequence goes on along the minus strand of NW_022630995.1, from coordinate 59,254,990 downwards.
GTCAAGTGCTTTCAAACACTTAAGTCACAAATTTTTTACATGCTACACAAATTTTTGCCAATCATACAAACAAATGGGATGGGGGAAAGCTAGCAAATACATATTTGAGACTAGCTCAGTCATTGTAGCTGAACTTACAAAGATGGCATAAGAAGAGAAAACTTTGCTCTATTCCTACTTATGACTTGAAATGGGTAAACTTAAAATAAAAACGAACAGGGCGCAATGGGTAGTACATTTTCAAAATAAAGCTCCGTGCCCCAGCTCAGTAGGATATTGCAGGAACAAAGAGACGCTTAACATTTGGGATTCATTACCTTAGGATATTATTTCACTTGGTCAAATAAGAAAACAAGAAGGCAAATAATTATTTAGAAAGATTCTGAAATGGTATTTTGTAATATGGCACATCCAGTCCATGATCCATTAATCATGATCCATCGTAATCCAAAATTTAAAAAGGAGGATGTTAAACAATGGCGTGAGAGCCAGAGTTCTAGTGCTGTGGAGTTAGAAGAAAAAACAAACTTAGGACTTCAGAATTTTAAAGCTTGAATTTATGCATGGGATTGGAAATCACAGACATATGGTACAAAAGCTGGCTCTAGCATAGCCATCTTTATGTCTTTGGACTCTTCCTAACCCTCTCAGAGACCAAAGGAAGTCCTTAGCTCCTTCCTGGCACTGGGTGAGATTTGTTAATTGTGACTATGTTTAAATAAACTAGGTATTTACATTTTAAAATGTTTAACCTTGTCAAAAGGTCTTTATACTATTTTGTTGAAGTATATTGATGAACTCAAGGACATAGAGTTGAGTCTCACATGGTTATATTATTATCATTATTATTGTTAATGTTTTTAATTATCTTTTTAAAATTGTTATTATTGAGCCACAGGTTTCCCGACCATTATCTTGGATCGAGAGCTAAGGGACTGCATTTAGGCTTAATGACTTAATGATAATTTAGCTGAAATGGCAATAACATTTCAACACAAGTCACATTGCTAGGTGAGAAAAGATACTTAGAGTGGTCTCATTATTTTTGGAACAAGGCAAGACATGGGGAGAAAATACTGTGTAGATAATTTCTTAGCTGTCTGATAGTGGTTTTAAGCCTCATACTGGAGTTAGCGTGGATTGTTTCTTCTGAGCTCACGGCAATTCAACAGGTACATGGGTTAGGCATTTTTAGACCCACAGTTTAGCTGAGGAGATCAGGACAAGGAGAATTTTTTTTTTTTTTAAGATTTTATTTATTTATTTGACAGACAGAGATCACAAGCAGGCAGAGAGGCAGGCAGAGAGAGAGAGAGAGGAGAAAGCAGGCTTCCTGCCAAGCAGAGAGCCCGATGCAGGAATCGATCCCAGGAGCCCGATGAGGGACTCGATCCCAGGACCTGAGATCATGACCTGAGCTAAAGGCAGAGGCTTAACCCTCTGAGCCACCCAGGCGTCCCAGGACAAGGAGAATTTAAGAGACTACTCTGAGGTAGACATCTAGTAGATGGCAGGACAGGAACTGGAATCCAGGTCTTTTGAGCCCTTGTCTGGATCTGAGAAAACTTGAGACAGGGCGTCCATCGATGGCCACACCATTATATTCCTTTCCAGGAGCCAGAGAGTCAAAACTACACATCAACAGGACAGAGTTTATCAACTATAGTGGAGGAGAGTAGCCCTTTCACTTTGTCTTTCCTTGCAATCACTAGGACTCCTTCCTAAAATACAGTGAAAGTACAGTCTCTTTTCTTTCTCTAGTGGCATTAGATCTGGCCTAGACCCTTACCTGCCATATTGACTTTGTGTCCAAGTCTCCCTCCCTCAGAAACCTCCCCTTACTAGGGATTACCAGTGAACCCATGAAGTATGTATAAGTCAAAATAAGAGCACATTGACTTTCATCTAGAAATTGAGACATTTCTGGTGTTGTGGGGTGAATTGTATGCCCCCCAAATATGTAGAAATCCTAACCCCTGGTATCTGTGAAAATGACCTTATTCAGAAGAAAGTGTGTATACAGATGCAATGAGGTTAAGATGAGGTCATACTGGTGTAGGGTGAGCTTTTAATCCAATCCAGAGACACAGGAATGGAGGGATACAGGGAGAATGCCATGTGATGTGAGGATGAAGGTGAAGATTGGAGAGGTGAAGTATACAAACCAAGGAACTTCAAGGATTGCCAGGAATCCCCTGAAGGTAAATGAAAGGATTGGACAGATTCTTTTTTGCAGCCTTGAGGAAGACCGTGGACCTGCCAACATCTAGGTGTTGGATTTCCAACCTCAAGAAATATGAGAGAATCAATTCCTGTTTGTGCAAAAATCCTAGGAAATTAACACACCGGTATTGAATCATCCACACGTCCTGCTTTGTGATTGGGTTGCTTCTGGCTGTAGCAGAATGTCACTCTTAAATATTCACAAGTTCATTTCTCTTAGGGATTCAGGTCTTTACTCAGTGCCATATCCCATGGGGAACTGACTACACACTCTCCATGCTTAGCTTGGCACACAGTGCCCCTTAATAGGGGTGACAATTGCATTCTTCAACAATTTCAAGTTCGAATGCAAACATTTTCCTTTAAGATGTGGGTAAGGCAAGAGGCGATCATACCACTCTTCACTTGAAATAGAATTCTCTACTACAAAATGCCAGGGCAGTGTTAGGAGGCTGCCACCTTCTTTTTTTTTTTTTTTTTAAGATTTTATTTATTTATTTGACAGATGAGATCACAAGTAGGCAGAGAGGCAGACAGAGAGAGAGAGAGGAGGAAGCAGGCTCCCTGCAGAGCAGAGAGCCCGATGCGGGGCTCAATCCCAGGACTCTGGGATCATGACCTGAGCTGAAGGCAGAGGCTTTAACCCACTGAGCCACCCAGGTGCCCCAGCTGCCAACTTCTTAAGCAAGTTTTTCCTTTGTCCTTAAAAGCAATGAGTTCATAACTATATCCTTTCTAGATGATAAAAATTCATAAGACAGAAATCTGAAGGAGGAGAAGGAAGGAGATGCCTGGTCCAATGGGGGCTTTGTGGGTGGGATACCTTTAATTTCATCCTGGTGAACCACCTCCTGAGACTAAAACAAAACAAAAGTTATATTAATAACCTTTCATCTTCTATTTATCCCAAATTCAATTTCATCTGATTCCCTTTCCATAAAAGTGTGAGTAGTCTTGTGGGGGCTATTCCACAATGATTACTTTTATTGAGGGAGGTAGGAAAATGGGTAAACAATGAAACAAACAAACAGGGAAGGATATTGAACAGAGGAAGGACGTCATTTGACCAAGAGACAATGAAAATCATGGGCTGCATTGTCAATGCTCAATGAACTTGTATTACATGAACAGACACAGGCATAAAGAAGTAAAGAAATGTTCATAGATGGCCTGATCTTTCCAGTCCCTTGCTTTCATTTTGTTCTCTCTCCATGTCTCTGTGTGCTTTTTATTTTGTTTTGTTTTGTTTTCCCTTGTCTTTTTGTTTTAATGTCTTCCCATCTATACTGTAAGTCCAAACCCTTACATGCCATTCAGGACTCTAATAACCTGACTAACCTCTCAGCTTCATCTCCAGGTACTTCAACTTTGCACTTCAAACTCCAGCAGCCTGAAACTGCATGATTTTATACATTCCTTTCACAGACTTTCATTCTATGGGGTATTTGCTTTTGCCTGCAAAGTGTGTCATCTTACAGACTTCTATCGACCCTCAGAACTCAACTCAGGTGCTATCACCTCCTGAAAGCTTGCTTGCTTCTCAGGTTCCAAATTGTGCCAAGTGTAGCAGAGAAGAGGAAAATGAGACACCAGTATTGATTTTATTATGTTCCCGTAGCATCTCTCAGAAGATCAGTTGTTACTAATAAAGAGATCGAACAGTTTCCTAATGCTTAGTAACATTTTACTTCTTCTGTCCTTTTATTTTGCCCACTTTTTTTTTGCTTTTGTCTTATGCACTAATTTTTATGAAATCATATCTTAGGTAATCTTCCATACATAATACATCTTTTCCAAGCTTGTGATTTGTTATTTAACATATTTATGAAAATTTTATTGTGTGGAAAAATTTAATATGGTAGAATCTATGGTTGTTTTCTCGTGTGTGTGTATGTGTGTATATATATAGTATATATATATTAAACTTTGAAATTCTTGAAATTCTTTTGTTTTCCTTTTTTGCGTTAGCTCTTTACTCCATTTTAAATTCATTTTGTTGTACAATTTGGGGGGCATGATGATAATACACCAGAATTTTAAAATGCACTGAAGGTCTCATTTCACCAGCTGGGATAAAATGCCAGGGTTTGGTTGTGCTTTAAAAGCTGTTTCATCATCAAACTTTGTTTCTATTCTTTCAGGACCTGAAAAAAGCACAAGATGATGAAATGAGCAATCCCAGATGCCTCAGCAGATTGTACCATTTTCGTATATTTTTGGTTCTACTACCCTGTATAGATAACGTGATTCCTACTTGGGCAGACTTAATTCACCATTTTGATGTCATGAGGGTACAGCCATCGTTCCCATGAACAAATGCCATAAAGCATCTGTTCTTTAAATGTCGCCCATGGATCTTGGACAACCAGCATCAGCCTCATTCAGGAAGCTTGCTGAACATACAGATTCATGAGCCGAACACAGAATTACTGAAACGGAATCTTTGCAATTTGGAAACAAGCCCTATATGAATTCAAATGCTAGTGTTCTCTAAACCTCACTCTGAGTTTAGTGAGAAAGATGTAGTTTTTGCTTTGATTCTATTTCCAAAAGTCTAACAATCAACCTGCCTCAACCTTAAGTAATGTGCCTTGGGGCTTGTCACCTGTTTGCATGCTGATATCTGGTTTTAATCCCAGTAGTTAGAGTGGAGATAGCATTCACCAACAAGCCAGTGATGGAAATTATCAGAAATATTTCCAAAGCCACTACTGAAAACTCCACTCAGCACTATGAAATTTGTGTTGTTGTTGTTGTTGTTTTGTTTTTTTGTTGTTTGTTTGTTTTTCCAGTCCTCTGAAGGGAATACCAGATAAGAAGTCCCACAGAGTTTTGGAAGTGGCAACATCTTTTGAAGGGACTAACTTGTTTCAATGTGTGTTATCAGACAATAATTTTGCACTTTTACATGTGCTGTCAAACTTGATCATTATTTCAATCCCTTGGGGGGGTGTTTTATTTTTATTTTTGCAAATGAGAAAGGTGAGCTTTGCGAAGATGAAGTCACTTTGCCAAATTCACAAACTAGCTTGTGTCAGGGCAGAGCTCAACTTGAGACTTGTAGACCCAAATCCAAGACATGTGCTTGTAGAGAAGCAAAACTGGCCACTCCAAAATGTGTCTTTTTTGCATAAGGATTATTTTAGGCTGATTATTTTTGGGAAACAGAAGAATCAAGAAGTTGCTGTTGGTGGTGTTTGCCTCCCCCAGGAACTGCTGAAGAGAATTTAGGTAGAGGATCTGCTCCAGGAAGGATGCTGTCATCACAGATAACTACACTCTACACTATAATGTCAACTGAGAATGGTAGACGGAGAGGAATTTCACAAAGTCTGCTCTTTAAATTCCTCTCTGTGACCCATGTTTCTGGATGGTCCAACAAATGTTAGTTTACCAAACATTTACTCTTTTCCATCCTTCTGTGAATCACTTTCTTTCCCTTTGGTGTCCCAGACCTTGACCCCCTTCTCTTTAGTTCAGGATGACCTATATAATTCATAATGCTTGTCTTGGGAATCTCTTGTGTTTATGTGTTTATGGGGATGCTCAGTAGGTATGTAGATAAATTTGATTTTCTCCTTTAACCTGTCTCATGTCAATTTAATTCTCATGACCATCCCAAAAGAACTTTGATAGGTAGAGTAAATTTTTTTCTTCCCTAACACTCTCTTTAAAATGCAGCTAATGGGATGTGACCTGTGGGTCATTTCCCAGATGTGGGAATATCTCCTGTGAGTCAGGTGTTAGGAAGTCATGCAGAAGTCAATGATTACATAGATACTTCTGTAAGCACTTAGGACTGAAAGGAACTGTTTTGCTCTGGATCCAGGTGGACTCAGGCATCTTGCATCTCCCTGATCTGCTTCCTTATGACCCCAGTGACACTTCTTTGCTCTCCTCAGTTGGTGATACTAAGGTACTTCAACCTTGTTCACTGTCACTAGCCACAGAAATTCCAAAGTATTTGTCATATGATGACTTAAAAAATTTCACCCCCAAACTTAGACTTATGAATTTTTTTAAAAAGCATTTTTGTAATGCAATGAATTATATTTGTGTGTAATTTTACAGTTACACATAAATATATAATGTTTACTTATTTTAAATAGGGTTATATTCTTTTTTTAGTCCAATGGAATTCCTGATTGGCGGGGATCATATAGACCTTTAAGAAACAGAGAAATCAAAAGCATGACAGTTAATATCTCACAGACTTGAAAATATTGGCAACAACCTGTTGCAGTCCTTACGACTCCTATCTATTTCCCTATCACAGATAAAGGAAGTGAAATCAAACACTGTAGGGGTGACTCTTTCAAGGTCACCGCAGCGACACTTAGATTAGAGATTGTGCCTCCCTATTTCCAAATCTTTCCGCTGTGTAATTTCCCCTTCATTCTCTGTCACTTCTGCTATGCGCAGAGTGCTACAACTTACAAGCCAGTTGTTCAATGATGGAAAGACTATTATTATCTTTTTTAAAAGGTGAAAGGCTCTGGTATTTGTCTGAGGGTCTGCATGAGAGAAAGGTGGCATAAAGAGGGTTATTACAAGGGGTTGAAAGCAAAGGGCAGTGTAGACAGTCCTCTCTCAGACAGCTGCAGCCTTCAGCTGAGGCAGGACCATCACTCTGAAGTCAGAATTGTTCTGGAGAAATAACAGTAATCAAAACCAACACACACGATCATGGGCAAACACGAACTGATGCTTGGTTTCAAATAGAAGGACAGTGGGCCTCCCTGCCAATCAGGGCTGCAGCTGAATGAGGCTTCTGATGCAAGGATGAGTCTCAGACTTTTTTGATATTCCCTTTCATGTTTTAAAGGAATGGATAATTTCAGTTCCCAGATTTGTTTGTTTATATTTTTTTGTTTCAGTATCAACTGTGTTCTTATTTTAAATTAATACGGGAAAAGATAATTCCAAAATCACATCTGAACAAATTTCAACCTGGGAGACAAGATCTCTATTGCCAACAAGTTTAGTAGTCATTTACTTTCCCACTAAACTGTATACACGGAACATAAAGTTAATATTTTAAAGTCTGTGCGATGTTAAGTTCCCATGTTTGTGATTTCTCTTAGTATTAAGTTTTTCAAATTTCTAGAACTCTGCAAATCAGGAATTATATTGGATTAGAAATAAAATAACAAAATCCTGTTCAAAGATTTTGAAATACAGACAAAGACACTCATACAAAAATAAATAAATATATATGTTAATGTACATAAAGCTCTTAAAATATATATTACATGACAATATTTGCAGTCATTATTTGTGTTGTTATGATTATGATGACTATAATCTATCATGCTTATTTTTTTTAAGTCCCTCTACCCCAAGTTGTTGCTATTATAGGCCACATGTTCTTTTTTTTCAGTTTTTTTTTTAATTGCATACATTTAGGTGTACAACATGATTTTTTTTCCAAGTTTTTATTTAAATTCCAGTTAGTTAACATACAGTGTAATATTACTTTTAGGAGTAGAATCTAGGGATTCACCACTTATGTACAACACCCAGTGCTCATCATAGCAAGTGCCCTCCTTAATGCTCATCACCCATCCATACCAACCTCCACCCACCCCCCCTCCAACAATCCTTCAGTGTGTTGTCCCCCCACAAGTTAAAAATAACACTACCCTAGAGTCCAGCAATTGAACCCCTAGGTATATACCCAGTGCAATGTTTTGATATGCATATATATGTGTATATATATGCACACACACACACACATATACATATATATATAGCAAGTGATTACTACAGTCAACCTCATTATCAGATCCATCTGCTCACATAGTTACCATTTGTGTGTGTGTGTGTGTGCATGTGTGTGTGTGCGCACGTGGTGAGGGCACCAGAAATCTACCCTCAGCAAATTTTCTAGTATACGATATAGTATTATTAACTATAGCCATCAAGCTGTACATTATTAGATCTCTAGGTATGTTTATCCAGATATATTGTCATTGCTGTTAAAAACTTATTTCCAACCCATAAATCATTTTAATGCAACTCATGCTTCAGTAAAAATTAGCCTGGCAATAGGGGTTTTGCAACTTACTAGGGACATTTACCAGTATTATCTTTATTGATCCCCTCCATGAATGCTTAAAGCCATTGCTGTATTATCTGTGAGGAAATCGACATGCACAGGTCAGGTGAATTGCTCACGGTCTCCAGATCGTATATACCAGAGCTAGATGGGAACGTGAGTCTTTGTTAACTCTAGCACTGTCTTCACTGTGTTAGACAGCCTTAAAACCTAAGCTCTAAAAGCACTTGAGTGATAGTGTTTCTGCTTTGCCAGTTAAAGATAATTCGTCTGGACAGAGATGAACGAGTAGCTCTTTTTCTCTCTGAAATGTTCTAGTATTGAATCTTTGTCCTCATCGAGCATACCCCACTCATTTCTGTGCTTCCTATTAAAAAAACAAAACAAAACAAAAAACTGAAAAGATTATTTTGTGGCCTGTTTTGTTATTCGCCTACGTTATGTCACACATTTTATTCTTTATATTCTGAATTTCAATTCATGTTTCAGTCTGCTTCATAGCCCATATGATTTTCTATCTCGAAAGCCCAATAAAATCAATATAGTAGTCCAATGTTTTCAAAGGGAAATGAAGTTAATTCATTCAGTCATTCAACAACTATGTCCAGATTTATGTGCAGCAGTGAGGAAGAGGTAGCTGGCTCTCAGGGTCTCCTCTCAAGAATCTCTCCGTCATCTGTCCTGGGACATGAGATACAAGTTCCAGGGACAGGGACACCATTCAAGTGCCATGAGAGTTCAGCAGGAGTAATTACTCTCAGCTGAGAGGACTGGGTGCCCTGGTTGGTCAAGCTAAAGGTGGGAGCCATATGGATCTGTGGACATAGCGGATCGATTCCACACAGAGGGGACAGAATGGAAAAGACAAGGAGAGAAATGAACATGAACAGGATGCAACAAAAACTCTTTAATGGGACCCACAGGGCTTGGGAGGCAGGAGTAAAATGTTTGAAAGTAAGAATGGGCCTGAATTTTAGAGGAATTGAATGCCTTCCCAAGGCATGCATGTTTTGTCAGCAGTAGGAAACCAGAGGAGTTCTTTGAGAAGGATGGACTTCATCATCAAGAATCTCAAGAATAAACACCCAACTTCACATAATTGTTTATCATCAAAGAAGGTTTGGGGTGCATGCATGAGACTCCAAATCCAGGATTCGTTCTAGAGAGACAATAGGCGTATTCTAATAAATAATTTCCTTTAAATGATATAATAAGAATATGTGGTAATTTTCAATTCTTGGTAACTACATAGACCTAAGCCAACAATACTTGCTTGAGAAAAAGATGTTTCAACAAAAGCTCTTTTTATATCTAAAACATATTTTGTATGAGTGCTATTATAAGACCTATTTCTGTGTGCCATATGTATTAGCTTCCAACCTTGCCTCAGTTAGAGGAGGAAGCGCATCATATGAGTCTTTGTAGCCCCTGCACTAACCTGGTGTCGACATCTGGTATGTGTTCATTAAATACTGAACACCTGTCAGTACACTTCTGCTCTTTTAAAGCTACTTGACGCCCCCGAATCAGAGTGATTTCTGAGCAACCATGTGTGCTTAAAATAAATTAAGAGCTTCGATAATGTATATAATCTATCAGATTTTAAAAGTATGTAACAAAATGGGTAAAAAAGACAGTATACCGGGACGCCTGGGTGGCTCAGTGGGTTAAGCCTCTGCCTTCAGCTCAGATCATGATCTCAGGGTCCTGGGATCGAGCCCCGCATGGGGAATCTCTGCTCAGCAGGGAGCCTGCTTACCCCTCTCTCGGTCTGCCTGCCTCTCTGCCTACTTGTGATCTCTGTCTGTCAAATAAATAAAGAATACTTAAAAAAAAAAAAAAGATAGTATACCATTTGCATATACTATAGAGATGACATCAAATTTGTCTGGTATTTAAATGATTTTTTTTTTTTATATTTCTTTTCAATGCCATTTTATTTTACTTTTTTATCACTTTGGAGTTTTGAACAGTACTGCATGTATGTTCTACCATGGATTTTTTTAGAGACCTTTTTTTTTTTCATTTTTAAGGCAGTTTTATGTTCACAGAAAAATTGAGGGAAAATTACAGATATTTCTCATATACCTCTATAATGTAAGCCCTGACAGTTGTGTGTGTGTGTGTGTGTGTGTGTGTGTGTTTTAGTTTTGGTAATGCAAGTGCCTGACTTAAGCATTGATTGCCTAGACATCCACTTCAAAGACCCTTATCTCCAATAAACCCATTGCCAGCCCTGGGACCAGATAAAGAGCCAGGCTGCCTCCCCAGCTGAGGCCCCTTTGTTTTAGACATCTTGATTGATTTCAGTTACTGACTATTTGGGCCATTGTTTTTTGTCTTCCCTTGCTTTAAATTCCCACTCTTGTATGTTAAATTAGTCCATAAAAAGTGAACCCATGAAACCCCAGCCCCCCAACCCTCAACCCAGTAGATAGAAACAGAACATGTTTTCAGTCTCTCTCTCTCTACCTTCAACCTTGCCTTGTAGTCCCAGGTGTGCTGTGTAATTTCCAACCCTTTTAGTAATAAACTTTGATGTTTTCAAAGTTTCCTGATGGTTGCTGCTGAAGTGCATTTTGCAGTCATAGTAAGAACCACAAGGTCCAGTCCAGCCACAACACTGGTTATTGATAGATTGAGACCCCCACAAAACAACCCCCTGCCCACACATACCTAACCTTCACCAGAGTGGCATATTTTTACCATCAATGAACTTACGCTGAAAAATAATCACCTAAAGTCCATTGTTTATGGTAGAGTTAGTTCACTGTTGGTGTTGTTCCTTCCATCACTTTGGACTGCTGTATAATGGCCTATATGCATGAGTATATTATCATATATTTTCCCCCAGCTCTGAAGCTCCTCTGTGTTCTGCTTACTCATCCCTCCTCCAGAACCTTTGGTAATCACTGATCTTCTTACTATCTCCATAGTTTTCCTTTGTTTAAATGATTGGATATTCCATGAGTCATCTACTAATGATGGAGTTAAGGGCAGATTATATTTGTTCTGTTCTTCATTTTCTAATTTCTTTATACAGATGTCATTATAACACTTTCATATTAAGAAAAATAAATGCTACCACAAAAAAAAATGTGTTTTTTTTTGAAAGCTTATGTAGATTTTAATGAATAACAAATATTTGAATAGGGAAAGAAAAACATTAAAACAATAGGGAGAAGGCAAGTTCCTTCTTTTTGACTGTGAATGAAGGTCAATTCAAGGGCCCGATGGGAGTAGAGATAACTTTCTCTATTCAGCGGCATAAGTAATGAGATGGGGTGTATGTATCCTTTCTTTGTGTTTTTCAAAACTAAGAATCAGGAAAGACAGAAAACAGATTGTCACAAATATAAATTATTCATTGAAGACATAGAGTGAAAGAAAGAGGGTTTTAGAGTCATTGTTTCAAGTCCCCCCTCTGCAGAGAAAAAGTAATTCTTAGTATTGAACAGATTCTCCCCTGAGGAGATAATTGAGTCATCAGGGTAAGATGGGAGAAGTAATGGGGATTCAGACTCAGGGAAGTTTATTAGAAGTGCTTTAAAAGGATGAAACATTCAATTTAGGGATGGAGGTAGCTAACTTGCCGCTCACTTAATTACAAAAATCATGCGATGGAAACTCAGAAGTGGTGGAGAAGGTAGATATAGGCAAGCAAAGACACTGCCAAGTGAGAATAAAGATATGGAATATGTAATTAAATTGTGGGAGGGTGACAGATGCTATCAGGCTCCCACTTGTGACAAGGTAAACAAAAGAATAATGCAATAATACATATAAAAAATAAGATGTTAAATTGCTTTTTCGTCCTCAGCAAATGGAGAATCATCTGAAGCAATATCTTCTTTTTATTCACTTTTTGATGTTTCTTGGTTATATAACTATTTCTTTATTTGGGTTTATAAAGGATTGAGCAGCAGGGTGGTTAAAATTGAACACATTGTAATGTAATTGTTGAAAAATAGAAACAGTTTACAAAGTAAAAGACAATTTAACTGGTAAGAGCGGAAAACATGTTTCTAAACTAATGTTACAAGAAATGAAATTTGATGATTTTCACTCTTCAGCAATGGGGTTTGTAGATCCAATGAGTGAGCTGTGCTGAAACATTAAACCTGTGGTCCCAGTGATCTTAGGCTCACTTCAGTTGGCTCTTTAAGGGGCTAGAGAAAAAGAAATGAAATATGAAGCATGTCTTTGGGCTTTATGGACAGCATGGAAGATAAAAGGTTTTCTTTTTTTTTTTTTTTTTCTTCCTCCCTAGAAGAGGTTGAAATGAATACACACATTCGAGACACAGTTTTCCACTTAGGAGGCAGCATGATGTAGTGGACAAAGATCAAGATTTTCAGTTCAAATCCTGACTCTGGCACTTACTAGGAATGTAACTAAAACAAGTTATTTAAACTGTTTCAACCAATTTCCTACTTTGCAAAAGGTGATTCAGAGCCCACTCCAAGGATGTTGGGATTAAATAAGAAAGCCCATTTCTCTAGCATTGTAGAGTTTATTCAATCACCCAGAAGTCATTCAGTCCCTGCTTACACCAAGGGTTATTATTTCTAGACCCTTTGCTTATCTGTTTCTTTTTTTCTCCTTAACCATGGTTAGAGAAAGAAGAAGAAGAAGGAAGGAAGGAAGGAAGGAAGGAAGGAAGGAAAGAAAGAAAGAAAGAAAGAAAGAAAGAAAGAAAGAAAGACTATTCTATTTTATACATTAAAAAAGGCGCCTGGGTGGCTCAGTGGGTTAAGCCGCTGCCTTCGGCTCAGGTCATGATCTCAGGGTCCTGGGATCGAGTCCCGCATCGGGCTCTCTGCTCAGCAGGGAGCCTGCTTCTCTCTCTCTCTCTCTCTCTCTGCCTGCCTGTCTACTTGTGATCTCCCTCTGTCAAATAAATTAAAAAAATCTTTAAAAAAAGAGAGTTTTAGCCACTTTTTAAATTTAGCCAATTTTTGATTAATTTGATCATTGTTTTGCATTTAGTTCCTATTCAGCAACTATGCACAACACAAAGGGCAGAGAACATTTCTGACAAAGAAGATAAGAAGGGGTCAAGGACCTCTGGACTTGCATGCTCTTTTAAAAAAATCCTGATTGTCACATGAACACACATCGTTCTTGGTCTTCCTGAGACATTTCTTTGTTTCAAACACTGCTTCAGGTTACAACTCAATCCTGGCTAATATTTTTGTATCTCTTAAAGTATATTCTTAAATAAAATAAAATGACTAGATGTAGGAGTATTGGGGAAATATAGAGAACACAAAGAAATGAAATTTGATAGGAACCCACATTCAGAAATCATCACTCTATATTATTGTATATTTCTGTTCATGTAGCTAATGTTTCATATGCACTTTTTTTTCTTACAAATTGTAATCTCATGGGGAATCTTTTTTGATAAGTGACTTTTTAAATTTATCAATGTCAATAATATTTTCCTGAACTTGTATGCATTCCCTTACACAATAATTTTAATGGATACACAGTTCTCCAAATACAAATGAATATCACCCATACCTGTGAACTTGACCCTGCCCAGATAGCTATACACAGCCTTTGTACTCAGCCTCTTCCCTCTGTGAGCTCACCCCCAATGACTTATTTTTGGTTACGTTACTCTCTGTTAAGATCCTTTCTCTGTGTTCTTCCTTTGACTTGTCCTCACACTGACCCCACCGCTACCCCAGCTTGTTATCTATACAGTTCCACTATTGATGTTCATTACCCCAGGAAAGGATGTCCTGATTTGCCACAAACCACTCTTTCCCCTTATATGCTAGTTTCTCTGTTAGAGGACTTGGCAGGTACCAAACACTCAAGATATTTTAATTCCACTGCAGGTAGTCTCCCACAGAGGAAGAGATGCCATTTTTAAAGGTACAGGGACCCGCTTTATTCTGTCCCTGCAAATAACACGTTTCATCTTGGAAAACCATATACACCTTCCAGTCATGCCTGCCACCTGAAATATGGCTAGCTATGCCAGTGGTTCTCAACGGGAGCTCATTTTGTTCCTTAAAAGACATACAGTGAGGTCTGGAAACATTTTTGTCTCCTATTTTATGAGAAAAGGGTTTTGTGGTCAAGTAGGTCTGAAAAATGGTGGGTAATTAAAGGGAGATTTCTCAGAGCTGAGAATGTACTGCTGAGCTTTATGCATAATATGAGAAGTATGTGGTTGTAGAACTGTGAAATTATTTGATTACAGAAACCTCTTTCAGCAGAAAATCTCTTACCATCTCACTGTATTTGGGTTCCCTGTAAGTTTTTAAAAATATTGTTATGGTGATATTTCACAATCATTGTAATTAGGTATAGATTTAAAGCACACATATTGCTGAGTGACTTGGGTAGATGACATTCCTGATATTTATTTCCCTTGTATCTGAAATGGGCATAGTGCACAGAATTATCCTGAGATTTCCAAGAAAAAAATAAATATTATATGTATTTAAATAAAATATTAAATAAATTTTTTGGTATATAGGAAACAGGGAATATACATACATTGACATAGTTTTAAAAATTTTGTTGCTAAAGTTTTGGGGATTTTTAAATAGCGTTGAAGCAAGAACTCAGTAATGATTGTATCCAACTTGAATGACTCCTAACTTCTTCTTTCTGATAAATATAATGTTAAGAAATAGTTATAGATTTAAGCTCAGAGGATGAATATTTCCTATCATTATGTGTACTGGATACTTTAGAGCAGAGTTCTGGAAACAGATTGATTTGGGGCAAATGGCTTAGGTTGAGAGATTTTATTTATCTCCCCATGTATTGCTGATTCTCATGCACATACCTCAGAGGAATCTTGAGGCTTCCCAATGCTGATACAGGGAAGAGAAAGAGAAGAGACAAAGTCAGGAAGGTTGATGGAGAGATATAGAGAGGTAAGAACCCTAACTTGATTCTCCCCTTCCCCATAGTGCTCCAACCCAAAGAAAAACTAGTGAAACAGAGAAGGTTGTAAAAGACTTCCATTTTGTCAGTGAATGAGTATATATTATTACACCAAATACCAGCAGGAGAATGACTCTAAAAGTTGGATAAATCCACCTAAAGCGGGGTGGGGTGGGGAAGGTAGTGCAAGTAAAAGCAGCCAAGCAGACAGGACTTAAGTGTCCACGATCCTAGAGAGAAGTGTAATACAGTGAGGTGGGCTCCTCTTTCCACACATCTTTTCCTCTGGAGGTATTTACTGTTCCTTGAGCCACAGGACATTATCTTCCTTCAAAAGTGGAGGCTCTGAGTTGTCAGCTCAGCAGCCACAAGGCTGGAGAGACAGAATCTACCCTTCTTATCTTCTAAGAGAATGAAGGCTTGAAGAGTCAAGATCCCAGAGCAAAGTGGAGAGGTGAACCCCCATGCTTCATTATTTATACCCTCAAGACTTTTGCTATTCCCTTAATGGCCTTGGGTAAAAGGCTAAGAAGTGGAATTGGTAGAATCTGACAATCTACACACCCATCAGAACTCTTTGTAGCCTCACTATGCAGAGGAGGGTGCTATTACAAACCCCAGGATGTCAGTTAAGGCACACAAAGTAGACCAAGCTTTCACAACATAGAAATTCATCCAAAAATCATCTCAATGTCCATCTGGGTCATGATGATCTGCTCTGTAGTCTCACACTCTGTCAGAGAACACTGAATCCTCTGTGGGTTAAGACACCATCCTGAGTCTCTAACTGAGTACCATATCTCCAATATGAAGCATTCAGTAAAATTCCCAGGTGTGACAAGAGACAGGACCAAATAGCCAAACCCAATAAGAAAACAAAACAAAATAGAAGACGATACAAAAAAGCCATCGTCAATCGAGGCATTGAAGATATTGCACATAGACTTTAAAATAACAGCAAATAATATGTTCAAGATGCTTTTAAGATGGAGAATTTTATAACATTCTAAGAAAAAGAATAGAGAAGCAAAATAAAATAAAATAAATACGAGAGAGAAACAGAAGAAAGACATGGTGGTTTTGCCTGTCTGACACACAGTGTTCCCGCTGACCACACGGTTGGAGGAGACACATAACAAAAAGACAACAGATTGACTTTCACCTTCAAATCACAGGGTACCTGCCCAAGGTAACCATGCCCCCAAAATGTCCTTTCCATCTACTGTTGGGCAGTGAAGGCTGGGAGAGTTGAGCTTGGGGTGTCAGGCAGTATGCTTCCACACACAACTTCAGTTCCTAAACTTTTGTGTTTGCTGCTGAGATCAAACCCTTTATTTTTATTTTTATCATATTTATCAATATTACTGGCAGGTTTCGTCCCTAATTTCTGACCAGCTCTAAATTTGAGTGTATGTGGTAACATGGGCTCCTGTGTGCCCTTCCTTCCTCTTGATGGCTAGAGCCCACTTGCCATCATTCCTTACCACTCTGCCCATGCTGCTTTTACTTCTTCCCCATACCGCACAAATGCCCTATAGCTACCTTGTCCAATGTTCTCACTAATAGTAATACTTGAAACAATAACAATTTTATTGATTACTTACTGGACACTGATCATGAGGCCAATGTTGTCAAATTTGTTTGTTTTTTAACGTAGCAACCCATTTCCTTCTCACAGCAATCTGACGAACAGATGTGTCCTCTGAGGCTTAGGGAGTTTGAGCAACTTTTCCAGGTTCCTGATACTAGGACGCCTGAGAGGGAGGGGCTTGAAGACATCGCCAGCTTATGAGGCATCCTCTCCTCTCTCCACATCATTCTGGCCTTGAGAATAAAGCAAAGAGACAGACAAAATGCAGTTTTGAGACTTCTGCCTTGAGGCAGAGAAATGGGAAACATTTGAATCCAATATATGGCCTTCGGGTAGCAAAACGTCAGGCTCAGAGTAAAAGTAGACCCTATTTCATGTGCAAAGGGGACATTTCTGTGCTTGGAAATGTAAGTGCCCCAGGAGATCAGCCAGGGGACTGAAAGGCCCCACTGAAGGAAGCACACTCCTCAGGAAATCAGGAGAGAAGTAATGGCTTGCTGAACTAACGTAACACATACAAATTCGACAAACACACAGAGACAGTGAAGATAATTCTCTAAAATAGGTAACGTATATGATGCCAAAGAAGATTAAGGGAGTATAGCAGCTTCTATTGCTTAAAAAGATTTTTTAAACATTCAGAACAGCATGAAACTAAAAAGAGTAAAAATCACACCAGACATTATTCTAAAACATTATCTCTGTGGGACAGAGAAATTAACATTGCTAAGAGCACTGAGTAAAATGAATTCTCTGACTACATCAACGTGGTCCCTGTTGTCTATAGGATAGATTCTTAATGTAGAAATGACTCAGAAATACACACGGCCACAAAGCTGACACGCAAGACCATTTTGCAGAAAACCAGGTGGTGTTTCATTAATTGCAAAAGCTATTTTTTAACAGAGTTTTATTTTTCACTTGAGAAAAATAATTGCAGTGATTGAATTTTATTTCTCTTAGCATATCATGCCAACTTTATTTTAGTGGGATTCCCAACTGTGTATGATGTTAGGGGAACACAGTGCTCTTTCAGGTATGAAAACAGAAAGGGCATTATCCTTTTTATGGAAAGCCCTCAGCAGTCCTGCAGGGCAGGTGTCCTACCTTTATTCAATTGCCGTTCCTGCCTGGATTTTGCTTCTGTAGCTAGAGGTACAGAGGTGAGAGACTCAGAGGGGTGGTTAGAGAATTTTTCACTGAACTTGTCCAGTTTTGGTGCCTACTTATTGCAGAAATGTGCACAGCTAAAGTTTGATTCTGACTAGAACTCTTTGGCTAGACATTAGTTGGGTTTCCTATTCTTGTCTTTCTGCAGTTAATGCTTACTCCTCGTAGCCTTCAAGACTCTTCTTCCAGCTTTGAGTTAACTAATTCATAAGGATGTCAGCTTTCATTTTTGTGACTTTCATTCTCAAGTCACAAGTGATACAAAAAGTATCTGTGGGACCAAAGTTATACTGGATGAAAAGGTAAACAAGAACAATTTGGTAGCTTTTTCTCCCCTTGTTGACTTCCCAGTTTCCCAGTAAGCCTGGGACAACTATTGTTAGTATTTATATCCAATGAATATTTGCTACCTTTGCTTTGGATTTTCTAGGCTCCCTTTCAATTGTGAATTTCCCCATCATGTGCTTTGATGGAGGTGTCAATGGTTTTTGACCTGATAAAACACCACAGGAGTGGGCAGCTGACATAGATTGTCCAATGAATATTTATATGCACACTCACAAACTTTAAAAAAAAAAAACACCAAAAATTTACCCATTATTCTATTCGTTGCTTCTTTCTAATAATAATATATTCTGGACATGACTCCTTATCAGTCCGTATCGACTTCACTTGCTCTTTTGTACAGCTGAATAATATTCTGTACATGGATGCACTTTCTGTTATTTGATTGGCCTGTTACCAATGACTATTTAGGATCTTTCTAGTACTTATTACTGCAACAATGCTAAATCTTTTGTGGGGCATGTCAGAATAAAACTAGGAGAAAATTCTGAAAGTTGGACTTTCTGGGGAAAAAATTAAATGGAGTTTAAATTTGATAAAAATTTTTGAAAAAAAAAGGTTTTAAGAACTTTTAATAGATATTACCAAAATATAGAATGACCCCAATAGGCACATCTGCTGAAAGTGTACGAAAATTCCTGGTGCCTTTCATCATCACCAGCAATATGTGTTATTAAAACTATTATCTGTAAGTCTGTGAATATCATTATTATTATAGTTTTCCTTACTTTTGTTTTATGCTTATTTAAGGAAAGGATCAGAAAAAAAATTATGTATGTATACATTTTTTTTTCCTTATTGCCTGGCCTTTATTTTATACATCTTTCTATCACTATTTCAATAATTGACATGTAAGTTCTTTATTTGGTAAGGAAATCATTCCAATAAAAAGTTCTAGGTGCAGCAAAAATAAATTTTCAATTATTTTTTAATAATTTGACGTTATTTTCGTAATTCAATTTTTTGTATAGAGTAATTTATTTAAACAGTTTTAACATATTAATACAACTGCTTTGTAATTTCTGGATTTTATGACTAGCATCCAAGCTTTCTATAGTCTTACAAGTTTTCTTCTGTTACTAGTATTTTATTTTACTTCACTTCTTTATTTTTGTAAAGATTTTATTTATTTATTTGACAGAGAGAGAGAGCAAGCACACAAGTAGGGGGAGAAGCAGAGGAAGAGGGAGAAGCAAAATCCCCACTGAGAAGGGAGCCTGACATGGGGCTTGATCCTAGGATCCTGGGATCAGGACCTGAGCCAAAGGCAGACGCTTAACTTACTGAGTCACCCAGATGCCCCTGTTGTTAGTATTTTATTTTATTATTTTATTTTATTTTACTTTTAAAAATATTTTATTTATTTGAGACACACTGAGAGAGAGAGAGAGAGAGCACAAGTGGGGAGGAGGGCAGAGAGAGAAGGAGAAGCAGACCCTGCTGAGCAGAGAGCCCAACATGGGCTTGATCCTAGGACCCTGAAATGATGACACTTAACCAACTAAACCATTCAGATGCCTCTGTTACTAGTATTTTTTTTTTTAATTTTTATTTATTTGACAGAGAAAGACACAGCAAGAGAAGGAACATAAGCAGGGGGAGTAGAGAGGGAGAAGCAGGCTTCTTGCTGAGCAGAGAGCCTGATGTGGGGCTCAAACCCAGGACTCTGGGATCATGACCTGAGCTGGAGGCAGACACTTAATGGCTGAGCCACCCAGGTGCCCCTGTTACTAGTATTTTAAATGGGAACTCAACCAACTGATTTATTGAAACTCCATCTTTTCCCTATTTAGTAACAATTCTACTTTTGTCTTATAATAAATATGCAGATTTTATGGTATATATTTGGACCTCCTTTTTTTTTTACATGAAGTTTTTCAATTTGCACTCAAGTACCATTTTACTTATTATATGATGTTTCACTATGTGTTAGAGCTACATTCTGATTAAAATTTGTGTTTTTTTTTCTGTAACACTTTCAATTATATTGGCTCTATTTCTTCAGAAATTTGATACATTAGTTTATTGTACTGCCTGGATTTAGTTCTTTCTTTAGACTCTCGTTTTTTGAAGAATATTCCAATTTATTCAATGGTAATCGGTCTGCTTAGATTTTCTTTTTCCTTATAGGAATCTTATAATTTATATTTCTTAGAAAAATAATCTCTTTACTCATGTTTTCTCCTTAATTTGCATAGATTTGATTAAACTAGTCACACACTTTCTTCTATAGCTGTGTTTATATCTCTAATTTTGTTTCTAATATTGCATATCTAGAACTTATTCTCTTAATTAGCTTACTCTATGTGTCCCCAAGGAAGTCCTCTATCTAATCTACTGGCCTGACTGCCGTATGCTAGATATTGATTTCTTTAGCTAATGATTTTATCTATTTATTTTTATCTATTTCTTTAGTCTGCTTTCTATCTGCTTTATCAGCCAGAAATGTTAAAGAATGATCATCTTTTGAGACTGGCTCTAAACCAATGACTGAGTGTCATTGGTGCATAAATACCCCAGCTCCTTTGTGCCTCTCAGACACAGAGGGCCACCAGTCACTGTTGTGTTCCCTACACTGACTTCCAGAGTTGGAGAAGTTGGGGAAGCTCCAGCTGCCCACTTTAGTGGTTCTTTTTCTTCCTTTGGTTCACCATCCCACTCTCCTACCAGGGTTTTCTTTACCTTGCAACTAACCTAAAAGCATTTGATTCTCTGTCTCAGAATTTGTTAGACTCTTTAATAACAGTAGTTAACACTGCCAGCAAGGAGATTTTAGGGGCACAAACAGCATCCAATACAGTCATGACCCTTACTATAATGTCTTTGACTCCTCTGCTTTTCTTTATAATTTTATCACATATGTTTATACTCCCAAACAATACATTTGTTATTTAATGTTTTTGAACTTTATAGAGATGAAATTATATATTCTGTATTCTATTATATCCAGCTTCATTGTGAACATTGTGCTTTTGAGAATTACCAGTGCCATTGTATGTATTATTTTATTTTCACAGAAAATTACCTTGAATGAATATAGCACAATGTATTTTTCCATTGATGGGCCTCTAGGTTGTTTCCACTTTATCGATCGATTCACTTTATACCCATTGTTAACTGTCTTCCTAGAAATATCTCATTAAGTGTTTCACTAAGTTTCTAATAAATGTTTTATTATATTGATGTCCTAGTGTTTATCTAGTGTACTAAACCAGTCAGCGAATGCTGGGTTATGCTGCAATAATAAATACCACCCAAATCTCAATAGCTTATACCAAAGAGTCTTTTGCTCTAGCACTATATATCTGTCCCAGTTGGCTGTGACTGTTCCAGATCTCCTTCATTCCAGGACCTAGACAGATAGAGTAGCACCTGGTTAAAAACATTGCCACTCTCTTAGCAGAGGGGGGAAAAATAAAATCTGCATGTTGGTATTTAAAGCTTCTATTTGGAAATGACACATGGCCATTCAGCTCATATTCTTTTGGCCAAAGTTAATCATTTGGTGACGCTAACCATCAAAACGTCAGAATGTTAACCCCCTTCATGGGGGGCATTTTAATTTGCATTTGTCTGATTAATAAAAGATTGAAGAATGTTCCAAGTGTTCATTACACTTTTAGTTTCCTTTTTCCTGATATCCTTGTATCTTGCTTTGCTCATTTTTCTCTTTGATTATATTGTTTTTTAATATGATTATTATTTTTCAATTTTATTTAAATTCAAGTTTGTTAACATATAGTTATTGCTATATGTTGTTATATATACATATACATATATACATATAGTATTGCTTTCGGGAATAGAATTTAGTGATTCATCACTTACATATAACATCCAGTGCTCATTTCAACAAGTGCCCTTTAATGCCCATCATCCATTTGACCTATCGCCCTACCCACCTCCCCTCCAGGAACCCTCAGTTTGTTCTCTAAACTATAGAGTCTCTCATGGTTTGCCTCCCTCTGTTTTTTTTTTTGTTTGTTTGTTTGTTTGTTTTTTTTAAGAAAAAATTTTTTTAAAGATTTTATTTATTTATTTGACAGACAGAGATCACAAGTAGGTGGAGAAGCAGGCAGAGAGGGAGGAGGAATCAGGCTCCCTTCTGAGCAGAGAGCCAGATGCGGGGCTAGATCCTAGGATCCTGCAATCATGACCTGAGCGGAAGGCAGAGCTTTAACCTACTGAGCCACCCAGACACCCCTCCCTCTCTGTCCTTTTCTTATTTTATGTTTCTGTCCCTTCCCCGATGTTCATCTGTTTTATTTCTTAAATTCTATTAATATTATTGATTTATAGAAATTGACAATTGTTCTCAACTGAGAGTTTTATGTGATACAAATTTGTCTCTGAGAGTGAAGTTTGTATTTTCTTTTGTTAACAGTATTGCTAGATACTATAAACAGCAATTTTTTATTTCATGTGGTTTAATTCATCAAAAGTTTTCAGTACTTGTGCTTCATGCATTTTGCTTAAAAAAGCATTACCTTCCTCCAAGATTGATAGTATGATGGGCTGATTATACTCCCTGATGGATCATCCCACCACAAAGCGGATCATATCTGCATCAAACATACACGGCAGTGCATTGCTGAATTCAATTCTGGGCCAGCCAGCAAGATGGGAGAGCTGAGGCTGGGACACTTTTCTTATGCTAGTGAAGATTAGCACCCAGCCTGTTCCCTGTGTTAAAGGCGGGGAGAGTAGAAGTGGGAAGGCAGTGTAACTCTCCAAGGCATGGGCAAAGGATGAGAATCAGATCTTCACAGCACAGCATAATGTCACAGATTGGCTGAGCCTCTTGACATTGACAGAGCAAACCAAAACTCTAAAGAAAAGCATTCTAGATTTCAGCACATAAGATTTCCATGAATTAAAACCAAGTAGCTATGAGTTTACCATGAACGATCATCAGAGTTCACAATAGGAATCCGCTTTTAATTCATAAATAAGAGATAGTAAAATAATAAGCAGCAGATGTAGTTTCCTTGGGACTTTAGCCATTAGAGTTGACAGATTTAAATACAGAATGATCACGCATGAAGTAGTAAGTAAATAAAATATCTATCTAGCTAAACTGTTAGAGGATAGAGCTGGCTGTAAATTGCATTGTTATGCATTTAAAAACTATTAATTGGGTTCTCATTTTTCAGGCATGTAGTTAGAGAAATAATAAACTGGTGGAAGCAAGACTTTGCTAACTTAAAAGGCCAATCCTAGGCACCCATTCTTATATGGATGGCACTCATCCATATAAAAATGGATGCATTTCTCTGAGAATTTGTGCTCAAAATAAATAGAAAACTTCTCATGGGAAGCCACATGGTGTCCTGATACCAGGTTATATGTAGCTGTGATTGGAGCAATGGCCTAAGGTAGGCAGTTCCAAACCACAGCCTGTTGAAGTATTTGAGTATGACCCTTTCTTGCTTTACACAGGAATGGAAACAAATGAACCTGTCAAGGTAAGGTAATTGTACACATTTAATAGAAAAGTGTGTTGAAATCAATCATTTTCTTTAATGTGACAGTGTAGTCTAATAATCTGGTATCAAATTTCCTGCTTCCTCATATATATATTTTTTTCTTTTGACTGATTTTAAGCTTTTAGACTGAAATATTATGATAATAAAGGAGATATTTGCTAACCTTTAGAACATTATCTCTGCTAGAAATGAAGCTGATATAATGACAAGCTGGTGGGTTGGGACAAGGGAAGGGCTAAGAGATGAGAGACTAATGTGAATGCTCCCTTAGGAAGTCTGAAATATCAAAGGAAGCTCCCACAGTCCTGTTGTCATGAGGAACTGCAAGGTTCCTTGGAAGATGCAGTAGAACATGATTAGGGCATGAAAGTACCAAATAGCATCCCTTGTCCCTTGGTGAATTGGGTACCTAAAGTGGTCAGAGCCCTCAGTTCTGAGTCAAGATACTTAACTTCTGTGACAATGTATTCAATTGTAAAGGGAGCAGGGTTTTTATTTGTTTGTTCATTGTTTCTTTTCTTTTCTTTTCTTTTTTTTAAGATTTTATTTATTTATTTGACAGAGAGAGATCACAAGTAGGCAGAGAAGCAGGCAGAAAGAGAGAGAGAGAGGGAAGCAGGCTCCCTGCCGAGCAGGGATCATGACCTGAGATCATGACCTGAGCTGAAGGCAGCGGCTTAACCCACTGAGCCACCCAGGCGCCCCCGTTGTTTATTTTCTAAATAATAAGATCTACAAGCTCCTCTTATATATGTTTTTAAGAAACATTTTATTTGAAAATTTATTTCCTTCATAACCCCAAAACCATAAGGTTGTCCCTGGGACACTATTAAAAAGCTATTAAGTTTAGGTGAATGGGAAAACAAGCCCAAGGAAGCAGGCTATGGAGATGAGAGGCTAGCAAAATTGAGTGATGGCTCCTCCTGCTGGAAGCCCTAAGAAAGACAGCTTTGAGAGCCAAGATTGAATGGCGGGGGGAGGGGGGAGTCCAGAGGAAGGGAGAGGGTTGGAGGGCTGGAGAGAGACTGAAGGGAGATAAAGTGGTAAAGACAAGGTTAAAATGTGACCAGATTTGGTGTTCCAGCTGAAACCGGAACACAGAAGTGCACTTAATCCCATTCAGTCCCTGAGAAAGCATGACATACCTGCAGAGCTGTGGAATGACAAACAGATGGAAATCAGAAACCAGCTCTGCCATACACCGGCTGGGAAACCTTGGGAAATCAGGCAACTTCTGCCAAAAAGGAACAGAAGTTACTAGTATATTGGTAAAGGGATGCCCTCAGAAAACCTGATTACTTGTGTTCAAAGCCTGATTTCATATATTTTCCAGATTCTCATATGTAAGCCAGGAATAACAATAGTACCTACCCCACTAGGTTGTAGGACAGTTAAATTCATCCATTAAAGGCTTTAAATGGTGCCTAGGATATAGTAAACTTTCAATAAATATTAACTATATTATTTGCTTTAGATTCTCTAAGCATAAATTTCTTATGAATAGCAATGATTGCTTTGTCCAACTTAAAAGGTAGGTCATAAAATCAAATGATATGATGGATTATGAAAGAGCTTTGCAGACTCTGAGAATTATAATTTACTGGGATGCAAACACTTTTGTTTATTCAGCAAAATCGATTCTGTACTAATAAATAGTAAAGTAGGGCCTGGAATCCAAGTACTACCAGTTTCTTTCTTCCCCATTAAATAAGTTAAATTTTATTTTAGTAAAGATAAACACCCCATGCTTAAAATTATCAATCCCAATTTTGTGAAATTGGCCCAACAATGTTTCCATTGTTAACACTTTTTCCAGAGTTAAAACTACCTAGAAAATCCTGCAGGCTATTTGGGAAACTCTGTTTCTGAATAAGAGGAAAGTTTTGACGATTGTTCTCTTTGTGAAAACATCAAGTTGCTCCTTAAAGTATCTTGGTCACTCTTTATTGTGAGGGGAAAGATATGCATTGGAATTCATGATAACTGTTAACATAAAGCAGATACATATACTGTGACAGGTGCCATGCTCATCATTTCATGTTTTTTTTAGGTCATCTCTTTCTCACAGATCCACAAATTATACCCAGTACACAGATGAGGAAACAGCGCGTGAATCTGTAAGTAACTGTCCCCAAATCACAGACTTCCGGGCAGGGACTGAAGTCCAATTTTCTCTGGATCAAACAGAATTTCATGATGCCTCCAGCAGTGGTGTTTCCTGTGACCTCTTTGTCTCAATTTTTCTAGTCCTTTCCTCTTAGAAACATAGAACAGAACATTTAATTTTTTGTGCCCCAGTTATCTTCTTTGTATACTAGAAACCATAATAGTAACAACCTGAAATGTTTCACAAATTAAATTAATATATGCAAAGTGATTTGAAGGAAGCAAGGCATTCAGTAAATTCTCACCATGGTTTTTTTTTTCCCTTCTTTTTATTTTGAAACAAACTTGCCAGTCTATGAAATTTACAAGAACAGAGCAAGAACTTTCCTTTTCTGAACTATGTGGAAACATACTGCTGGTATGCCTATCATCCTCACTTTGTTGTGTATTTCTTGCAAGCTAATAGAGTATTCCTGGGTAAAGTGACATGATAATGAAGATCAGGAAATTAACATTGATACATTACCACCAAATCATCCTAGGACCCCATTCAAGATTTGCCAATTAAACCACCCTTTCTAGCAAAAGGAGGCAGATCAGGATTTTTCATTGCATTTGATGGTTGGTTAGTTCTCTTTTAGTTTCCTTCGACATGAAGCAATTATTCAGCTTTTGTTGGCTTTCCTGACCTTGGCACTTCCAAAGACTAGAAGTCAGTTTTGTGAGGTTTTCTTGTTATTGTTTTTTTTTTTTTTTGTTTTGTTTTGTTTTTTTGTTTTTGTTTTTTTTTTTAGAGTGATCCCTACTTGGGTTTACCTGCATCTTTAATAGGAGTATTAAATGCAATAAACATGGAATGCCATGTTCTCATTGCAATCTATTAGGTGGTGCATAATTTCTATTTGAACCATGTGATGTTAACTTTGACCATTTGGTTAATGTGGTTTCTGCCCAGCTTCCCTGCTGGAAAGTTACTGGTTTTTTTTTGTTTTGTTTTTTAAGATTTTATTTATTTATTTGACAGACAGAAATCACAAGTAGGCAGAGAGGCAGGCAGAGAGAGAGAGGAGGAAGCAGGCTCCCTGCAGAGCAGAGAGCCCTATGTGGGGCTCGATCCCAGGACTCTGGGATCATGACCTGAGCCCGAAGGCAGAGGCTTTAACCCACTGAGCCACCAAGGCACCCCAGAAAGTTACTGTTTTATTTCCTTTGAATTGGTAAGTATTTTGTGAGGAAGTACTTAGAGGCAATGTAAATATTACATCCACAATTCATTCATTTACTAATTACATTATGAAAAGATGAATCAGTCATACTTTAATTGATTATCCTCTGTACTAATGGATGATGTTGAAAGTTTCCCAGATTTGGTGAGTGGGAGTCCCTTTAAGCTGTATTCTGTGTCCTTTTGACAGGGACCCTTATCATTTATTTGAGTAAATTCTTATGTTTTGGCACAACTAGATATTCTGCTTTTTCTTATGTTTTGTCACAACTAGATATTATGCTTTTTCTGACTCAGCCCTATAATTGGCCATTTTGCTAAGAAGCCTTGGTTTCCTTCGGGGGAGAATTGTGTCTGGAAATGAAGCTCTGGACACAAGATGTGCTCGCTGCTGTGGGGCTGTTGCTGTTCTCAAGCACTCTTGGTGGACAGATCTAGGGAATACATGAACATACGTGTGTGTGTGTATTTATAAACTCATCTATTTATTTATTTATTTATTTTTAAAAGATTTTATTTATTTATTAGACAGAGATCACAAGTCGGCAAAGAGGCATGCAGAGAGAGAGAGAGGGGGAAAGCAGGCTCCCCGCTGAGCAGAGAGCCCGATGCGGGGCTCGATCCCAGGACCCTGAGATCATGACCTGAGCCGAAGGCAGAGTCTTTAACCCACTGAGCCACGCAGGTGCCCCTATTCATCTATTTATATATCCATCTTAAAAGGTCACACCAGTACCACCAATTCCATTCCAACACCTTAGAATTCATATCCATGTACTTTCTCTGTATGTAACACTTTTCTCCAATGATGAGAAACCTGTCTCTCTCTTTTTTTTTTTTTTTAATACTTACTTAATTAATTAATTTCCCCAAACCCCTGTCACTTACAATTACCCCTTACAAACACTCTTCTTTTTTGGTCTTACATTATCTTTTATTTATTTATTTTGTTAACATATAATGTATTATTTGTTTCAGGGGTACAGATCTGTCATTCATCAGTCTTACACAATTCACAGTCCTCACCATGGCACATACCCTCCCCAATGTCCATCACCCAGCCACCCCATCCCTCCCACCCTCTCCCCTCCAGCAGCCCTCAGTTTGTTTTCTGAGATTAGGAGTCTCTTACGGGCAAACACTTTTTTTGTCCAGGAATATTCTTCAACACTTTACAGAGGGAAGTCCCTTAAATGATGCCTTCCTCATCATCCCATCTGGGACTCCAACATCCTAAGCACCCATCCTCCGAATGTACAGAAATACCTTTCACCTTTCTGGAATTTTTACAAACTATTCTGGTCATGCCATGATCATGATGGCACCCTCACCTCACAAGGACATGCTATTTACTCCACTTGAACCTAAAACCTTAATGCCACGTGTTGGCTCCTTCCCACAAACCATAGCCAGCAAGTTCATTGTACTTGGTCTCTGACACTCATCATTGGGTCCTCATCACTACTCCACGGATGTCCAAGCCCTGACAGATAGCCATGGACCTCATTCCCCCCACTGCCATGCACACAGATGCCCATTTGCTTATTCATATCTAATTGAACTAAAATGACCGGGGACAGGGATAGGGAAGGTAAGAGGAAGGAGAAGGCATAGAACAAGAATGAGGAGAAAAAGAAGGAAGAACTACATGTTAGTTTTAAATTTGTGTTATTATTTTTAATAACCTAATGTTCTCTTTCCTGATGTAAAAATCCAATCTTAGAAAACAATCTGTTATTTGTCATCAAGTCTCAATGTGAAATTAAGTCACAGAGTTTATCTCATTTTCTGCTCAGAGTAACATTATGAAGTAGGTTTTATTTGAAAAAATGTAGAAATGGATGTTTAAAAGACCTATTTTTGCCAGTGTCATATGGCTACGGAGCCACCCTGTGATGCCATGAGCCTTCGGTCTCATTGAGACAATGAAAGACAGCCTCCTCTGCAAAAAACAAACAAACAACAGAAACAAGCCTTGGCACCAGTCTGGAAGGGTCAGGAACAGAGACAGCACTGTTACTGCAGTAGGAATTCCCCTGTCACTGAAAGCATAATTGGAACCAGCATTTGCTTCCACAACAGTGAGAAACAGACCCCACTCCTTTTAATGCCCTGGCTCTTTGAAGCGGAAAAAAGACATGCTTCCTTCCACCTCCCTGAATTCGAAACCGTGACTGAGAAGGAGAGCTGAGAGGTGCATGAACTGTTAACTTGGGAAACTGCATTTCGGAGAAGTGTCTCGGCCATGTAATTCTGTGATCTTAGGAGAATAGGCAACTGTGACCTGAATCCTGTGAAGGGTAAGATAGAAATATGTATAAAGACAAGAAGGGAGTCAAGAAACTATAACTTTAATTATTAAAGTAAATTATGTCAATGAATACTGTCTCTTTAAACTGGGTAATAGATCCATGCCCTGTAGTCTAGCAAGTTGATTAAGCACATGGACTTGGGAGTCAGGATTGAATACAAACCTGGATTTCATGATGTAATATCTTCATGATATTGGGATCATTCTAGAACTGATCCCAGCCCATTCTTCCATGTAGAAATCAGAGTTAATAGTCATTTCTAAATCACGGGGTTTGCAGAAGAGTAAAATGTGCTTAATACATTATAAGCACATGGGTTATAAGAAATAATATCACTTATTTTTATTACATTTTAAGTAAAATTTGTTACCTTTAATCTATTTTTTTTTAATTAGAAAATCTACTGATTTACTGATTCCACAGTGACCAGATAAGAAAATCCTGGAAAGTTATCACTTTGTCTCTGTCCATGACTGTGAATCTTCATAAACCCACATAAAGTCATACCTTGTTTGAAGTTCTTGATTATAAAGAAAAATCATGGTAAAGTCTAAAAACAGACATGGGGATCAACTTGGACTGTATAAAAAGCTCATTGGTGCCTCCCCCAGAGCAACTGACTGTTCTCTGAGTTATCCTTCACTCTACAACCCTCTACCCTTGAAACAAAACAATCCATAAACACATAAACAAAGAGGTTAGGACCATGCCTAAGAGATTCAAGGCTTCATTTTTCTCAAACCCTACATAAAGGGTATGGATTTTGCTAAAAAGATTGTGTGGACTGTTAAAGTAGCCTGTAAGCTTTGGATTAGTAAAAAAGCATGCTCTGAGGGAAGGAAAAAAAAATTGAGAGAGAGAGAGAGAAAGAAATTGAATACTATGAGCTGACTTTTTGGGAACCACACCAAAGCTGTATCAAAAGAGAGTGCATTCTTGATGAATATAGCACAACATTTCAAAGTGAACATTCAAATGGAATTGAAACTCATGCTTTTGAGAGCTCTCTGCTGTGCTTTTAGAAAAACAAATCATATATTTATTGATTTGCCATGTACTTTCAATAAACAACTAACATTTATTGAAAATCTGCTACATCTTTAGGAGCCTGAGTGGGTGGTGACAATATTAAACAAATGCTATATGATATCATTCAGATGTGAAACCTTGAAAAGTCAAACTCATAGAAACAAAGAGAAAAATGGTTATCAGGGGATGTGGTGTGAAGGAATAGGAGATGTTTAAGGGTATATACTAGCAATGAGTAAAGTCCTAGAGATCTAATGCACAGGAGAGTTAATATAGAAACTATATTGTATTATAATCATCAAATTTGTTGAAAGACAAGATCATAATTATTCCAAAACATGATAATTATGTGATGTGATAAAGGTTCTACCACTACAGTGACAATCATATTACCATATATAAATGTAGCAAATTAACATGTTGTACCTCTTAAATTAACGCAGTGTTATGTCAGCTATATTTCAGAAAAAATTGAAGATAGATCATTCTGAGAGTCAGACTTGAAGGATAGAGCAGGAAGTGATAAATACATGAGAAATGATGACAATGACAAAGCCACATTAGTAAATACTGTGATTTGGAGTAGGTACTATACTAGTCCTTAAACTCAAACTATGATAAGAGTTGGTGTTTTGATCTCATTAAGCCTTCCATCTTAATGAGATGTCATCTTTTTGGCTCAGTATTTGGCACTGCCATCCACCTAGTTATTCAAACAAAAAACCTGGGCACCATTCTTAACCGCCCCCACCCCGCTTTCAGTGATCCCAAACCATCCATCATCAAGTCTTATCAAAAATAAGTCTTAAATATCTTTTTTTGTTGTTAATAAAATTCTCTTTTTTTATAGTCACTGTCTTACTTATGGTTGCCACTACTCCTCACAATAATATCGTCACTGATTTCTGGTTTACACGGTCTCATTTCTTTGCCTCTCCCCCTGTCCACATCTTTGTCATGGTCTTATGATGAGCTGAACTTATTTCTTCTTCCCCCTTGGCGTTGTGTTTGTCCGTGAAACTTGCTTTCACTTATGCAATACAAGAAAAAGTACCCTTAAGAGACCACTTTCTGTGATGATGGAAATTATCATTTATCTATGCTTTCTGTGGTGATGGAAATATAACTTTCTGTGATGATGGAAATCATCATTATCTATGCTGCCAAATACAGTATTTGTGACATGATAACTGAGCACTTGAAATGTGTGCATTACAGATAAAGAATGATTTTTTAAAAAAATTTTATGTCATTATAATTAATTAAAACAAATTTAACTACACAAGTAGTGAGTGGCTACTATATTAGTGTAAACCTTGAGAAATCTCATGAATTTCTGCTTGCTCTGTAGCATTTCTGCTATCTCAATGACATGCACATGCTCAGCTTGCCTGCTGGTCTAAAGAGAGTGAGAGACACAGGGAGCAGGGCAACTCCTGCTGAGCCCAGCCTAGATCAACTGTCCTCCAATAGATCTCAACCTACATTAAAGAGAATGTATTGGGGCGCCTGGGTGGCTCAGTGGGTTAACGCCTCTGCCTTCGGCTCGGGTCGTGATCTCAGGGTTCTGGGATTGAGCCCCGCATTGGGCTCTCTGCTCAGCGGGAAGCCTGCTTCCCACCCCCCTCTCTCTGCCTGCCTCTCTGCCTACCTACTTGTGATCTCTGTCTGTCAAACAAATAAATAGAATCTTAAAAAAAAAAAAAAAGAGAGAGAATGTATTATTTTAAGCCAGTAAGTTTGGGGTGATTTTTTATGCAACAAATCTAACTGATACACTTGACCTAGATTGTTGCTTATTCCTCCCCTCTTCCACACACTGGAAACAATATGGGTTTTGTTTTGTTTCATTTTTTAGTAAGATGTAGTCTTAAAACTCTACTACTGAATATCCCTCAAGGGCTTCCCACCACCCTCATAATAAAATATAAACTTTTTTTTTAAAATCAAGGTCCTTGATTATCCTTCCTCTATTTCCTTCAGCAGTTACATAGTTAACCTTTCATCTTAAAAGGGACCCCAATCCCTATTACTTTCTATACACCAATTTTAGCCCACTGAACGGCACTCACTTAACTCATTCTCAGCTTGAATCTATTTTTTTTTCAATTTGAATTTAATTAATTAACATATAGTGTATTATTAGTTTCAGGGATAGAGTTCAGTGATTCATCAGTTGCCTATAACACCCAGTGCTCATGTGCCTTCCTTAATGCCTGTCACTCACTTATCCCATTCCCCCACCTACCCCCCTCCAGTAACCCTCAGTTTTTTTTTTTTTTTCCTATAGTTAAGAATCTCATATGGTTTATCTCCCTCTCTGATTTCATCTTGTTTTATTTTTCCCTCCCTTCTCCTATGACCCTCTGTTTTGTTTCTTGAATTCCACATATGGGTAAAATCATATGATAATTATCTTTCTCTGATTGACTTATTCAATCTATCTTTGGAAAACTTTGACTCACCACCCCCTTTGGTATACAGCTTCCCCTCTTTCTGCTCCTAGGGCACCATGGACTCACCCCTTCAGAAACATTTATCATCTGTATTACAATATATGTGTTTTACTTGTTTCTCTTTTCCAATATGTAATTAATTTCTATGGGGGACAGGAGAACCGTGATGGCAATAATTCCTATTCTAGAAGAGTGCCTTGGACATAGTAAGTGCGTAATAAATTAACTTTGAATAAAATAACTACCATGTGAGTATTAGAAGTATGGTTAAAATCCTAGTAATTGAAACTTTAAATTTAATATGCCTCCTAAATTGCAGTTGCCTCAATCAAGCCAGAATCAAGGGCAAGGTTGCAAGAAGACACATAGGGTTTTAAAACATCGTGTAATGTTATACAAATGCAAGGCTACATTTATTTCTAAACTTGGATGACACACAGTGTGTCTGACATAGACTAACTCAATGGGGGTGGAAGGAATTTGAGTTTGGGAATCAAAGTGACTGGAATTTGCTCTGTTACTCACTAATCATGTGACCTTCTATTTTAAAATTATTTTGAGCTATATTTTTAAAATTAATTTGAGCCCTGGTTTCTTCATCTGAAACTTGGACTTATAATTTCTCCCTCAGAGCATCAGTGTGAGAAAAAATGGAAAATATACAGTAAATTCCTTGGCTCAGTGCATGACAAATAGCAGGTGATCAAGATATGTGTATTTGCTGACTTTCTTCTTGGCGTGATAAAGAGAATTTGGGGTTTCTGTCTATCTTATGTGTGTGCTTCCCGCCCCATGCCCCGAAATCACCAGTTGCTTGCTTCTGCTTAATTTTGTATTTTCATTCAGAGCCAACATTAAATATTTGGCTACAAATATTTGCACCTGCTAATAAATTAAAGACCATTTTTGGAAGATGCAAAGTTCTCTGTGAAATGTCCTGCCTATTTTGCATTCAGTGATTTTCAATCTTCTCTCCCCTCCCCCATTCTCTCCCTTAACAGTGATATTCCCCCCACTCCTCTTCTGCCCATAGAAGGAGTCTCAAGTAGAATGTATTGTTTTGGCCTTCAGTACATACAGAATTCTTGCCTTATAATATAAAGATCATTGTTTTTATTGTTTTCAGTTATAGCATATTTGGTGTTGTTAGTTTTTTTTTTAAAAAGTGTAAGATTTGAAGTCAAAACACCAGGGCATGATTTCTGGCTCTGCTACATATATCCATTGGGTCAATTTCCAATGCTCAACTTTTGTGCTTCTTTTTTCCCATCTGCTACAATGAGAATAATAATGTCTAACTTACAGGTTGTTCTGATAACTAAATGAAAGGACATTCATATGTTTGACCATAAATATGAGTAGAATCTTAATTTTAGTGTGTTTACTGTGGACAGTGCACTGCGTACTACTTGTACTACTTGCAGATCTCATTCCATCCTGCACTCCATGAAAACAACTGAGCCTTGACATGTTGGAAAGATGCAAATCATCAGTGGTCCCCGTTATACACGTTCCATGAATCTAGAAGTCTGGCTTAAATCTTACAACCTATAGGGAGATGGATAACATCCAAGAAGTGACCAGAGGTGGAAATTTAATTCTCCTTCATCACTAACGATCATGTGGATTACATGATCATATATAGATATCTATAGATAGATAGATAGATATCTATCTATCTATCTATAGATAGATATCTATCTATCTATATGTATTTACAAGTATTGATTCAAATATATGCAACAAATGTTCATACCTTTTTTCCCACTCATGCATTGATACATTCAGATTTTACTGCTTCTTAGAACAATATGCTTGAAAGTACATGGGCAGCTTTGGGGGTGCCTCTAATTTTAACTCTCTCTGGCATCACATAGCAGGCATCTCACTAAAAATGAGATTCTCCTGCACTTGCATTATGCTAGCTTTCACTTAGGACCCCTTGCCCTATATCTATTCTCCACTGTACCTGAGTTGCCCTGGGTCCTTACATATAATGATGTCCATGATCCTTTTCCAATTTTTAATCTTGTCTCTTTTCTACTTTGACATAGGCTCCTCAGTAACAAAATTGGAAAGAATTTGGGAAGAAAGAATATTGGGATAAATGTTTTCCATCTAAATTTATACTAGTTTTTCATTGTGCAAATTCATTCACTAGTAAGGAGCATAAAACTAAAAACACAAACAACTGGACCTGGCCTTGATTCTTCCCTTAAGTAACTGTTGGGCTCTGCATAAGCCATGCCAGCTCACTAACAGTTCATAATGAAGCTTACTAGATCATTCTCACCCACTTTTTCTACATTCAACTATGATTAATTGGCTATAGTAGGCATGTGTTTTGTAGTAGATATTTTTTAAAAATACAAGTTTAATAGATGAAATGTTTTTTATAACAAACTCTATACTATTAATTTACATATAATTCTTACCAACAATTAGCTAATTAATTATAAAATGTAATTAATTCAGATCTTGAATAAGAAAGCAAATATAAGGCCCTGTTATGAAAGCTTACTTCTCCTGCATTACCCTCTTCCCCCCCTCCTCCATTCTTTCTTTCTTCCTCAAACACTTCACCAAACAGATTTGTGTTATGAGACAGGGTAAATTTATTGGTTCAGGGATTAAAAGTAAGTTACCAAGAAGAAATAAACCATTTGGGTTCACTACACATCTGATTTAAATAGATACTCAAACAACTGGACAGAGAGTGAATGAGATTCACTTTAGAGGGAAAACTGCCCCAGTCTCCTATAAGCCATAATGCCTCTTTGGCAGGTCACTTACATCCCAGCTGTCCACACTGAGCACCATATCATCCACCCTTCCACTTGAAACCAAACAGCATTCATCCAGCAGTATTCTGCCATTTGCAATCTATGACCCGATAAGAGTTTGGGAAGAGTTGGGTGTTCTTATTTATTTATTTATTTAGTTAGTTAGTTATTTTTGGGTGTTCTCATTTTGAGGACAAAATGTGGGTAATTTCATGACACCATCTTGCAATAGCACTTTTAAGACCACCTGAGCCTCATGTGGAAGACCACCTTGTTCATTAGGATCCCATCTGTCTGTTTCTGTAGGATGGTCTTTCGTTGTCTCTGCCAGTACTCATGCATTGTAGCCAACCAGCTATCTAACAGATGACATTTTTCTACCCCAGGTCCACTTCTGTTTCAGACTCAGAGAAGCAGCAAGAGCCTGATCTTATATTTTCTCTATTCTGTGATCCAGAGCTATGCCTCTTTTAGAGGGAGAGTTTGCCTTTGGAACTCACTACTGGAATGCTATGGAAAACAGATTATTTTCAAACAACGGGATGATTCTCAGTTGAAGGATACTTTATATAGTAAATATCACCCTTGATAGAGTCCACTGTCCACAACTACAAGAGTCAAGCAATATTATCACTCAACATGAACATTGAATTTGTTATGCCATGTATTTTTGTTGATTTTGTTCCTTCTGCTCAGAATGACCTCCTTCCCTTCTTCTAACACTTTTATTCTGAAACAGTGTGTTTTGCCTTTATGTCCCAATAGACTAAGTTCCACAAGGAGCAGGAAAACAAATCTTCTCAATCCCTTATTGTGCTCCCAGCTTCTAGCATGTTGCTTGGTACATTCCAAACACCCAATGAACTGAAGATACATTGAAATTACCAGAAACTAAGATGCACTTACTTGGCTCACACATTAGCCTTTCCTTTCAGACTCTGAAAACTGAAGTCCTGTCTGAAAGCTTTGACCCCATCATATCCATAGCGCATCTTCTAAGCTTAGCGTAATGTCTGTCCCAAATAGGGTTTTGATGCATAGTTTATGAATGAAAGAAAGAAAGAATGAATGAATGTATGCACACATGAAGAAAATATGTATTTACTTTGAAAGCTAAAAATGCCCAAAGAGTAGAAGTTTATAAGTAATAGCTACCCCGCGGGTCATTTCTTCCAGTGCCATTTGAATTCTAATAAAGATGAGCTTTGGGACATCAGTCAAAAGACCTAGGAAGTGAGACGTTTTGCAGGCGGTCTTCTATTAAGCAGCTCATTTTGCTTTCCTTGACAGCCACCCCCTGTGAAGAGAGTACTCTATACTCGTTAAAGATATTAATATTTCTTTGAAACATGCAATCTCTGACCTTCTCATAAAGGGAAAAATTTATCTTTCCTAGGATAAATATTTGAGAGCATGTTTGAATTACAGATGAAGCTTGAGAAAGCTCTGAACAAAAATTTTACTGAGGACAGTGGGTCATTTTCCTAGTCAAGGAGTGAATTGAGCCTATCATTTTCTTCAAATATTTCCCTCAATGAGAAAATATAAGCTTTACAGGGTAAATTTCACCCTGAAAAATAGTTGAGGATTTTTTGGAGTTATTTGAGGGAGATCTGGGTCATTCATGTCTACTCACTTTCTCAACCACTTCTATTTTAATATATAATATGCTGTGTTCTTCCTCAAACCTAACATATAAACTTCTACCAGTTCAGCAAATGCATGTGTTGACTTTAAAATGTATGTATGCACCATATATACATCTATAAACACACACACACACACACACACACAGATACATACAAATAAGATTATAATTTGGTACCAGATACCATATGAGGTATGCAAGCTTGTAGTAAAATTGATGCTATCTTAGTTATTTCAGTGAGTTACCGAGGTACCAAAAAATGAAATTAAAGTGAATTTAGGTGAAGCAAGTTACTTTTAAAATAGCCAAATGAAATTAAAATTGTCAACTCATTTTGTTATCAAAGTAATTATTTGTTTTATCATACGTTTATTCGATTATCCTAGAGTGACTTTTTCCCCCCTGATTTCATGTCTATTTCTGGGAGCAACTAACCCTGCTGTCTAAATGGTCACAATAGCATTGTCATTTTTACAGAATAAATCTATCTATAGAAAATTGATCTCATGATATGTATTATATCTCCAAAATGTTTTAACTCTTCATGTAGGTTGCATGAATCTGTAAGAATAGAGATATTTAAACTAATGTTATTAATGCCTTACATCATATAACCTTCCCATTTATAGAGAGTTTTTGCAGGTGTTAGCACCTTGATCTCAGAGCTGCTCTGCTATAGGGAGTAGAGAGATTACCATTTGCTATGTTGTGTATCAGTAAACTTAGGAAGTAAGGAATTCCTATGGTTGAATATACACCATATACAAATTTTGTTTGCAGATATTAAGCCTAATGACTTCTACTAACAGGTATATGAATAGAAATAACAACTCTACCTATCTTACTTTTTTTCCTCATTATTTTTACCCTTTTAAAGACCTATTTTCTTCATACCATCCTAAAGCATAGCTCTCTTATGCCACTCCAGTGCCTTCCCACTAAGGAATTAAATATCAATGTATTTATGTGATATGCAAGGCCCTCCATGATGGACCCCCAACAAAATGTACCTATTCAATATGACTATTTTACAGAGTTGCTCCTATAAATATACAAAGATACAATAGACCACAAAGAATCAGTTACCTGAAATTCTCAACCCAGTGGGCAATGTGTTAATGCACTCAGTAAATGCTACTGTGTTTATTGTTATTATTATCTTTATTTTTTCCTTGTGCATCCTATTGTGATCTGCCTTCAACCTTCTTTTCCAATTATTAAAACCTTTGTATCCAGATGCCAGTGAAATGATACTGGACACACTTGATACTTTAGAACCTCAGGAGCTTTTCTTATTATATATATGGACATATACATATAGAGATATAGAAACACAGTCAGTTGTTTAAATTCTGTCTTTATTTTAAGGTGTCAGTCAAATTCTAGGTCTTTTATAAAGACCTTTCATTAACCTCTCTATCTAGAAAGAATTGCTTCCTCCTTTGGGCTTTTGTACGACTTTTCTAAGCATCTCTTGACACTTTGTCCTTGCATGAAGAGGAAGCTGGTGGTGTTGAAAGTAGCACAGACCTGCCTTGGCTTCAATACAGGCCACTTTTATTTTCCCATTTGTACAAAGGTGACCCAGATATCTGCCTCAGTATTGTATGGTATCATATATGCAAGGTGTCCAGAACATATTCTCATACAGATTTGGGGAACTCCCCCAGTAACAAAGACCAAATATAAACATTATAAAACTAAAAACATTATACCTTGGTCTACCTTGTCTCTTTGCAGTCCTTATCCAGGACCAAAGTTAGCAAATGAGTTGAATCAGAGATACCTTCAATGTATTACTCTATACCCTATGTAAAATATAATAATAATTAAGTTACAGCTAATATTTATT
This sequence comes from Lontra canadensis, assembly GCF_010015895.1. Taxonomy (NCBI): domain Eukaryota; kingdom Metazoa; phylum Chordata; class Mammalia; order Carnivora; family Mustelidae; genus Lontra; species Lontra canadensis. The sequence goes on along the minus strand of NW_022630995.1, from coordinate 59,215,794 downwards.
TAGTATTAATGGTATATCAGACATTCTATTAAGTTATTTAGATATGTGACATTAATTTTATTAGCCATCTTATGCATGTATTAATCTTTCCATAATTAGAAGATAAGGAAACTGAGGGTTGGAAGGATTCATGCCTTTGATTAAGGCTGCTCTTGTTGTGGATATTTACATATAGGAAGTCTGAATATGGAAAGAATGCTTTTGGCTACTATGATATGGAGTATTCATATCTTATTAAAAAGAAAGTCTCCTGGCGCCTGGGTGGTTCAGTGGGTTAAAGCCTCTGCCTTTGGCTCGGGTCATGATATCAGGTCCTGGGATCAAGCCCCGCATCGGGCTCTCTGCTCAGTGGGGAGCCTGCTTCCCCCCTCTCTCTCTGCCTGCCTCTCTGCCTACTTGTGATCTCTGCCTGTCAAATAAATAAATAAAAATCTTTAAAAAATATAAATAAATAAAAATAAAAATAAAAAAGTCTCTCGGTTTTCTGTTTTTGGTAACTAAGGGCATTTTCTTTTTCCTCATTGCATACAATCCAAAAAAATTCTGATTGGTCTTTGGATATCATTTATCTCATCCTCCCAAGGTTGAAGCTAATCTATGAAATAGGCTCAATTTCCTAAATAGATGAATTTACCAGTGGCAGGGGTGTGTGTGACAATTAGAATGAACTGGTATCATGTGAGTTTGTGTGGCATGAACCGCTTTAAGAATATAAAAGATTGAGGCAAAGTCTAAATCTTGATAGATATATATCCCTCAGAAGTTACTCTTAATTCCAAAGGCAATTGGAGCTACTTTAGTGTTTTAATTTTGAGTGTTATTTAAAGTTAATCATAACTGAACATTCTAAACATAGTAAAAGTTCCATAACCTTTGTTGTGTAGATGAGTAAAAAAATAAGTATTAGATCTTCAAACTATTGCTACCCTGATACATCATTGTACTAACATTTATTGGAAAGTTGATATGCCACAAGAGTCTTATGTATTATCTTATTTAATTTGCTCATCAACCCTGTGAAATAGTCATCATTATTTCACTTTATAGATAAGAAAATAATCATCTGTGGTTGAAACAATGAACCTCCTTGTTCTGCCGTCTTTAATTTACAACTTATCGAGGACTGGATTTCTTCTGAGAGCCTCTGGCACGATGGAAATCATCTCAGCTATAAATCTTGAAAAGAGAAAGAAGGCAAGCATTTTTCTTAAAATTGGTTGGGCCATCATAGACTCCTCCTTCCCTGGCCAGGTCCTCTATTACTTAAAGAACTAATGAAAATATTTTCATGTGAGTGTGACCTAGTAGATTTTAGTCCCAGTTCATTAAGTAGCAATAATCTTATTTACCTTAATGTTAACATATTCCCCATAGAGCAGGGGCACCTTGAAAAGAAGGTTAAAAGTTGGCTTCATGAATGAAAAGGAATTGCATTTGGGAAAGGTTCTGTTCTGATTCCATATGCTTGATCCTTAACAGATCTGCTTTGTTAAGGAAGAATAATCACACTGAATGTTGATGCAAAAGCATTAGTCTCAGAATCACATTTTTATGCATTAAGCATCTGGACTATGACAGAGTAAATCTTTAAACAATAATTGTTCCAGCAAATTAGGCAGTGTGGTTACATGAAAAGGGCACTGGACATTGGCCTCCATCCTGGAATTGCTATGAACTACTTGTGGGACCTTGAGAGAATTACTCCATCCATTAGTTCTCTCATCTGCAAAATGAGGAAGGTGGCTTTGATACTCACTGAGTATCTCTCTGGCAATGTGTCTAATGCTTTATTTACTGATGATTCTAAAACACTTACAAATAGCACTACCATCTGGTCATCATTTTCTAAGATATTGACTATCACTGCATCAGTTATTATTAAATTATTATTATTAAATATAGTGTATAATATAATATAATAAAATTGTTATTATTAAAATTACTATTTTAAACCTAGTAGAATTCTGAAAACCTATTTTTATTTGACTAATAATTACTGTTTAAAAAATACAGTCTTTATAGATCCATTACTTCTTAAGGATGTGCTTCCTTTAAAGAGTTTCTGGGTTTAACCAGGAATAGTAACAGACAACAAGTTCTGACAGGGGAGGTCACTGTTTCCTAAATATTTATATACCCAAATGACTTGGGTAATGCCTAGCTCATCAGTCTCTCTGTTTTATATTTTTAAAATAGTCTTAGTGTAACCAAAGTGATCATACTGAAAAATGTGTTTAATAAAAAAAGAAAGGAAGGAAAGCACTTTAACCTTCAGTACTTGGGAGATACTTGGGAAATGGTCCCTCTTCTCTGCTGCCCATTTTGAGGTATCTCTTTTAGGATTATCTTTTGGTCTCCATTTTCCTTTGGTGTTAACTCTTTTCAGTGTCCAACCCAATTTTAAAAAATTTTTATTTATTTTTTAAAATTTCTTTTCAGTGTTCCAGAATTTATTGTTTATGCACCACACCCAGTACTCCATGCAATATGTGCACTCCATAATACCCACAACTGGGCTCACCCAACCTCCCACCCCTCTCCCCTCCAAAACCCTCAGTTTGTTTCTCAGAGTCCACAATTGCTCGTTGTTTCTATCCCCCTCCAATTTCCCCCAGCTCACTTCTCCTCTCCATCTTCCCATGTCCTCTGTGTTATTCCTTATGATCCACACAAGTAAGTGAAACCATATGATACTTGACTCTCTCTGCTTGACTTACTTCACTCAGCATAATCTCTTCCAGTCCTGCCCATGTTGATATAAAAGTTGGGTCTTCATCCTTTCTGATGGAGGGATAATACTCCATCGTATATATGGACCATATCTTCTTTATCCATTCATCTGTTGAAGGGCATCTTTGTTCTTTTCCACAGTTTGGTAACTGTGGCCATTGCTGCTATGAACACTGAGGTACAGATGGCCCTTCTTTTCACTACATCCGTATCTTTGGGGTAAATACCCAGTAGTGCAATTGCAGGGTCATAGGGTAGCTTTTTAAAAATTTCTTAAGGAATGTCCACACTGTTTTCCAAAGTGGCTGCACCAACTTGCATTCCCACTAACAGTGTAAGAGGGTTCCCTTTTCTCCACATCCCCTCCAACACATGTTGTTTACTGTTTATTAATTTTGGCCATTCTAACTGATGTAAGGTGGTATCTCAATGTGGTTTTGATTGAATCTCCCTGATGGCTTGTAATGATGAACATTTTTTCATGTGTCTGTTAGCCATTTCTTTTTTTTTAAATTAATTTATTCATTTTTTATAAACATATAATATATATTTATACCCAAGGGTACAGGTCTGTGAATCGCCAGGTTTACACATTTCACAGCACTCACCATAGCACATACCCTCCCCAATGTCCATAACTCCACCACCCTGTTAGCCATTTCCATGTCTTCTTTGGAGAAGTGTCTGTTCATGTCTTCTGCCCATTTTTTGACATGATTATCTGTTTTGTGTGTGTTGAGTTTGAGGAGTTCTGTATAGATCTTGGGTATCAGCCCTTTGTAGTGTCATTTGTGAATATCTTCTCCCATTCCGTGGGTTGCCTCTTTGTTTTCTTGACTGTTTCCTTTGCTGTGCAGAAGCTTTTGATCTCGATGAAGTCCCAGAAGTTCATTTTCACTTTTGTTTCCTTTGCCTTTGGAGACATATCTTGAAAGAAGTTGCTGTGGATGATATTGAAGAGGTTACTGCCTATGTTCTCCTCTAAGATTCTGATGGATTCCTGTCTCATGTTGAGGTCTTTTATTCATTTCGAGTTTATCTTTGTGTACGGTGTAAGAGAATGGTCGAGTTTCATTCTTCTACATACAGCTGTCCAATTTTCCCAGCACCATTTATTTTAGAGACTCTCTTTTTTCCACTGTATGTTTTTTCCTGCTTTGTCGAAGATTATTTGACCATAGAGTTGAGGGTCCATATTTGGGCTCTCTCCTCTGTTCCACTGGTCTATGTGTCTGTTTTTATGCCAGTACCATGCTGACTTGGTGATCAGAGCTTTGTAGTAAAGCTTGAAATCAGGCAACGTGATGCCCCCAGTTTTGTTTTTCTTTTTCAACATTTCCTTAGCAATTCGGGGTCTCTTCTGATTCCATACAAATTTTAGGGTTGTTTGCTCCAGCTCTTTGAAAAATGCCGGTGGAATTTGATCAGAATTATACTGAAAGTATAGATTGCTCTAGGCAGTATAGACATTTTAACAATGTTTATTTTTCCGATTGGAAAGAATGCTCTTCCATCTTTTTGTGTCTTCTTCAATTTCTTTCGTGAGTGTTCTGTAGTTCCTTGAGTACAGATCCTTTACCTTTTTGGTTAGGTTTATTCCCAGGTATCTTATGGTTCTTGGTGCTATAGTAAATGGAATCAATTCTCTAATTTCCCTTTCTGTATTTTCATTGTTAGTGTATAAGAAAGCAACTGATTTCTGTACATTGACTTTGTATCCTGCCACATTACTGAATTGCTGTATGAGTTCTAGTAGTTTGGGGGTAGAGTCTTTTGGGTTTTCCATATAAAGTGTCATGTCATCTGCAAAGAGAGAGAGTTTGACTTCTTTGTTGCCAATTTGGATACCTTTTATTTCTCTTTGTTGTTTGATTGCTGTTGCCAGGACTTCTAATACTATGTTGAACAAGAGTGGTGAGAGTGGGCATCCTTGTCGTGTTCCTGATCTCAAAGGGAAGGCTGTCAGCTTTTCCCCATTGAGGATAATATTCACTGTAGGTTTTTCATAGATAGATTTTATGAAGTTGAGGAATATTCCCTCTATCCCTATACTTTGAATAGTTTTATTCAGGAATGGATGCTATATCTTGTCAAATGCTTTTTCTGCATCAGTTGAGAGGACCATGTGGTTTTTCTCTCTTCTCTTATTGATTTGTTCTATCACATTGATTAATTTGAGAATGTTGAACCACCCTTGCATCCCATGGATAAATCCCACCTGGTCATAGTGGATAATCTTTTTTTTATTTTTTAATTTATTTATTTTGAGAGAGAGAGAGAGAGCGAGCGAGTGCACACAAGGAGGGGAGAGAGGGAGAAGCAGGCTCCCCAATGATCAGGGAGCCTGATGTAGGGCTCAATCCCAGGATCCTGAGATCATGACCTGAGCCGAAGGCAAATGCTTAACCGACTGAGCCACCCCAGTGCTCCGTGGATAAACTTTTTAATGTACAGTTGGATCCTATTAACTAGGATCTTGTTGAGAATCTTAGCATCCATATTCATCAGGGATATTGCTCTGATATTCTCCTTTTTGGTGGGGTCTTTACCTGGTTTGGGGATCAGGGTAATGCTGGCTTCATAAGAAGATTGGAAGTTTTTCTCCTGCTTCTATTTTTTGAAACAGCTTCAGGAGAATAGGTATTATTTCTTCTTTGAATTCTAAACCAATTTTTATGTGGAAATAAATTTTAGATTGACATCTTTTCTTTGACCTGGTGCCCTTTTAGGATGTTGCTTGTGTTAATGGCTTCTAGATGGCAGGTTTCCCATTTGTGGCAAAGGATGGTCACTTTATACTTCTTTGCCAGGTCTCTAGGATCTCACTGAAATGGAATTTCAGTTATCTCAAAGAAAATAAAACATGGTAATAAAGCTCTAGACTCATTAGGAATGAGGATTGTGGGGGTGAAGAATGGTAAATTATCAATCATGGTCAAAGAAAGACTCTCTAAGGGGAAGAAACTTGAGTTAAGACCTCAATGATGATAAAGATTCACTCTTAGAAGATTTAGTGGCAAAAGTCTGTAGGGAGAGGGAAAGAGTGAGGATGTAGGTACTGAGGAAGGTATGTGCTTGGATATGTGGGGAATAGACAGAAGGCTAGTGCAGCAAATTACTGCAAGTAAGGTGAGCATGACTTAACAAAGTAAATGGTGGGGGCAAAGACCAGCCCATCAAGGCCTTTAAACAGCCTAGAAGGTCTTCCAGTTTATTAGAAATATAATGAGAAGTTAAGGAATACTGAATCTTCTTTTCTTTTCTTTTCTTTTCTTTTTTTTTCCTTTCTTTTCTTTTCTAAGATTTTATTTATTCATTTGACAGACAGAGGTCACAAGTAGGCAGAGAGGCAGGCAGAGAGAGGGAGAGGAAAGCAGGCACCCTGCTGAGCAGAGAGCCCGATGCAGGGCTCTATCCCAGGACCCTGAGATCATGACCTGAGCTGAAGGCAGAGGCTTAATCCACTGAGCCACCCAGTTGCCCCGGAATACTGAATTTTAAGACAAAGGCCAAGACTTGAGGATTTCAAGTGACTTTGTATTATTCAGTTTTTAGGGCCATGGGATGTATTGCTAGTTGATACCCCACTCCTGCTATAGAATATGCTGCTGTGCAGGGATAAATTCAATTTACTGCTTTCCACCAAAATAGTGAGTCCTGCTGCTGTATCAACTTATATAAATATGACATTTGACTCTGTGGACTATTTCTTCCTTCTCACCTGTGAGCTCTGGAATCAAAATACAGGACATGTTCTGGTAAGAACTTGGAAAGCTGTTATCTTTCACCAGAATTATCTCTTTATCCCTTGGCACACAAAGGCTCTGGTTATGAGTTTAAAGCTCATGAACATGGGAGACATGGGCCCAGAGTGGGAATTGTGGAAAAATTGTGGAATAAATATGACTATAGCCAGAAGGTTACCCAAATGCACAGGTAGGAATGCATGGGCAATGGAGAATGTTCCACCAACAGATGTCTTTGACAGGGAGTTTCAGACATTTCTATAGAGAATTTGCATATTTTCTTCACATCAAACTATTTTATTTTCTCTCCATGCAACCTCAAGAGAATATTGACTAGGTTTCCACGATCACAGTTTTGATTAACCATCGACTCAAACATATATACATAAGTTCTCTTCCCTACCTGGATATTTCGTATCTTAATTCCTTGAGCTTAGCTCACAATCTTATGTTTTTAGTAAGCTGCATCATACAGCCCAAAGAGATCCATATTATAATCCCTAAAATGTGTAAATATATTACATTGCACAGCAAAAGGAACTTTGCAGGTGTTATTAAATTGAGTATCTTGAGATGCAGAGATTATCTATATAAATTCAATGTAGGCAAAAGGCCCTTAAGAGGGGGACAAAGGGTCAGAGAATGGAAGCATGGGTCAATGAGTCGGAGTGAGATTTGAAGATGCTATGCTAGCAGCTTTGATGGCAGAGGAAGTGGGTGCAAGCCAAGGGATAAAAGTAGCCTCTAGATGCTAGGAAAGGCAAGGGAATAAATTCTCCCCAAGAGTCTCTAGAAATTGGGTGGCACCTCAACTTTAGCCCAGTGAGACTGATTTGATTTTCTGACCCTTGGAACTAGAAGATAATGAATCTGTGTTATTTAAACCATCAAGTTTGGGTTCATTTGCTACAACAGCAATAGGGAATCAATGTCCTGTCATTCATCTCCCATTCAGCCTTTTTACTCCATTGCTGCTTCTGCACTTTTGGGACCATTTATTTGGCAGGTGATCTTGTACCATGACTATCACATCACTTTTATGTTGTGCTCATTTTATCATACATTATTATCAGCTTTAAAGATTTGAAGTATTTTTATTCTTTTCCAGTTTAACTTGATGCAGCCTAAAGGATGAGGAGTTGGTAAGGGGCTGTGTGACTCACTGGTGGTTCTTTGCTCTAGAATCAGTTGTTCTGGAAACAATGTCAGGAGGAGCTGAGATGGAAGCTCAGAACCATGGAGACATAAAGCTTACTCTCACTAGTAGATTCAAGTAATGGACCAGTAGCCCATTATTCTCAGGGCGCCTGGGTGGCTCAGTGGGTTAAGCCTCTGCCTTCAGCTTAGGTCATGATCTCAGGGTTCTGGGATCGAACCCCACATTGGGCTCTCTGCTCAGCAGGGAGCCTGCTTCCCCCTCTCTCTCTGACTGCCTCTCTGCCTACTTGTGATCTCTGTCTGCCAAATAAATAAATAAAATCTTTTAAAAAAATAGCCCATTTTTCTCTCTGATGCCAACTCAGTAACAGGAGGTAGGATGCCAGAAATGAGTTGAGCTTCAAGGAAATCAACACAGAGAGAGAAGGAACATTCAGGAATGTGGACTGGGAAGCCAGATCGTGGTAGGAGCTTAGAAGGAAGAGAGAAACAGCATGAAAGACTGAGGATCAGGCAGCAAAAGGAATTCAACCTAGGGAAATGATAGAAGCAGAGCCACTGTGCTAAGAACAAAAATTAAGTTTATTAGTATAGAGATAATTAGTATACCTGTTCTTGTTACATATATTAAAAACATTTAGGGGCGCTGACTCTGAACAGTATATATAGGACAGTATCTGGCCCCTTAAAACCCAAGTTGATTTCACTATATTCTCTCCTGTCTTATTGTAGTAACTTAATGTGAACAGATACCCACTGGATCAAATGAAATACACCTTATTCTGGGCTTGTACTCAATAAAGTTTGGAGTTAATGGTATTGAGTCATAATGAATAACTGTATTATGAACCAATGCATGGTTATGGCATTAACAAACCATGCATGGAACTGCTGGCCTCCCCTCAGAAAATGAGGTATTAGCCTAAAACTACAGCTGGCATAAGTTAAGCCATAGCTAAAATAATTTAGTGCCTGAACCATAATATTTAGAACAAAGAGTGAATCTTCCAATTCAATCCATTTTTAGTGGAAATGTATGGGTTTGTGGTCAATACCAATTAAAAATAAACACCCTACATAACTTAATCTCTTTCTCAATGGGTCAGACGTTCATTTCACTGAGTTGTTAGTGCCAGCAATTCAATTAAAAGAAAGAAAAAAAACTATGCATTACAATAAACTTTAGTATTTGAAATAGCTTAATAAAATGAACATAATCTCAAAAGTGTTTTCCCCTACAATGTGCAAGTTTTAATTACTCTATTTTGTATTAAAAGAACTTGTTAAAAATGTCTAATTGCCACTTCCAGCTGAAGGATGTCCTAGGATTGCTGGGCCTTGCCTGTCTGTAAAGCACTTGGGGCTTGTATTTATAGGTCTTACAGAAAAGAACTGCAGATGATTAAGGGTGGCTATTAGTCCTGAATGCCTAGATGTCAGGAGTGGAACAAAACTTTGGGGGAGGGTTGCAGCAGCGAAGGGTGGTGATGAGTTAGGTTACTGCTCTAAAGTAGGAGGCATTGGGTCAGTGCCCCATAAATAATACATCTTCCTTTTATCTTTCAAAAACTCAGGTTTAATTAGCTGAAAGATATGGAAATCATTCTGGTTTACACATAAACAAGCAAGAGAAGGATGGTGTGCTTTTTATAATTATGTTTCCTTTTTTCATGCTTTCATTTCTAGTTTTATTTTACTTATTAAAAATAGGACAAAGGGTAAATAAAAATAAATCACTCACAATCCCATGACCTTAATAAACCAATATGATTAAGTTTTCTTATTATAAGAATATGCACTTACTGCTGATAATTCAGAAAAATTGAAACCAAAAAGAGGTAAACAATAAACCAATGTCTTAACAAAGGATGAAAACTTGTTTGAAGAAGATATTTAGAACTTTGAAATGCTTCTGGATTTTTCATGACCTCCATGAAAACTGTAATAGGGATTGAGGAACCACTGTCCCAAAAAGTGCTGGAAGATACCACAGTGTGGGGCCAAGGCTAAGGAAATAGCTATTATCTCAGAGGGTGGGCTCCACAAACCTAGCAGGTGTGGCCATCAAGCAGTAGGCATTCTGAAGTCTGAGGACCTGTCCATGGCTCTGACGGATGGAGGCCTGGGGAACTGAGTTTCTTTAGGGTGGGTATTACATAAGAAAAATACCTGAGTTCTATGGAACTGACCAAACATGCCAGTTCCTGGCCAACAAAGAAACTAGAGTTCAATGCAGGAAACCAAGGACACAGCCTAGCTGTTATGCTGAACAAACTCTAGAAGGGAACGGAAGAGGTGTGAAAGGAGTCTGGTTTTCAGGACCAGCAGTGTTGAAAGATTAATTCTAAGCACCACTGGCTGGGTATTCCATGATGAATGTATTAACTGCATGGAGCAAACCAGTATGGGGAGATCTGAGCAGGCATACCACCTGTTCTTAATGTTTATAGCTCTCTCTTACTCCCATCAGACATGAACTCCAAGAGGGCAGTTTAGTTTCCTGCAGTATCCCTAACTGTTAGAATAATGTCTGGAAATAGTGGCTACCTGATAATTTTTTGCTTCATTCATTCATTCATCAAATAATTAATTAATTAGGCTCATAAATATAAGGGAGTCACATCACTACATACCCAGAGAAGTATTATGGAATTGATGAGAGCCGAGTGTGGAGTGGAGAGACAGGGTAAGCACAGGAGATGAAATGAGATGACCCGGTTTCTCTGATACATTGTTCAGTATATATGGGCTATGGACATATGTCCTAATTTAATTTCTTGCAGCCTCTGCTTTCTCCTTCATAGAAAAGAGCTACAACTACTAACAGGAAGCTCTGATTCTGTGCCTGGTTCTATCTCTGACACTCTCTGAAAGATAAGATGCCCTATATAACCTGTTTCCTCAGACTCTGCTTTGCCCTTGTGTAAAATGTAGACACTAATCATATGCACCTCAAAGTGTTATGAGGATTAAATGAGTCCATACACATTGGGAAATTTTTACAACATACATTATCTATTGTATTAGGCACTGAGGAAATTTCAGTTCTTAACTTGATTAATAAATATATTTAAAATTAATTTTATTTTTGATAAGAAAAAAAAAACCCACTCTATACAGATAGTCCCCTCTAGAACCCTCTTTAAAATCCCTCTTTTTAGCTGGAGCAGATAATCCAAAAATTTGTATGGAAACAGAAGAGACCCTGAATCGCTAAGGAAATGTTGAAAAACAAAAATAAAACTGGGGCATCACGTTACCTGATTTCAAGCTTTACTACAAAGCTGTGATCACCAAGACAGCATGGTCCTGGCATAAAAACAGACACATAGACCAGTGGAACAGAGTAGAGAGCCCACATATGGACCCTCAACTCTATGGTCAGTTAATCTTTGACAAAACAGGAAAAAATGTACAGTGGAAAAAAGACAGTCTCTTCAATAAATGATGCTGGGAAAATTGGGCAGCTATATGTAGAAGAATGAAACTCGACCATTCTCTTACACCATACACAAAGATAAATTCAAAATGGATAAAAGACCTCAACATGAGACAGGAATCCATCAGAATCCTAGAGGAGAACATAGGCAGTAACCTCTTCCATATCAGCCACAGCAACTTCTTTCAAGATATGTCTCCAAAGGTGAAGGAAACAAAAGCAAAAATAAACTTTTGGGACTTCATTGAGACCAAAACTTCTGCACAGCAAAGGAAACAGTCAAGAAAACAAAGAGACAACCCACGGAATGGGAGAAGATATTTGCAAATGACAGTACAGACAAAAGATTGATATACAGGATCTATAAAGAACTCCTCAAACTCAACACACACAAAACAGATAATCATATCAAAAAATGGGCAGAAGATATGAACAGACACTTCTCCAATGAAGATATACAAATGGCTATCAGACACATGAAAAAATGTTCATCATCACTAGCCATCAGGGAGATTCAAATTAAAACCACATTGAGATACCACCTCACACCACTTAGAATGGCCAAAATTAGCAAGACAGGAAACAACATGTGTTGGAGGGGATGTGGAGAAAGGGAACCCTCTTACACTGTTGGTGGGAATGCAAGTTGGTGCAACCACTTTGGAGAACAGTGTGGAGATTCCTCAAGAAATTAAAAATAGAACTTCCCTATGACCCTGCAATTGCACTACTGGGTATTTACCCCAAAGATACAGATATAGTGAAAAGAAGGGCCATCTGTACCCCAATGTTTATAGCCGCAATGGCCACAGTTGCCAAACTGTGGAAAGAACCAAGAAGCCCTTCAATGGACGAATGGGTAAGGAAGATGTGGTCCATATACACTATGGAATATTATGCCTCCATCAGAAAGGATGAATACCCAAATTTTGTAGCAACATGGACGGGACTGGAAGAGATTATGCTGAGTGAAATAATTCAAGCAGAGAGAGTCAATTATATGGTTTCACTTATTTGTGGAGCATAACAAAGAGCATGGAGGACATGGGGAGTTAGGGGAAGGGAGTTGGGGGAAATTGGAAGGGGAGGTGAACAATGAGAGACTATGGACTCTGAAAAACAATCTGAAGGGTTTGAAGAGGTTGGGGGGTGGGAGGTTGGGGGAACCAGGTGGTGGGTATTAGAGAGGGCATGGATTGCATGGAGCACTGGGTGTGGTACAAAAACAATGAATACTGTTATGCTGAAAATAAATTTTAAAAAATGATTAAAAAAATCCTTCTTTTTGGCATGATCATCTCATTGTTGATTTCCAGACTGATTAGAAGTTTCCATGTGGACAGGAATCATATTGCTCCCCCGTATTATTTTATCCTCCCTTACCAAGAACAATGTCTGGTGCATAGGAGGAACTTAATAAATATTTACTGATAAATTAATAACTGGTAGTGGGAACATTAAAAGTGATAGTGGTTATAAAAATATTTTCTTAATGAAGCCCTATGATAATAAAGGTTGTTTTCCTATCATATTTGAGAACATTTTCAATGTGTTTGGAGTCTTCTAGACTAATAGGATTCTTTTCTTTTCACCACTTTCTTAGCTGTGATGTCAGTAATAAGTCCATTCATTATTATTTGGGAGAGGTTTTTTAAGAAACAAATAAATAATGTCTTTACATGGCACAGTATAAGCAATATGTAGTTTTACCCTCAAGATATGCAGGCAATCTAAAACAAACTGGAGGGCAATGAGACAGATAATGAGGAGGCACCATAGTGCATTGTGTTATTGATTCATTTATTAATATTCTCAGATATTTGGGGATCATACTATTCATGAGGTCATAGGCTATATACCCTATATAAAGATGAAAAAATATTTTCCAAAAGCTTACAGTTATCATAAAGTAATTCAATGGTATACATAAACAGTTATATTATGAGATAAGTGATGTTACAGAGATGGGGAAAAAAGAAAACACGTGTTAGTCAGCCTGAAGGTGTTGGGAAAACCTCTATACAGGAAGTGATTCTTAAGATTGAGGAATGAGTATGAAATTTCTAGGTTTCCAAATTAGGTCAGATATCCCAGCCAGAGTGAACAGCATCTGCAAAAATTACAAGTGTGAAAAATCACAGGATCAGTGAGGACCATGCATAGTTCGGGATCACTGAAATGTAAGGAAGGAGGGGATGTTGTGTAAGGGGAGTGATAACCAGGCAGTAATAGAAAGCTTCTGCAATGTTTTAGTTGGAGAGAATTGTGTTTTCTTATTATAAGGGTATGTATAAATGTGTGTATAAAGGATACATTTATTTTGATATTAAAGTTGTAGATAATTGATGGTACAGGTAATGGCACATATAAAGAGGGTAGTGATAGGTATTTCAGAAGATAGAAATCTAATCAAGGTGATGCCAGTGGAGATGGAGAAGAGTGAGCAGAAAGTAGAGATTATAAAACTTGGTAGCTAGTTGGAAACAGGAATTAGAACTTGGAGGATTGTTCAGTGTTATGCATGAGATTATCTCTGGGTAAAGATAATATGGATCTTCCCTAGGGACTGGTCTTCTAGATGATTGTCTTAGTACAGACTGCTGTAACAAAATACCATAGACTGGGGGACTTTCACAGTAGGCATTTCTTTCTCACAGTTCCAGAGGCTGGGAATTCTGAGATTAGTGCACTGGCAGATTCATTGCTTGGTGAGGGCCATCGTCTTAGCTTGGTGACAAAAACCTTATCATTGTGTCCTCAATTTGTAGAAACACACACACACACAGACACACACAGGAAGAGAGAGGGAGAAAGACAGAGAGTGGTCTCTCTCTCTTATTCTTACAAAGGCAATAATCCCACCATGGGAGCCCCACTCTCATGACCTCATCCAAACCTAATCACCTACCAAAGGGTCCATCTTCAGATACCATAATTTAGGGGTTCAAGTTTTAACATATGGATGTTGGGAAAACATAAACTTTCAGTCTATGACAGTGACATGATTTTGCCAATACATATAATTTTTTGTTTGTTTGTTTGGCTTGTCATTTAAGTTCCTGTACCCTTTGGGAAAACTCTATCGGGATAGAGTTGGTAGAAAACAATTAACTGACACCACCCCTCCATTAATGACCCTCACTGTGGAAGCTAAATAATTAGGTCCTTCCTCCACCTAACCATCATCAGAGTTTATTCTTTAAATTGTGAACCTTGAAAAAGGTATTAAGAGAACAGGGGCAGTTATCAGAAAGTGAGTGTCATTGGAGTGCTGTAGCATCACTGGTATGGTCCCAACTGTGTCCAGGATATGGCCTTGCTGTGGTTCTGCTACTCCCATATGGAGATCCCTTGATCATTGTTCACACTGCCCAAGTCTTGTTCTTCAGGTCCCATCAGTTCTGTGAGCTCACCATATCCCTTCAGTATTTTCTACTTGCTTAAGATAGCTTGAGTTAATTTCTTTCTTAAACTGAATCCCTGACTTATTTGATCCTCATTCTTTTCAGATATCTGAATGTGCTCCAATTTGCTAAAAACTTTATCTAATTAATGCCTAGAATTTAACAGTCTTTCTATCATATATTTATTAGAAAAAGTGAAAGAGTGAAACAAAGCCAACATAATTTTAACAATTAAATTCAAGAAGACAACAGCACTGATTCTAAATCAGTGCATCTTATTCCTGCTGCCATTAATCTGCTTCTCCTTTATTATGGTGTTTTATAGGACTCTAGCAGTACCTGAGTTCTCAATTTCTGACCTTTATCCTTATCCTTCCTTTACTCTACTGCATGCCTTTCTGGATGACCTCTTTGGGTCTTTTCCCATAGCTGTGGTGTCCCTGGTAATGTGATATAAAAAATCAGATCCATAAGATTTTCAGTCTTGAGCAGGTCCCCAGTAGAAGTAGCATATTCTTAAGATGGGGACAGTACACCAGACTATTTTTTTCCACCATTCTTGGGCTAGGCCAGGCCAAGTAACTAATTTGAAAGCTGATGGCAATAGTGAAATTCATACAAATGGTCAGTTGGTTCTATGAATGAAGTTCCTCACTGAGCAGGGACCTCATTGACCCATTGGCCCTGAGGTTTCCAGGTGGATATGATATATCCTCCCATAATTATCAAATTTGGTGGCCCGACATTTACTGAGGGCTGATTATGTGCCAGACATTATCCCATGTGATGGAATTTAGCCATAAGAAAGACAGACTGGGTCCCACACTCATAGACCATATACTCTAATAAAGAAGGAAAGAATCAATAATCTTATAAATGAATAATATGATTTAAGTTAGTAGCAAGTGATAAGAGCATAAAACATATCAAAAAATAATAAAAGACAAGAGAGCATGATTTTAGATAATGTGTGGAAGGAAGGCCATTCTGAAAGGTTACATGTGAATAAGAATCTGAATGATCAAGAGAAACTCAGACAGGGGAAGGGCATGCCATGTATATCCAGAGACTATAGAATGGATAACAGCCCAATTTTTGTTTTTCAAAATGGAGATTTTATGGCCAAGAATTAAGAAAACCAGAAAAAAACAAAACAACAACAACAAAAAAAAAAAACCCCAGAAGTTTTGGTATGCCCTTCTCCAGGAAGGCCAGATGGGGTTCTCCTATCCAGGCTTCTGCCATGTCATGGGCAGTTGTATAAGGGATATATGCCTCTTTTCAATGACTGGGCACAATTCACAGAATACCAACTCAGAAAATCTACCATATTTTCAAAAGGAGAGGTCGGAGGGAATAACTTAACGATTATGTTTCAGAATTCTGATTCCTAACTTAGGACTTAACTTAGGTATGATTTAGCTACTGTGGAAAATTCCAGAAAAGACCTATGGGATCCATCTAGTATGAACTGACCCCATGAGCAGAAGGCAAAGATTTGGCTTTACTAAACATTTTGTTTGCGTGAATATTATGTGTGTGTGTGGTGATGAGGTACTTTCTGGCAACATGTGGCTAGTTCAGCTCTTGCTGTCAGCTTTCTGAGGCTGAGAGAAAGTACCTCAGAATGAATATATACATGGATTTTGCTTCCTAGAAGTAAATAAGGCCTTCGACCATACCCTTCATATAGCATGTCATCCTCTCTGGAACTGGAGAGTATTATGCTGAGTGAAATAAGTTAATCAGAGAAAGACAATTATATAGTTTCATTCATATGCAGACTATAAGAAACAGGGCAGAAGATCATTGGGGAAGGGAGGGAAAACAGAATGGGAAGTCATCAGAGAGGGAGAAAAAGCATGAGAGACTCATAAGTATAGGAAACAGAGGGTTGCTGGAGGGAAGATATGTGGGGTGATGGGGTAATTGGGTGATGGACATTAAGGAGGGGATGTGATGTGATGAGCACTGGGTGTTATTCGCAATTGACAAATTATTGAACACAACATCTGAAACTAATGATGTACTCTAAGTTGGCTAATTGAATTTAAATTAAAAAAAAAAAAAGAATATATCATCCCCTCCCATGATATTCTTTTGTCTAGTGTCAGGCACTGTATTAGATACTCTGTTGGTATTCCCTCTATTTTCTCATTTAATTATCATAATTATAGGACAAATATTAACTTAGATTTTATAAATGAGTAAACTGAGGTGTGAAGTGTTTGTTTCTTTTCTCTGAATCACACAGCTTGCAAAAGACAAAGCAAGAGTTCAGTTCAGATCTAAACTCTAAAGTATATGTTCTTGTCAACACACCCTTAAGCGTATTTCAAAAGGAAGGTTGTTTTTTAGATAAAAGAACAAAATTACAGAGGCATTCACGAGGGCATACAGATATAAGCTCTGTGGTTCTTTAGTCATACACATTTATTTGCATTTTCCGAACGTGGCTAGTTATTTATATTTAACTTCTCTTGCTGGAAAAAAAAAAAAAAATCACATTTTGCCTTTTGTGCCAAGCTGCAGAGTCGGCTCATTTCATTACATTTTTGTCTTCTCAGAAAGATACTATGCAACTGGAATCTCATCTGTGTCAATAGTTCGCTGCCAATTGTCAGAGATTGCTGACAGTGGATCAATTTTAATTTACAGGCGATCTTGAAAGGTCATTTAAATAGTGGTAATTAAGGAGCAAAATATGGGACTAAAATGTGGATAGTTTTAAACTAATGAGGTATTTGAAGCCCTTTTTCCACAAAGCCAAGATGTTCGAAGTGAGGATTCTCTGTAGTATATGTCATTATTTTGGCAGAGTTAAGGAAAATCATTAGGTTTCCAGTGTCAAACTAGATTATGTCAATCTAAAATGCTATTTGTTACTATGTTGCACCTCCTTTTCATAATGCTTGTCTCTCTTACATTCCCTTTTCCACCAAGTTTATGTGGAATCTATGTCCACCAAGTCTTCCAATATACTGCATGTATGTGGAACCTAATTGGGCTTATGGTTGGAGTTTAATAGACATTTGACTCAATATTAGGTGACAAATAACTCTATGAACAAAGCAAGAATGACCCATTTATATATACAGAAGTATCCATCATTCAGAGATGCATCCTTGAGTCTTTAAGTGGTACAGCAAACAAAAAGTATCTGTGAGAATATTATTTTAGGCATTCATATTCCAGTATTTCTATTCCAGGTTTGGAAGCTAGTATGTTTCTCACTTATTAATTCTGAAACTTGTGGTGACTTTAATATTCTTTCTCACCTGTGTACATCTTTTCTCATCTATCCTCGTACCTACTTTCCTCCCTTCATATTCTTGGGTTTCTAGCTCTTCCTGGCTGTGATGGCTTTCTAGAGGATAAAGAACATTTCATAAACACACACACACACACACATTAGAAGAGACTCAGTAAATATTTGTTTCTATTAAATTTCTGCCTTGTCATGATGGGGAATTGTTCTAGGGCAAGAGCCGAAGTCCTCGAATTCCAACTGCATTTCTTTTTGTCTTCTACACAGCACCGCAATGTCCTCTTCTCCAGCAAACCTTTCCAGATGGCTTTAATCTAATGAGCTGTCTCATTTCTTATTTCATTTATTTACATCTGTCTTACAATCCTTACCCAATTCTGTTATTTGCACACAAAATTATTCTAATCATTAACAGTAAAATCCTTAAGGGCAAGAGTCATGTTTTATTATTCTGAATTCCTAATGTTAGCACATTAGTTGGCATAAATTCACATTCTGCAAATATTTAAGTGTGTGAATGAATGAATGAATGAATGTATGACCTATAAAATAATGCAATATTGGATTTACAATGTTTTCTATTTTTGACCCATGACTTTGAAAAATACTGATTTGATATAAATAGGTTTAGTTCCAATCATTTTTAATCCTTGAATATAGTATTATTCAATTAATTCAATACTATGTCTTCCTGTAACTTTCTTGTGTGACCTATTTTTTGTTGTCCTTATGATTTTATATTCATCATATAAATGGGAAAAAAGTACTGACAAATAAAATGACTCGGATAAAATCTTAGTAATTTAAAACCTAACTCTTCTCTCCTGGACCACCCACCTTATGTGACCTGAAGAACAAACAAAATAGAAAGGGATACCACATTATTTTTCCCCAATATACCTTGTTGGCATTGAGAGGTTTTGAATTATTTATGATATTTACTCAGAAGGAAAAATACAGAGGATTTCAGTTCTTATAATGAGCAGAACAAAGTGCAAAGATCAAATAAAGTCAAAGAAAAAAATTCAATAAATAATAAAAGAGTCATGTAAATTAGCATTCGTTTTTGGAACACCTTACATTGTAAAGTTGTAGATCATGTTTATGGAAGCTTTAGGAATGAGTAAAAATCCTCTCAGTGGCTATGCATTTCTTCATTTTCCTTTATGGTAGCTGTATGGACTAGTCAGTGCCACTAGTATCTGCAAACTCATTTTCTCCAAGGTGGACTTTGGGATATAGTTCTGGAGATGAGATGCTACACACATAAACAACATGAATAGATATGTTTAGGCAACATACCAAAGGTCACTTGTACCTCAGTTTGAGGTATGTGTAAAAGAAACAGTAGAAACACAACTATGAACCACGGTTAAGGAAAAAGTTGTGATAAAGGATGAAGGTAGCACTGACTCACCCCTTCATACAAAAATAAACCTCTTGATATAAAGGTAAAGCTAACAAAATGCAGTGGAAAGATTGCATAATGTAAAATCACAAAGACATGAGGGGAAGTTTGGCTTGGCAATGTCTGCTCTATGTAATCTCAGGCATAGAATATAATGTTTTCAGTCCCATCTCTTTGCATATAATTTAAACTCTTCATTTATAAAACATCAAATCGTCTAACTTATAAAGTACCATCTGTTCTTCCTACTTTAACAGAAATCAAATGCAATAATACATACAAAAGTGTAAATTGCTGCATAAATATTACTGCTTAAATGTTATCACCATCATTAATTTCCCAATCATTAAGCTTACAACTAATATTTGGGCCCATGGAAGAAAATTACATTTCCCTAACACTTCCATAAACAACTGCATTTGAATTCTATTATTAGTTTTTTTCATGCAAATGAACAAATAAATACAGAAAAAAATTAAAACAATAATGAAACACTAGAAGAAAACCAGCTATACCATATAGACATGAGAAAAGAACACTATGCGTGATTGTTATCACCAATGTGAAAAAATAGGGAAAATTTGCAGTAATGGGAGAAGGAAGGCAAACACAGCAACAGAAAAAGCTGGATTAAGAGGATGCACTTTATGTCTAGTTATGTTTATCTGAAGTGAACATAGTTTGATATAATGGGCACCCCCCTATGTGGTTGAAGTAATATCTCCACAAAATATAAATGTTTAATTGACACCAGGACAAAAGTGCAGATAGAATTTAGCTGATTCATAACCCTGCACATTCCTTTTTGCATTTGCTGGTGAAAAGTATTAAGAGAAATATTTAATGATGTGATGTACTTTGAGATGAATACAGGCAAGTTGGCCTAAAGCTACCCTTTTGAATATAACACCATTTCCAAATTGTAATCCACTGGGAGCTTCCAAGGTATTTCTGGGGAATGTGTTACTTGGAAAGATAACATCATTCTGGACTGAAATAAGCTAGTCTGCTTCCATATAAAGAAAGCTGAGGCCTTTACTGGTAAGAGTTGGATCTTTTCCACCCACCTATGGGATGCACAGTGGCTTTGATGTTGAGTGTGATGGCTCCAAGCATCAAATCCAGGGTTAAATTTTGGATGTATATGGTCTCTGCATTGTTGTATATCATACATCTGTCACTGTATGTCCTCACTCAACATGTAGGTAGAAAAGTGATTTTTCTCATAGAAATCCTTATTTCTTATGCATATAAGTTTTAGTAACACTGACAATTATAGATGTGCAAATGAAAATAAGCTAGGTGGTTCACAAATTAGGATGAATAAAGATTAGCCAGAAAGTTTCAGTTTCTCAAAGTGCCTCTAACATTTGCCAATATCAAAATCCAGATTTCTTTTCTCCTGATTTAAGGAATTGATAATTCTGATTTTTAAAAAAGGTTTTATTTATTTATTTGACAGAGAGAGAGAGAGAGAGATCACAAGTAGGCAGAGAGGCAGGCAGAGAAAGAGGGGGAGGCAGGCTCCCTACTGAGCAGAGAGCCCAATGTGGGGCTTGATCCCAGGACCCTGAGATCATGACCTGAGCCAAAGACAGAGGTTTAACCCACTGAGCCACCCAGGCACCCCGACAATTCTGTTAAAACTCATCAGGGGAACTAAACATTTTTCAGACTCAGTATCTTTTCCCTACTATGCATTCTTGGCACCCTTGTCAAAGATCAGTTAACTGTAAATTAATGGACTTAATTCTGGGCTGTTTTGTTTCATGGGTCTGTCAGTCTTTATTCCAGTACCATATTGTTTTAATTATTGTAGATTTGTAATATATTCTGAAACCAGAAGTGTGATGCATCTAGATTTGTTCTTCTTTCTCAAGATCACTTTGGTTATTCTGAGTGGTTTGTGTTTCCACAAAATTTTAGTTAGTTTCAAAAAATTTTAGAATTTTTTTTCTGTAAAAAATGTTATTGATATTTTCATGGAGGTAGCATTGAGTCTGTAGATCTGTTTGAACTTTCAATCCCTGAACACAGGATGCCTTTGCATTTATTTGTATATCATTTAATTTCTGTCACTGTTTCATAGTTTTCAGTGTACAAGATTCCCATCTCCTTGGTTGAACTTATTCCTAGGTATTTTAGTCTTTATTATGTTATTGTAAATTGAATTGCTTTCTTAGTCTCCATTTAAGCTTAAGCCTCATAAATAAGAAATGCAATCAATGCAACCCTAAACAAAGGATTGAAAGTGAAAATAGAATCTTACTTGACAGCATAACTCAATAAAATATAAAACCAGGTTGGTAACCAAAGTAAATCAGTGGACCTGTGTTGTGCTGGACTAGAGAAATATACAAAATACCACTTATTGAGCACCTACTCAATGACAGACACCCTACCTACACTGTTTTGATAAAAAACAAATCTCACAATAAAACTATGAATTAGATAGTTTTCAACTTTTGAAGCTGAAATTCAGAGACTCTGAATGAATTTCCCAAGTTCATATAGATAAAAATTCAGGATTTAAATTTCAACCTGACCCATGTCAAATCTCCTTCCTCTTTCACAAGGTGGTAGGATTAATGGGTCAAAATCATCTGGGAGTGCCTGGGTGGCTAAGTGGGTTAAGCCTCTGCCTTCAGCTGAGGTTATGATCTTGGAGTCCCGGGATCGAGCCCCACATCAGGCTCCCTGCTTCCCCCTCTCTCTCTCTGCCTGCCTCTACGCTTACTTGTGATCTCTGTCAAATAAATAAATAAAATCTTTAAAAAAATCATCTGGATCCCTATCCATTTTCTAATCTATGTTCATATACTTTCTACAATGAGGCAGTACAGTTTCATGGCTTATAACACAGACCTCAGAATGATCAGATTGACTGGGTTCCATCATAAGTCTCCCACTTAATACTTGTCATGATCTAATACAAACTTCTTACTATCTCTATTACTCATGCTCCACCTACACTCCCACATACAAACATTATGTAATTTAAAAATCACAAAGTTTTATCCATATTCTGATAAAGACATCATCTCAATGTCTTAGCAAAAAAGATTTTGAAAGAGCCAGGATGCCCTTCAACAGACGAATGGATAGGGAAGATATGGTCCATATATACAATGTAGTATTACTCAGCCATCAGAAAGGATGAATACCCAACTTTTGTATCAACATGGACAGGACTGGAGGAGATAGTGCTGAGTGAAATAAGTCAAGCAGAGAAAGTCAATTATCATATGGTTTCACTTACTTGTGGAGCATAAGGAATAACCTGGAGGACATTAGGAGAAGGAAAGGAAAGTGAATTGGGGTAAATCGGAGGGGGAGATGAACCATGAGAGACTGTGGACTCTGAGAAACAAACTGAGGGTTTTGGAGGGGAGGGGGATAAGGGGATGGGTGAGACTGGTGGTGGGTATTAAGGCTTGATCCCAGGACCCCAGGATCATGACCTGAGCCATAGGGAGCCACTTAATGGATTGAGCCCCCCAGGTACCCCTTAGATAATCTTAACTTCTGACTCACATATTTGATTTTTATTTTTGTAAGTTTTTATTTTAATTCCAGTTAGTTAACATACAGTGTTAAATTACTTTCAGGTATACCATATAGTAATTTAACACTTCCATACAACATCCTGTGCACATATCCACAAGTATACTCCTTACCCCATCACCTATTTTACCCATCCGTCCTTCACCCCATCCCCTCTGGTAACCATTAGTTCCTTCTCTATAGTTAAGAGTCTATTTCTTGGCTCATCTTTCTTTCTCTCTCTCTCTCTCTTTTTTTCCTTTTTCTCATTTGTTTTGTTTCTTAAATTCCACATATGAATGAAATCATGGCATTTGTCTTTTTCTGACTGACCTATTTTGCTAAGCATTATACTCTCTAGTCCATTCATGTTGCAAATGACACAATTTCATTTTTTGTGGGTGAACAATATTCCATTTTGTGTGTGTGTGTGTGTGTGTGTGTGTATCATATCTTCTTTACCCATTCAACAAATGATGGACATTTGTACTGATTCTATAGTTCACCTATTGTAGATAATGCTGCTGTAAACATAGGGGTGTATGTATCACTTTGAATTAGTGTTCTTGTATTTTTGGGTAAACACCCAGTAGTGCAATTGCTAGATGTAGGGTAGTTCTATTTTTAATTTTTTGCAATACCCACATATTGCTTTCCACAGTGGCCACACCAGTTTGCATTCCCACCAACAGTGCACAAGTGCTCCTTTTTCTCTACATCCTTGCCAAAACCTGTTGTTTCTTGCTTTATTGATTTTTAACCATTCTGATAGGCTTATTCCTAGGTATCTTATTGTTCTTGGTGTAGTTGAAAATGAGATGGATTCCTCAATTTCTCTTTCTGCTGCTTCCTTATTGGTGCATCTAGATATCTCGTTATAATTTTAATTTGCATTTCTCTGATGGTAAGTGATGATGAATATCTTTTCAAGTGTCTGTTGTCCATCTGGATGTTTTGTTTGGAGAAATGTCTGTTCATGTTTTCTGCCCATTTTTAATCAGATTATTTGGTTTTGGGGTGTTGGATTTTATAAGATTTTCACATATTACGGATACTAACTTTTTATCAGACTTGGTATTTGCAAATATCTTTTTCCATTCTGTAGGTTGCCTTCCAGTTTTGTTGCTTCCTTCACTATAAAGAAGATTTTTATTTTGATGTAGTCCCAATAGTTTATTTTTGCTTTTGTTTCTCTTGCCTCAGGAAATATATCTAGAAAGATGTTGTGGTGGTCAATGTCAAATAAGTTAATGCTTGTGTTCTCTTCTTGGATTTTTATGGTTTCAATTCTCACAATTTGGTCTTAAATCAATTTTGAGTTTATTTTTGTGTCTGGTGTAAGAAAGTGTTCCCTTTTCATTCTTCCTCATGTTGCTGTCCAGTTTTCACAGAACCATTTGTAGAAGAGACTGTCTTTTTCCCATTTGATATTCTTGCCTCCTTTGCTGAAGATTAATTGACCATGTAGCTGGGGGTTCAATTTTGGGTTTTCTATTCTGTTCTATTGATCTATGTGTCTAGTTTTGTGCCAGTACCATATTGTTTAGATTACTAAAGCCTTGTAATATAATTTGAGTCCAGAATTGTGATGCCTCCAGCTTTGGTTTTCCTTTTTCAAGATTGCTTTGTCTATTCAGTCTTTTGTAATTCCATGTAAATTTTAGTATTGTTTGTTCTAGTTCTGTGAAAAGTGTTGTTAGTTTGTTTTTTTTTTAAGATTTTATTCATTTATTTTTCAGAGAGAAAGTACAAGCAGGAGGTAGCAGCAGGCAGAGCAGGCAAAGGGAGAAGCAGGCTCCCCACTCAGCAGGGAGCCCCAAGTGGGACTCTATCCCAGGATTATGGGATCATGACCTGAGCCAAAGGCAGACACTTAACTGACTGAGCCACCCAGACGTACTTGTTGTTGGTAGTTTGATAGGGATTGCATTAAATATGTAGATTGCTTTGAGTAGCATTGATATTTTAACAATATCTATTCTTGAAATCCATGAACATGGAATATCTTTCCATTTCTTTGTGTCATCTGCAATTATTTCATCAGAGTTTTATAATTTTCATAGTAGAGGTCTTTCACCTCTCTGGCTAGATTTATTCCTAGGGATCTTTTGTTTTTGGTGAAGTTATAAATTGGATTGATCCCTCAATTTCTCTTTCTGCTGTTTCATTATCGGTGTATATAAATGCAACAGGCTTCTGTATGTTAATTTTGTTTCCTGTGACTTTACTGAATTCATACATCAATTCTAGTATTTTTTGGTGGAGTCTTTTGGGTTTTTTACATAGAGTATCATGTCATCTGAAAATAGTGAAAGTTTGACTTCTTCCTTGCCAATCTGGATTCCTTCTATTTATTTTTGTTGTCATATCACTGTTGATAGGACTTCTAGTGCTATGCTAAATACCTGTGGTGAGAGTGGACATGACATCCCTATCTTGTTCTTGACCTTAGGGGAAAAGCTCTTGTGTTTTTTTTTTTTTTGTTGTTGTTGTTGTTGTTTTGTTTTGTTTTTGTTTTTTGTTTTTGTTTTTGTTTTTCCCCATTAAGGATGACATTAGCTGTGTTTTGTTTGTTTGTTTGTTTGTTTTTCATAGATGTCCTTTATTATGTTGAGGTACACTTCATCTAAACTTTGTTGAGGGTTTTTATCATGAATTAATGTTATACTTTGTCAAATACTTTTTCTGCATCTATTGAAATGATCATATGGTTCTTACCTTTGCTCTTATTGATGTAATGTAACACAGTGATTGATTTGTGTGTATTGATTTGTGAATATTGAAAGAACACTTGCAACCCAGGAATAAAGCCCAGCTGATCATGGTGAATTTTTTTTTTTTAAGCTGTATTGTTGAATTCAGTTTGCCAGTATTTTGTTGAGAATTTTTGCATATATGTTTATCAGAGAGATTGGCTTGTACTTTTCTTTTTTAGCGGTGTGTTTTTTTGATTTTGGTATCAGGGTAATTCTGGCCTCATAGAATGAATCTGAAAGATTTCCTGCCTTTGCTATGTTTTGGGATAGTTTGAGAAGAATATGTATGAACTTTTCTTTAAACTTCTCTTTAATTTTTTTTCTTTAAACTTTTCTTTAGAATTTGCATGTGAAGCCATCTGGTCCCAGATTTTTGTTTGTTGGAGATTTTTTCATTACTGATTCAATTTCTCTGTTGGTTATATGTCTGTTTAAATTTTCTATTTCCTCTTATTTCATTTCTGCTAGTTTATATATTTCTAGGAAATTATCCATTTCTTCTAGGTTATCTAATTCTTTTTCCATATGGTTCTTCATCATATTTTCTTATTATTGTTTGTAATTCTGATGGTGTTTAGTTGTTAGTACTCCTCTCTCATTTGTAATTTTATTTATCTCAGTCCTTTATTTTTCTTGCTAAGTCTGGCTAGAAACTTAATAATTTTATTGACTTTCTTTTTAAGTCTCCTGGTTCCATTGATCAGGTCTATTATTTTTGTTTGTTGTTTGTTCTAGTTTCTATAAAATTTATTTCTGCTGTAATCTTTATTATTTCCTTCCTTTTACTGATCTTAAGTTTTATTTGTTGTTCTTTTTCTAGCTCCTATAGGTGCAAGGTTAGGTTTTTTACCTGAGATTTTCCTTTCTTCTTGAGGTAGGCCTGTATTGCTATAAACTTCCCTCTTAGAAACACTTCTGCTGCATTCCAGAGGTTTTGGACTGTTGTGTTGTCATTGTCATTTTTTCCATGTATTTTAAAATTTTTTTCTTTTATTTCCTGATGGAGCCATTCATTGTTTAGTAGCATGTTTTGTTTGTTTGTTTGTTTGTTTGTTTATTTGTTTGTTTTTTAGTTTAGTCAGGGGTAGCGGCCAAGGGAGAGAAAACCTTAAGCAGATTCCATGCTGAGTGTGGAGCCTAACATAGGGCTTGATCTCACCAAATCAAGATCATGAGCTGAGCAGAAATCAAGAGTCAGACACTTAACTGATTGTACCATCCTGGTGACCTTCGTAGCATGTTATTTAACCTCCGTGTATTTGTGGTCTTTCCAGATTTTTTTCTTGTGGTTGACTTCAGTTTCATAGCATTGTGGTCAGAAAATATGCATGGTATGATTTTGACCTTGAATTTGTTGAAGTTTGTTTTATGCACTAATATATGATCTTTTCTGAAGAATGTTCTTTGTGCACTTGTAAATAATGTGCATTCTGCTGTTTTAGGGTGGAATGTTCTGAATATATCTTTTAAATACATCTGTTCCAATATGTCATTCAAAGCCATTTTTCACTTATTAATGTTTTGTTCAGATGATCTGCCCATTGATATTAATGGGATGTTAAAGTACCTCCACATTATTGTATTATTATCAATTAGTTCCTTTATGTTTGTTATTAGCTGTTTTATGTATTTGGGTGCTTCTCTATTGGGTGTATAAATATTTACATTTGTTATGTCTTGTTGGATTGTCCCCTTTGTTATTATATGTCCCCTTTTTGTCTCTTGTTACAGTTTTTATTTTAAAGTCTATTTTGTGCAATGTAAGTATTGATATTTTGGTTTTCTTTTGACATCCATTTGCATAATAGATGTTTCTCCTTCCTTGACATTCAATCTTCAGGTATCTTTAGTTCTAAAATGAGTCTCTTGCAGGTAACCTATAAATGAGTCCTTTTTTTTTTTTTTTTAAATCTATTATGTTACCCATACCCTATGTCTTTTGATTGGAACATTTAGTCCATTTACATTCAAAGTAATTATTGATAGATAAATATCTATTGCCATTTTATTACTTATTTTATTATTGTTCCTGATCATCATCTGTGATACATTTTTATCTTTCTTCCATGTTTTGCTAGTTTTCTTTAGTGACATTTTTGATGAATGCCATTATTCATTATTTCTGTTGAGAAATCTGCTAACCTTACAGGTTTTCCCTTATAAGCTTTGTTTTCTTTATCACTATATTTTGCACATTTAATTACAGTATGTCTTGGTGCCACTTTGCTTTTATTGATTCTGTTGAGGGGTCTCTGTGCCGCTTGGTTCTGGATATCTTTTTCCTTCCCCAAATTAGGGAAATTTTTACCTATTATTTCTTCATATAAATTTTCTGTCCCCTTTTCTCCCTACCCTGTTGTTCATTCCATCAAGTGAGTTTCTCCTTTTGTTTATTTGACTTTTATGTCTTCTATGTTATTCTTATCTCTATGTTAAGGGTCTCATTCATGTCGGCCACTCTTTTCTCAAGTCCAGTGAGTATCCTTATGATCATTACTTTAAATGTTCTATCAGTCATGTTACTTATACTGATTTCACTTAGATCTCTGGCTAATGGCCTTGACCTGTTCTTTCATTTGGGAAAATAAATTTCTCTATCTTCTCATTTTGGCTGCCTCTCTGTGTCCATTTCTGTCTGTTAAGAAAGTCAGCTGTGTCTTCTGTTCCTGAAAGTAGTAGCTTTATAAGGAAAGGGGGGCACTGTGCACTTCAGTGCAATGTCTCCTCTTTCCCAGAAACTGACATGTCAGGAGAGTATCCTATGTGTGTTCCTTCCACATTATTGTTGAGTCTGAGTCTCTTTTCCCCTTAGTGTATTTGTCTGAAGTGACTCAACCTATTGTGGGCTATGCTTGCTCTCTGTGGTATTAGTGAGACCCAGGCATACTATCTCTGAAAGGGTTTGCTCACCAGGAAACTTGGGAGGAGGGCAGAAAATTAGCAAAATTTGTGCTAGGCCACTAGTCCTATGCTGGATCCCTTAAGCACTGTGGCAGTTGGAGGCTGTGTGCCAAGGTGGTTGGGGGAGCAAAGCTGGTTGTGGTTTTGACAATGGCTGAGGGCAGCTGGGCCTAGAGCCTAATGATGCCTGGGGGCATGCATCTGGGCATGGTGTGACAGTTGGACACAATATATGGTGGTAGCTGTGCAACTGGCATCTAGGCTTGTGCAGCTGGGGGAAGCATGCAATGGTTTCTTCGGGCGTAGACTGGGTGCAGTTCAGTGAATGTGCATGGCATATGTTGGCAGCTATGCACCAACAACTGGGTGGAAGGAGGGAATGTGCTGCTTTAACAAAATTTGCCTTGTGTCAAGGATAGCAGGTTTGGTGTAGGTATGTCATCAGGAGAACTTCTGGGTCTGGTGCACTGCTAGTGGGTTGAATAGCAAGTATTTGTGTAGTCTTGCCTCCTGTAAGTGTCTCTGTCTATTCTGAGGGTATGGGAGAAAAATGGTGCCTGCCAGCTCCTTCATTTTTGGAGAAGTACCCCAACATGCTGCAAAATCAGTATGAACAGATCTGTCCCCCATTTGTACCTCCCACCCCCAGTGTTGTGTAAACTGCCATTTTTTATGTTGCCTCTCTGGGCAGTCTGTTGTCTATATAAGGGTGGCAACCCAGCTATCACTCACCCTACTGGATTGCCTAGTGCTGAGACAGCTGACTTTTCAAGCCCCAGGTTCCTAACTGTACTGGTTTTATAAACTCATGGGATTTAACTCCCATGGTTTTTAAAGCCAAACATTATGAGGATTAGTCTTCCCCATGTGAGATCCCTGGTGTGAAGGTCTGTTTCTCTTCCCTCTCTGCAAGTGCCGCTTCCTCCATCCTATAGGCAGCCTCGCATCTTTCTGAATTTCTTAACTTTTCAGCTGCACCTTCTTTTCTGTATCTAGTTGAGGAGTTTGTTCTGTCAGTCTTCAGAACACCCTCTAGTTTATTGATTTGGACATGGATGATATCTAGTTGAAAACGTGGGTGGGAGTGTGCTCAGGCTCCTCCTACTACACCACTGAAATGTTGAAATTGAAGACATAAATGGCTCACTCATGGTTATACAGAAGTACAATTGGACATTGAGTCTACTGGATTTCTGTTGCATGAGACCTTATTTCCTATCTTATTTCCATTGATCTACCTCTGAGAGATTAAGCTTCACCTCTATTTTAACAGAAAAGTAATTATGAATATTTGGACAACAGAAACATAGCATTACTCAACTTACATAATAGTCTTAAGATTAAGATTCCTGTTTTAAATTCTAACAATATAGACAAAACAAGGGAACAGTAAAGACTGCAGGGGTCAAGGATATTAGACAGGATTTAGACTTTCCCAGAAATTTATGATACAAATTTTGGAAAATTATAACTAGACTTCCTCAATTCATTAATGACAAAATATCTACAAACCAATATTACTTTTAGTCCATCTTATAAAAGAAGAGTCAAGATAAGGAACTGACAGGTGCCAAATAGACAGGAAGTGTCTGGATTCCTAACCTAGACGTCCCTACTTCAGAGCCACTATCTATTTATTTTATTTTATTTTATTTATTTTATATTTTCAGTGTTGTTGTTGTTTTGTAATTGTGGTACAATTTATAGAACACAAAATGTGCCATTCTGACCATTTTTGACTCTGTAGTTCAATGGCAGTAACTATATTCAAAATATTGTACAACATTCACCACCCCCTATTTTCAAAAAGTCCTCATCACCCAAAAAGAAAATCTGTACCCATTAAGCAATGCCACCATTCCATTTTCCCTAGAATGTCATAACCTTTCATCTATTTTCCATCTCTGTGAATTTGCCCATTCTAGACATTTTTTTTAAATTTTTTATTTCTTTTCAGCATAACAGTATTCATTGTTTTTGCACCACACCCAGTGCTCCATGCAATCCATGCCCTCTCTAATACCCGCCACCTGGTTCCCCCAACCTCCCAACCCCCACCCCTTCAAAACCCTCAGATTGTTTTTCAGAGTCCATAGTCTCTCATGGTTCACCTCCCCTGCCAATTTCCCTCAGAAGAGACCCCGAATTGCTAAGGAAATGTTGAAAAAAACAAAACAAAACTGGGGGCATCAAGTTACCTGATTTCAAGCTTTACTACAAAGCTGTGATCACCAAGACAGCATGGTACTGGCATAAAAACAGACACATAGACCAGTGGAACAGAGTAGAGAGCCCAGATATGGACCCTCAACTCTACAGTCAAATAATCTTTGACAAAACAGGAAAAATTATACAGTGGAAAAAAGACAGTCTCTTCAATAAATGGTGCTGGGAAAACTGGACACTATATGTAGAAGAATGAAACTCGACCATTCTCTTACACCGTACACAAAGATAAACTTGAAATGGATAAAAGACCTCAATGTAAGATAGGAATCCATCAGAATCCTAGAGGAGAACATAGGCAGTAACCTCTTCGATACCAGCCACAGCAACTTCTTCCAAGATATGTCTCCAAAGGCAAAGGAAACAAAAGCGAAAATGAATTTTTGGGACTTCATCAAGATCAAAAACTTCTGCACAGCAAAGGAAACAGTCAACAAAACAAAGAGGCAACCCACGGAATGGGAGAAGATATTTGCAAATGACAGTACATTCTAGACTTTTCTTATAAGTATAATCTTACAATATTTGTCTGGCCTATTTCACTTACCATAATGTTTTCAAGCCTCACCCATAGTGTAGCATGTATCAGAACTCCATTCTTTTTTTTTATATCTGAATAATATTCCATCATATAGATATACAGAACCACACTTAATTACTATACTCATGTATAAATCTCCTGGGAAGTAGTAATGATGGTTGTTAACTTTCAGGAAATTTACAGAGATTAGTATGGTAAGGTAAGTGAAAATATTCTGTAAACCACTTTGTGTGTTTTAAATATTATTGGTTCTGTAGGTAGCGCTCAGTCTCAAAAATATTATTGGTTCTGAAGTTTTGTTCCTTAGCTAAACTTCCTATCTTCCATCATAATTTATACAGAACATATTGCCAATAATGATAGATATGGCCTCTAATGACACTTTTGGGTAACTATTTCTTTTTCTTTAATTTTTAAATGAGGTATAGTTGACATACAATATTATATTAGTTTCAGTTTTATAGCACAGTGATTTGACAAATATATAACAAGATGTTCACTATGATAAGTGTAGTGGCTATCTCTTCACCTTTAACAGTAGAGTATAAGATAGAATGAAAGGATGGATTTTTTTCTTCCTAAAATTCTAGGTTAAGCCCAGATTCTGCTGCTTAAGAATTTTCTTTCTTTTCTCCCACCCACCCCCTTTGGGACATTTACTTATTGTACAGAAGCCTCATGTTCTTGCTATATAAAAAAGGTAGAGAAGAATAGATTATCTCTAAACACCATCAGCACTAATGTTTTGTAGGTTCATCTCAGGGATGACTGAGATGAGCTATAGACATATTAATGGCTAGAGTCAAACTTTTAGAAAGGAAAAATTAATTACTTTGGAAATGGGTACTATGATATAGGACTTTCTGGAGAACATTGGGTAATTATCAGAAATCTCTTGAGAAATAGTGATTTTGGACTATTCCCAAACAGGGACTTATGAGAGTATTTGCAGCTAATGACAATTACCTTAATCGAAGCATATTATGTATATTAATTAATTAATCTACAAATTCCCTCTGTAGAATGAAACATTAATGGGGAAATTAATTTATCAGCAGATATTAACTAAACGAGATGATGTGACTTGCTCAAGGCTATGGAATGAGTCATAGTCCAGGTTTCCCTGTCAAGGCAGAGCTCCCAACCAAGCCTGGCCTATTAAGGCTCTGTACAAAATATGATTTTTATGAATATCCCTGATAGAGATAGGAGTCACTTCACTGAGGGTCTCACAGCCTATATCATTCAGTTCTGAGTAGTTTCCTTAAATTTGTATCTCCTGCAGAAGTTAGACTTTCCTTCCTTTCTTGTCTTACTGAATTCACTGGTATCCACTGGATATGCTTTAGATGGTACATATGCAAAGATCAATAAATCACAGTGAGAGTCCTGCCCTTGGGGAGCTTACAGTCTAAGGAAAGAGATGTATATGTAAAAAGACATTTACAAGTAAGTGTTATCACTCCTGAATGGAGGAAGGTTTAAAAAGATTGACAAGCCAGGGAGAAAATTTGCCTTTCAAAATAAGCCCTGATCAATAATCATATTGAGCAGTCAGTCACATGTGACAGACTCAGATTTAAGGAACTACAAACCTGTACCAATGAATCTTATTCCTGGCCTAAGTGTGCTTGATTATTGCACCTGGTCTGCTTCAAATAACTCTCTAATTTTTAGCTGATCATGTAACTTGTGGGAAATTTCCATAAAAGTAAAGTATTATATTGCAACATGACTCAGTAAAGACATTCCAAACCAGATTTGGCTGTTTAGGGAGCCAGAACACCAATATCTATACTATGATGATGATGACCGTCATCGTCATCATCGTCATCATCATCATCATCATCATCATCATTATCCTAAAGTCTTTACTAAGAACCCATAATGTTTTGGGCACTGTACGTGCATCTGCACAGTAATTTATGATGATCATTTTAGATTCATCAAAGGAAACCAGAAAAATTATGTTATAAGACTTGCCACTGAACTTAGTTCTGGGCATTTTGTTTTATTACATTGTTTCCCATGCACTGACTGCTGTGTATGTATTTTCTTCTGGTTCCTGAGGATCAGTAAATGAACTCTGGCATCAAAACCAGTTCATCAAAAATTTAAATTGTGAAAAATATTTGTTATTATGCCTATTTTCGATGAGAACAGCATTTTGCTAGCATTTATTTGCTAGAATGAGGGATTATATGATATCTGAGAGAGTCCATTTATTGCCTGATACATCCTTCTGAAGTATTGGAATGAATGTTGGAAATGCGAAAGAGAAGCCTTAGAACTTGAGTAAGATCCTACAGGAAAACTGACTTGAACATCCAGAAATGGAATACACCAGAGCAGATGCAAAACTGAGCATAAATGTGGGACAAGAACAGGAAAAAAACAGACCTTGTTTACACCTAATGATGAATGCCAGATCAAACGACAGAGAAGCAGGATCACAGTGAACATAGAGGTGAGGACTTTGACAGTCAGATCATTTGATCATTTGATCATTTGATCAAAACCTGATGATCCTTAATGTGCACTCTTGGCCAGGTGAACAGGTGAATCTAGTATGAAAGACAGTTCTTAAGAGGCTCACTGAGCTCTTTGGAGGAAATAGGAGGTGGTCAAAAGGAAATTCTGGATCTCCACAAACCACAAGTTGGCACAGAGCTGTATGCCTGTAGAGAATATGGGAAGATCAGAGTTGGTGGGAGCTGGCCCCTGGGACTCTGCCTCAGAGGACCCAGGGTAGTGAACAGGGAGCTTGGCAATTCCACAAATGCTCCCAGGAGAGTCTCACAGCACCAAAAGGAAAGGAGATGGTAAGTATATGATCTCAATCTCTCTCTATTTCCTTTTTAAAACTAAGGAAAAATGGGGATCAGAGAGTTGAAAGGATTTAGTCAAGTCAACTGGCAAGATGGTTGCATACTCAAGACTCAGATCTAGTTGTCTTATTCTTAACCCAGGACAATTTTCACCCCAGAAGAAAGTGTTCCCTCAAGCTTCTTTCTTCATCTTTCAATCAAAATGACACCACTCTTACAGTATCTGTTGTATAACTGAATTCCTCCTGGGTAGTGGTTAGCCATTTCCAAGTCTGATACCATAAATATACATCTCATGCCTCCAATAATAACATTACCAATAATAAAATGACCATGATGATGATGATGGCAAAAGTTGATTGTGTACGATGTACTAGGAAGTAGTATCTAAATTAATCACAATAAATTAGGAGGTAGATAATGTTAATATCTCCATTTTATAGACTGGGGAGCTGAGACCCATGGGGAGTAAGATACTTTCACATCACTGGGAAGTGGTAAACATGACATTTTGAACCCCTGCATTCTGACTCCAGAAACAGTGTTCTTTAACCTCTCAGGATAGGATGCCCTTCTACTGAAAGCAGAAACCAGCTGTATTTGTTTTTATTCCTCTAACATCATGCACTACAGTTTGTAACTCTCTACTACCCTGCATGTGTTTATCATCATATGTGCTCAGAAAAGCTTGTTGAAGTGAATCATAGCTTGATACTTTAGTAGCATTGCATCAACTGTGAAGAACATCAGCGTAAGTGGAGAAACAGAGGTTCAGTATAAAACTGAAGGCACTGTCTGACAGTATCTGAATGCAGAAAATGTGAGGCAGTGACCAGGATTAGAAAGAGCGTGTGATGGGGTGCCTGGGTGTCTCAGTGGGTTAAAGCCTCTGTTTTCGGCTTGGGTCATGATCCCATGGTCCTGGGATCGAGCCCCGCGTCGGGCTCTCTGCTCAGCAGGGAGCCTGCTTTCCTTCCTCTCTCTCTGCCTGCCTCTCTGCCTACTTGTGATCTCTGTCTGTCAAGTAAATTAAAAATAAATAAAAAAAAGAAATTAAAAAAAAAAGAAAGAGAGTGCGTTGAGACCCTTCAGGAGTTGTTCTGGGGGCAAAGTTGGATGGGTTAACGTGCAGAGTGAGGAACTACAGATAGAAGTGCAGACCTGGTTTTGCATCTGGGTGAGCTACCTGGCTTCATTCTGCGTTATTAAACAAAATAGAGTAACTCTCAGAGTCCCAGCTTTTTCATTTCTACAATAAATATAACAATCAGCATCTTGGAATCACGTGACAGTTAAATCAGGTAATGTATATGCCAGGCCTTCCGAATGCTCC
The DNA here is from genome assembly GCF_010015895.1 of Lontra canadensis. Taxonomy (NCBI): domain Eukaryota; kingdom Metazoa; phylum Chordata; class Mammalia; order Carnivora; family Mustelidae; genus Lontra; species Lontra canadensis. The sequence goes on along the minus strand of NW_022630995.1, from coordinate 59,180,513 downwards.
TGTTTCTCCCTGTCCTGAGGCATGTCACTGCTGGATTTCCACGTGGTATGCTTCTCTCTGCTTTTTATTGGTTCATTCTAACAGAAGCTTCAAAGTTATGATCATCACTACTTTGGTAATGAAGACAGAGAGTCATCATGGTTAATTATGAACATTGAGGGTTAGGGGCAGAAAAGGGCCCAGCCTTGTTTGATTTAAAACCCCAGAGTCTTCCTATAATTCATGTAAAATGTACTCTCATCAGAGCTCTCAGGACAATTTCAAGAGCCTTTTAAGTGTGCAGAATTTTTAGTTTGGATTCCACTTTGCTCCACATCAACCATCTGCTTAAAGTCATTTGATAGTTTCAAAATTCCATATGAAATATTAAAAGGCCCTTTGTTGACAGTCTTCTTCTGTTTTTATGCCTCAGTCTTGGACTAGCCTGCATTCTTATATTAATTCTGTAATTGCCTAGTAACCTCACCAAATGGACTAGCTTGATCATGTCTCTGTCATTTGGAACAGAATTTTTATTATGTTTGGAATAGACTCTTCCTCACTTAGTCTACTTGGTAAACTCCTACACACCCTGAGAATTCCCATTCACATTATTCCTCACTTTGCGCCATTCCCCTTATCGAGGCTGTGATGGGTATCCCTCCTCATCATTCCCATAATGCCAGGAATTAAATTTCAACTCAGTATTTTAATACCTGCCAATCTTCAAACACACATACAAACACTCAGGAACCTTATGAAAAATAGATTTCTAGACTGAAACCCAAGTCAATCAAACCAGAACCTCCAATAGAGGTGCCTATAAACTTTAATCTTTATAAGCTCTACAATCAATTTTATGATCAGACAAGTTTTAATACCACTTAAATGGAGCAAATAGTTAGTTTCATTAAAGTTATCTGCATGTCAGCTTGACTTTAGCTTATGGTGTCCTTTAAGGATGAAACTATACCCTATTCATGACTGATTGCCTGGAAAAGCCCAGGACTTCAGAAACTATTTGCTGAATGAATGAGATAATGAAATAATAATCTTAGAATGAAATAATAAGAACTTAGATTATCTACAAAAATATCTCCTGATCACCATAAGTAAGAATTCCAGATGTCCTCTGCTGATTTCCATCCAACATTATGTGTTTTCTTTTAGTTTTTTTTTCTTTGTATTTGTTTTTGGTTTTGTTTGTTTGTTTGTTTTTGTTTGTTTTTTACCTTTGGTATTACATCAGCAGAGGTTTTTCTATTCTGAGAACGGATGACATTAGTTCTGCACCAGCTGACCTGCATCAGGTCGATTTGAAGGAATATTGACTGCAGACAAATGTATAGCTAGACAACTTTTGACATGGGTATAGGCTTCAACATATTGTATTAAGTTTATAGTAGGAAATATATTCTGAAAAATATGTGAGGGACTTTACTGATATAAATTCTAAATGACGATGAAGAAAAGTAGTAATAAATTAACATACCAGACCAGAGGGAATGATAACAGACAAGAGATAAAATTATGTCTCTGAGTTCTAGGACTTCTCTTGTTATCATGAAGGACCTCTTCCAGTTATAGAATATATCTCTATTATTTCCTCCCTCCTCTCTCCCCTTCCTCTCATCTTGAACTGTTCTAAGCTTTGTGTCAAAGAGAAACAAAGTTAGACTCTAGTTAAAGGTGATAAAGGAGGATTTCCATTTCTTATAACTCCTCCAAACACCTGTCTATTAGAAGTAGTGTTGCCTGATTCTAGGATTATTGAATAATCTTCAAATTTACTCAGTTGAATTTTTGTTCAAGAGCGGTGTGAGAGGGAAAAAGATTATTTCTTGGGTAGTGAAAATAGCATATGTAAAAGGAGAATTGTCATAAGCAATCTGAAAAATTTCAAGTTGAAAGACAAGAAGATGGTCAGCATTTTAACAGGTTAAAATTTTAAATCTTCAGCCATCAAAGATTCATCTACTTGTCAACATTTTGATTCCCTCAAGTAAAGATCCTTCATACAACCAAGATGTCTGTATGAGCAATTCCCACTATAGAACATTAGAAGATACTAATGCCAGAGGGATCAACAGGTTATCCTGGCAAACACAGGAAGCAAAGAGCTTCTGCAGGAAACATGGGTTTGAGGAGACAAGTGTTTTTGTTACCTGTTGCTGTCAAACAATGACCCAAAGCTTCCTGACTTAAAAGAATATGCATTTTCTTACATTGCATGCTTTTGCAGATCGGGAACTCAGTCAGGGCAGTTCTGCCCTATGGGACATCAGTTGAGTCATTCTGTGATTTTCAAGTCATGCTTCACTCTGGTGCCACTCTGGTGCCTTAGACAGGGCAGCTGGTAGGTCTGGCTTCTCTGTGCCCACCTCCCTCTCCATGCAACATCCTTCCATGTGCTCTCTTCTGCAGGGTTATGGGGGGACTCAAGGCTCCCAGAAACCAATACAGAAGCTTCCAGTCTTCTTAAAGCCTAGTTGTGGAACCTGGAACCTGCCAAGCATCACTTTCCCTGGGCTCCAATCGTCAAACATTCACAGGCCTGCCTAGATTCAAGGAGAGGGAGATAGAGCCCATATTTTGGTAAAAAGAATGTCAAATAATGTGTGACCATCTTTAATTTACCAACACAGACTTTTATAGAAATTACCTATCTCTCTGAAGACTTTCATATTACAGGAAGATAGTTTTAATTGTTAATTACTAGTTTTAATAGGGTTTTAGTTATGGCTGTGTCCATAATGTCAATTGAAGTGCTTGAAGGAGGCAAGTAGGACACAAGTAATAACAAATTAAAGTGACCCCTGATGTCTGCAGAGTATACCAGATATCTTCATGTTCATTAGCAATGGTGCTGATTGCTATTATTAGATACCTTCTACATGTCATGATTTGTATTTGCATTATTTCTTTTTTTAAATTTTATTTAATTTATTTTTTTCAGTGTCACAAAATCATTGTTTATACACCAGACCCAGTGCCCCATGCTATACATGCCCTCCTTAATACCCACCACCAGACTCACCCAACCCCCACAGCCCTCCCTTCAAAAACCCTGTTTGTTTCTCAGAGTCCACAGTCTCTCATGGTTTGTCTCTCCCTCTGATTTCCCCCAACTCATTTCTCCTCTCCATTTCCCAATGTCCTCTGTGTTATTCCTTCTCTTCCACAAGTAAGTGAAACCATATGATAATTGACTCTCTGTGCTTGACTTATTTCACTCAGCATAATCTCTTCTAATCCTGTCCATGTTGATACAAAAGTTAGGTATTCATCCTTTCTGATTGAGGCATAATATTGTATTGTATATATGGATCATAACTTCTTTATCCATTTGTCTGTTGAAGGGCATCTTGGTTCTTCCCACAGTTTGGCGACTGTGGCCATTGCTATTTGCGTTATTTCATATGACTCTCATGACAACAATTGAGCAACACCACTTTTGTGGTACCACACAAGACACATGGAACTCAGGAGCTGAAGTTCTTTGATATCAAAGTCCATGGTTTTTCCATAAAGTCACATTGCCATCCCCCATGCCACACAAGATCCATGTGCTGCCAGAACAACAACCTTTATTCTCATTTCACAAAGAAGATAGGCTTACAGTCACCAGGTTTCCCATCATGACACAGCTCCAAAGGAAAGAAGCAGAAACTGGAACCCATGAATTTGTAAGCTCCAGAAACTGTAGGTGCTACAGACACCATTTCTTTGCAATAATTTTAACCATGTTAAAGAACATCCTAAAATGTATGTAACCTTTTATCAATTTTATGCTCATAACTGTGTGCTAATGGAAAATGTAAATTCCTTGCAATTTACAGCAGATTTAACATTAGTGGCAGTGTTCCCATAGTTTCACTATCTCAGTTTGTCTTAAACATTTATTACTAATTTGACACCAGTGATGTTCTAATTAAAGTTCATTCTCTAACATGAAATACTGTGTTATATAAAGAAGCAAGAACATTCCCTTTATATTTAGATTGCCAGATATTTCATGGGTGGTTTACAATAAACGTTGGAAGTAATTTTGTTTATTTGTTTAGGAAATCATCATCTCCATCATTCTTAATCCATATTACCACCCTGCATTTTTCCGGCAATTCTCAGGTCTCATTAAAAAGCTCTTTTATGCAATGGGTTTTTGTTTAGGCACAAGTTTTAATTAAAACAAGTGTCCAAATTGCTTAATTGCCTGACAGAAGATGTTAGGTTTTTCCAAGCATGACCTATGCTTTCAGGAGAAAGATTATAAAAACTTTCATTTTTGAGGGAAAAATTATGGGCTTGAGGATAAAATTAGGTCATCCTACGAACCCTTTTAGCATAAGCAGAATCTAAAAAAGCTCTACTCTTTCATTGACCCCTGTTGGTTTTACTTCCTAAATACATGTTTCAAGTGTCATTGTTTCCTCCATCCCCACTTCCTCTGCTCTCTGTCAACAAGCTGATTCTCAAAATGCACATTAGAATCACCTGGGATGTTTATACTTAATACTAATGCCTGAGTCCGCCCCCAGACATTCTGAATAATTAGTAGGGGGGAGGGTCAGAGCACCTGTGGTTCTGATTCTTGGATGATGTTGATACTGTTGCTCCAGAATCAGCCTTTGAGAACTACTGTTCTCACTCTTGCTACTTAATGCTATTTGAATTTGTTCCATGGAGAAGGGGCATCCTGTGCCACCTAGAAGCTTGTAAGAAATGCAAAATTTGGGTCTTCATCCCAGAACTACTGAATCATATTCTACATTTTAACAACATCCCCAGGGACTTCATATGAACAGTAAAGTGTGAGGAGAGTTTGAATGAATGTCCTAATCATTTGTCATCTGGACTATTCATTAGAGTTGTTTGTTTGTTTGTTTGTTCGTTTGTTTGTTTTTGCTATTTATTCCTATCCACCTGTCCTTCACATTACTTTCTAACATGTATATGCAGCCATAATTATGATCACAAGGTTAACTTGTGGAAATAACTCATATTCTTCCAATGTTTGCATTTAAATTCCTTTCTCTGCTATGCAGTTTCCACCTTCTGCCACCTCTTCCCCATTCCCCAGATCCTAGCGTTCCATGAACACAGCCCTCTGCACTTGAAGCTCTTCATCAGGGAACAGTCTCCTGCCCTTGCTAAAGGTCTGCGTGCCACAACAGTCTTGCTGAGAAATGCAGCCACACAAGGGTTCAAGGACAATGATGGTAGGATAGCAAGAGAGTAGTTAGCAAAACCCAGGGCTGCTTTGTGACTCTGAGCTTGGTCCTTTCCTGAATTCACATACTTGGAAGTTCAATTGATTTTCTTTGCCTTCCATTTTACCAACTTATACAATGGGGCTAATGACAGAAGCATTTAAATGAGATCGTGCACATAAGACCTGGGCAGTCATCTGAATTGCACATAGTATGGACTTGATTATTGATAATATATCAGGTGATCTGGCAGAGTAAAAGATAGATGCTCAACACTAAAGCATGAAGATGTACTTGAGAAACTACCAATCAAAGGAGGGTGCATAAAAACCAGAGTAAGACACCATGCCTGCAAAATACTGGATTAAACTGTCTTTTAACCACTAGCTAAGTGATGAACTCTAAACACCCTTTACTGAAACTCTTGGGTGACCCAATTCTTTTGTTCTTAATATAAATGGAAACTTGAACTAAGGAAGAAATTCTTTTCTAGGAACCCAAAAAGAAAAAAAAAAAAAATGTAACAGGAGAAAAGAAAGAACACCCCTTCAATTAATTTTTGAGAACTCTGCAGAACTCTTAAAATATTTTATATTTCATATTAAATATTTCAGTTACATTGGGAAGGTTTATAACTCCTGGTGAATAGTCCTTCAATTAAAATATTTAACTAAAGGCAAAGGGTATCTTTTTCCCTTACTGAAATTTAAAGTTATTTAATTTTTGATTATATCATGTTACCTTGGACTCCCATAAAGGCTTGCCCTGCATTAGAAATATTGTATTGCACTAAAAAATCTTTTGTTCCTAACTCTCAATTGTAAATGATATATAAGCATTGTTTCAAATAATAAAATAAAAAATGAATCATTTCTTTTTAATAGTCCACATGAATTATTATTGGATCAATAGTTCACAGTATACAACCTGCAATTAAGTGTATTCAATAATTCAGTAAAATGGCCATATTTTATATCTGAAAGCTATTAAAGTAAAATTATATAGTCCCTAATCTAAGATCATTCTTTGGTTATAATGGAAAAAGAAAATATATATATATACAACACACACACACACACACACACACACACACACTACACACAAACATATATGTGTATATATACATATGGTATTAAAATTCTTCAAAAGTAATTGATTTCTTATTCCAAAAAAATTATTAAATAAGTTAAAAAAATTAACTCTCTAATGGGCTATAATCAATTAGTAAACTCACAATCCCCAGTATTGTAAAATGTCCGAGCAAATACATTGAGTTTTAACTCAGAGACATTCCTCATAAACATGTTTAAGTGAGTCCAAAACTAGATATTTTGACAGTAAAAGCAAAAGGTTTTGAAATTAATTCATAACTGGTTTATGTTAATAGATAGAAATCCGTCTGCTTTTGAAATTTTCAGTGTATACTGTCGGCCTTAGCATTGCTATATGCCTGTTCTCACAGACCCAAGCATGGAATGGAAACTCAAAACTATTTTTTGATTGAAAAAATAACTCAATATTGGTCTATAGCATCTGGCTACTCAAGTGTGGCCTCTGGACCAGCAGCCCTGACCCCACCCGGCAGCTGAGAACCAGATACAAAAGCAGAATTTAGACACTCTAGCCCTATGACATGGAAATCTGCACTTTGATTGAAGTTCCATTGTTTTGAATGCACAACATTTGACAAGCATCTTAAGCCTAAAAACACCTTAACCCCTGGGACTCTAGAAGCATCCCACCCAATCTCCATCATGGGTCCGACACCTCCCAGCACTTTATGAAGTATAAATGGTCTGTAAATATTAACTCTTATCCTTAGACACTGTGAAGAAAGGTCACTTCAAGGCCAGTTCAATATTTAAATCACAAAGCCATCTCTGGTTTAGCAGAAGGCACCCTGAACTTTGAATTGAGAGATCTAGATTTGATTCTGGAGTCTGTCACTTCCTACCTGCTTTGTTTTGTTTTAGTTTTTATGTAAATTCCAGCTAGTTGACAAACAGTACAATATTATTTTCAGGTGTATAATATAGTCATTTAAAACTTCCAAAAAATACCCAGTGCTCCTCATAGCAAGTGCACTCCTTAATCCCCATCACCTATTTCTCTCATTCTCCCTACCATAGCCCACCTCCCCCAACCATAATCATCAGTTCTTTATCTATAGTTAAGACTCTGTTTCTTGGTTTGCCTCTATCTCTTTTATTTTTTTCCCTTTGCCCATTTGTTTTGTTTCCTAAATTCTACCTATGAGTGAAGTCATATGGTCTTTGTCTTTCTCAGACTGACTTATTTCACTTAACAGTGTATTTACTCTCTAGCTCCACCCATGTCATTGTAAATGATAGAGTTTCAATCATTTTTATGGCTGAGTAATATTCCTCTGTGTGTGTGTGTGTGTGTGTGTGTGTGTGCACGTGTGTATACCATATTTTTTTTTTCTTCTCAGATCTAGGGTTAGGGTTAGGATTATGGCCAGGGTTAGGGTGAGGGTGAGGGTTAGTGTGAAGGTATGTGCCTGATATCCTATAGCTCAGAGAACTCTCCAGATGGTTAGGTATAGGGGTTAAGAGTCAGATTATGTTTAGGGTTAGTATGAAGGTTATTATTAGGGTGTGTGCCTGGTATCCTGTACTTTAGAAAGTGCTCCAGAGGGGGAAGAAAAATGCCAAACTTCCACTGGGTGAGAATAGACATGACAGCTCTCTACAGAGCTGAGTCAAGAAAGCAATATGAGGCTCAAAATACTCTTACTATAGATATTCAATTGCTCCTTCTGTTTTTTCCCAAGTTTTTATTTAAATTCCAGATAGTTAATATATGGTGTCATATTAGTTTCAGGTATACAATATGTGATTCAACACTCCCACACAACATCTGCTTCTCATCAGGACAAGTGCACTCCTTAATCCTCACCACCTACATCACCCATCCCCCACCTACCCCTTCAGTAACCATTAGATTGTTCTCTATAGTTAAGAATCTGTTTCTTATTTTGCCTCTCTATCTTTTCTTTTATTTTCCTTTGCCCATTTGTTTTGTTTCTTAAAGTTCACATATGAGTGAAATCATATGGCATTTGTCTTTATCTGGCAGACTGATTTCACTTAGCATAATACCCCCTAACTCCATCCATATCATTGCAAATGGCAAGAGTTCATTCTTTTTTATGGTTGAGTAATATTCCATTATATGTACATGTGTCGGTGTGTATATACTTGTGTGTATATGTGTGTGTATATATGCATATACACACATAGAGAATCTTCTTTATCCATTCTTCAGTCAGTGGATACTACCTGCTTTACTTCAGGCTTCTGTCCTATTCAGATTCCCTACATTTCAGATTCCTAGTTGGTAAAACTATAATAACATCTCAGGGTTAGTGTGATGATCTCATAGGGAAACAATATGAAATATCTCTGTGAATTCTATAATTTCACACACATAAAAATTATTAATATGAGAGCCCAGCTGATAAATTAGCATGGGCTCTGATGACAGGATGGGGTACCCTATCGTGTTACATCATATCACTCTCTTTCTCAATATTTAGATGGTACAATCCAACTTTTCTGGCCCTCAACTTTCTCCCAGAACTGAGACCTGCCTCCCTTGCTGATCTCCTCTCCTACCCATTATTCCTTTTCACACATCCTATAGTCGTACTGGCCTTGAGGTTTTTCTATGAAGACAGCAACTATGTATTGACCATTTGTCCTTTGTTCTTGCCTTTCCCTAGGATTGAAATCACTTCCCTCAGGTGTCAGAATGGCCTCTTCATTCAGTTCTCTCAGAGAAGCCTTCCCTGATATCGGGAAGAGCACCCACTCTCTTTCCACTTACTCTGCTGCATGTTCCACCAAATTTATCACTACTTGACATCATAACTCAATTCGGAAGCAGAGAACACTCTAAGAGGGAAAATTTCAATAGAGGAAATGTTTGTATATAAAATCATTAAAAGAGCTAGAAGATCTAAGATCAGACAAATCCTTAAATGACATTTGGAAAAGAGGCTCCAGCTGTTAAAAAACTTTAAGAATGTGGATACAGAAGTATTAGCCTGGTGGCTGCTACTTATTCCACCATGGCTTCTGCTCAGTTGCCTACCTCAACCTCCACAGGTGACTATGGGATTTTCCTTCTCTTCCAATTCAGGTCTGTGAAAATACTTCTCATAGATCAGTCCTACAGGGACCCCACTGCAAAGGAGACTGGGAAATACAGTTTTGAGAACTCAAGGCCTTTCATCTCCAAGAAAGCTTAGAAGGGCAAAGATAGGAAAATAACAAATTTTCTGCATATATATTTATATACTTATTTTCTGTCCCCTACAGAAACATGAGCTACATGAGAGCAATGACTCTCTATTTTCCCACTGATAGAGTCTAAATACAGAACAGTAGCTGAAATTCAGTCAGTTGACAGTCAAAAAAAAAAAAATATTGAATGAATGAGTGAGTAAGTGAGTGAGTGAATGGATGGCAGAAACTCCAAGCTGGTATTCCAGTCACTCTCTATGCCTCCCCATTTGGTGTGCTAAGACTGCAAGGCAAAAGAACACCCTTCTATGTGGGAGTTTGTGGTCATTGTTCCCACTCTGTGGGCACCCCTAGGTCTCATATCTTCACATAGTTCCCAGTTAGGGTCAGCTGAACAAGGCTGAACAGGGCACCAGGCTGGACAGAGCATTAGGCCAGGAGTCAAGATATTTGGGCTTCTAGCCTGGTTGTGTTTCTGACAACTGGAGGTGTAAGTAGAAAGAGGTAGGGACCCCCTGGAAAAGAAGGAAAAACACCCCCCCCCCCATTTTCCATCATCTATGCTTTTCTGGTTTCACTTGCTCTAGCATATTTTTGCAGAACTTCCTATGAAGTGTCAAAATTACAAAGAAATGCAAAAAGATTTTAAGGAAACAAGAATGTAAAAACTCATAGTCACTACCAGACTAGGACATTAGTCTAATCATATCAGAGACATTAGTAATGGTAAAACTCTCAGTACTGTTCAAAGTAAGCAAGATCCTGCCTTCCTTACCCTAAACATTGAGCCTGAGTCCCCATCCAGTTTATACCCAGTTCTTGGAGCATGCCCAGAGCCCCTTCCCCTCATCTGACAGTTCCTCTGCTTCCTGACAATGGTAAAGACTCTGTCTTAGTAGGAGCACAAGTTTCACTAACATAACATAGGATACCTGTAGGGGTATGTTTTCTAAGTACACCTGCACAAACTTATGCCCACCTCTATATCTGATGACAAAACTCCCCTTTCTGAATATTCATCCTAACCCTAAATAAAAGAAACCCACTTTTGGAGAGTCACAGCTTTAGAAGTTATTACCCATCATCTCCTTATTTGTTGTAAATAATGTTTCCTTTGTGCAGCAACTCTACCTGGTAGAGTCTCTGTCTGTAACTTGCCGAGGAGTGAACTCAGGTTAGTTCAGTTACAGCGGGATCTTGGAGAACACATTTTATTCCTCTGAGCCTCATTTTGTTTTCTGGGAAGTGGAGACTAGGAATGGTGCTCTACTTAGCTCACCGGGCTGTGAGGAGGATCATTTGGGACAATGCATTTTTCTACTCATTCACTCATTTACACATGCATTCCTTCATCAAACATTTACAAACACTCGATTCCAGAAATAGCAGAAGAGACTGGGTCCACACAAGCATATAAAACACCATCCCCGAGCCTGAGACATAGGCCAGATACATAGGCATAAACAGCTGATGCAATTAGTGGACCAGAAAAATGAATTCAAACCTGTGTAGTGGCAGGGAGGACGGCTCACTCTGCTGAAGGAGCCTGTCCCTCTGCACATGGTGCTGACCCTCTGCACAATCGTAAAGGAAAAGTTGAGTTTGGTCAAGTGATGCACAAGAAAGAGAGTATGTTTTGCTGCAAAATGTTATATACATAAAATCTAAACTTTTAAAAAGAAAAAAAAAAGCGCTCAAATTTGGGTAAAGAATAGACAGTCCTTTGATTTTACTGGTGCATATGTTCTATGTTTGCTAATACATGTCTGTATGAAAAGGTGTTTGAATTCAAATCCTAGCACTGCCACCTACTAAGGTGTTACTGTAAGATATATATTAACTTTTCTGGGTCAATTTCCTTACCTGAAAAGGTCAGGTAATTATGATATCTATTTTATAGTGTTGTGAAGATGATACGAGTTTATACACAAACTGCTTGTAATCATGTCTGACTACTCAACAGGAAAAACACACAATAAACCCAGCTATTATTATAATAACTGTGATGCTATTTTCATTATTGTTTTTATTATTATTGATAGAATTTACTCCTCTGTGGAAATGCTCTTGCTCAGTGGGTGGTCTTGGGATTCATAATCATCAAATGTAACAGCTTGAGTCCAGCCAATCCATGTAACATTTTTTTCCTCAGTAACTTAACATCACCTGGGACGAGAGGTTAACACAGCATCTCTCATCCCTCCAGCACTGGGCAGCCTCATGGTTGGGGCCAGCTGTGCTGGGTGCCTCTCACAACAGATATCACTCAAGTCCATGAGGACTGCACCCGCTGATTTTCTCCTTTGGCTCAGTCATACCCTCCTAAAATGTGTTTAGCAAGTTCTAACTGACATGCTTTCATCAGTGCTCTCATACAATCCACGCAGGGTTATATGCAGAAGGAACTGGGGAGAACATGTTCTCTTGTTCCTTCACTCTATGGGTAGTAAATCTGAGGACCCCAGAGAGAAAGAGCCCTGCCTGTTGTCACAGAGGTAATTAATGGAAGGGATAAATTCAGAACACAAACCTGCCTAGTCCCGGGCCAGGTCTTTTTTTTCCCATTCCTTTGCCCTGCTTCTGAATTGCCATGTGGACAATAACAATTAGACAGCATAACACTAAAAATATGTCAGATTTACACAATGTGGCTCTTTATTTCAGTCTCAGCAAACACTATTCTGTTACACACATTGGTTTTAAAACCCAGGTTTAACAGCCAGGGTGCATGGATTGAGGGGATAATAATGCACACATTAATAACCATAATGGTAGAACTGACAATTATATGGCATATTACAGTTCACAAAGTATTGTACACACATTGGTTCAATTGTTTTCTCTTCAGCATAAATAAGCACAAATTTTGGCAATGGAAAGAAGATTCTGGCATACTCCTAGACTCAGTGTGGACAGTACATTCCTATTTTTCCAGGCTCCAGTCATGGCATATCTCACACATGAAGCTTGTGCTTCTCATGAGCCAAGTAAATAATATTTAAATCTCAGAGCCTTAAATCTTAAATCTCAGAACCTCCTGTTTAACTGGACTGTCCTTTAATCCTTAATAGTGTATGTGTGTGTTGGGGGGGGGATAGTGTGTATATGTGTGTATGTGTGTATGTGTGTATGTGTGTGTGTGTGTGCATATGTGCTATCTTTCCAACCACTAGGAGCTCCTTTGGAACAAATGTCCTGTCTCAGCAGTTACAGAGGAACATTGTTCTAGGCAAATATAAGACTCTCAGAAATGCCTGTGACTCCATGGGTTGGATTAGGTTCATACAGAATGTCTAAGAATGAAGTTTTTATAATGTTGAGAACCACTATTGTACTTAAGAGTTTGGAATGGTTTTCAGAAAGGGATCAGGGATGGACAGAAAGTCAACAATATAATATATAGAACATACTCTATATAATTTGTGAGGAAAGTGAAAAGGAAATTCAGATAAAGGATTTTTAAAAAGATTTTATTTATTTGACAGAGATAGAGGCAGCAAGAGAGGGAATACAAACAGAGGAAGTGGGAGAGGGAGGGAGAAGTGGCTTGAGGAGGGAGCACAATGCAGGGCTCCATCCCAGGACCCTGGATCATGTCCACAGCTGAGGGCAGATGCCCAATGACTGAGCCATCCAGGCGCCCCCAGATAAAGGATTGATCGAAGATTTATATGTACGCAGCATGTTAAGAAACTAGGAAAATCTTTGTGAATGGGTTCATCTGAAGTGGTGACATTCACATATTTGTCCAACAGATATTTAACAAAGAGTGCCTCCAAAGTACAACTCCTAAACTCCTTCATCACACTCTTTTCCAAAACGTTTCCTCCTTTAGTCTCAATAAATCTCCTAAAGATTCAACCTGCTGATCCAGTCCCAAACTGCAATTGTTACATGATTATTCTCCCTCAATCCAACACTTACAATCATTACAAAGACTTTCAGTTAAACTTTGAAAGCACACACATCTCCACAACCCCAGTTCATGGCCCATTTCTTGCCTTGACTACCACAGTTCCTTTAGAATTAGTAACATGATTAATTTTCACTTCCTGTAATCTAATCTTTCACTCTTCAAATGCATTTTTTCTCAAATAAATAACCCTTTCATGGTTCTGTAAGTTTTGACAAATGCACACAAAACAAGTTTCATTACTCCCCAAGATTCCCTCTCACTGTTCCTTTTCAGCATAACCCATCCTTTCACTCACGGTCCCTGGAAACCACCGATCTGCTTTCTGTTCCAGCACTTTTGTCTTTTCTAGGATATCACAGAAATGATATCCTATGTCCTATAACCTTTTAAGTCTGGCTTCTGTCACTCAGGAAATCATATCTGAGATTTGTTCATGTTGTTGTGTCTATCACATTTTGTTGTGTCTATGTTTGTTTTTCCTGCTGAGTTGCATTCCATTATAGAGATAGGATGTGATTTGTTTATCTGTTCATGAATTACAGGTTATTTCCAGTTCAGAATGAGATTTCCAGTTCAGAATGAGAATGAAGTTACATTGGATTTTTTTGAAACATAACTGTATTTCTCATCATTAATTTCCTTTGTTAGGAGTCATATGGTATGAACACATTTGACTTTATAAGAAACTGCCAAACTGTTTTCCAAAGTGGCTTTACAATTTTTCACACTCATGAGAATGTAGGAGAAAGCTCCAGTTGCTCTGTATTTCTGCCAGGACTTGAGCACTTGGAGCATATATATATAGTCTATATATAATTGCACATCTTTTCGTTTCACGTATCTATATCTGTAGATATAGAGATAGTATTTTTGTATATATAGTATTATATATTATAATGTTACATATAATATGCAATGTTGAGCATCTTTTCATGTGCTTATTTGCCATCTGTATTTTTTTGGTGAAAATTTGTTATATATTCTTTGTCAGTATGAGTTTTGCAAATATTTTATCCCACACTATGTCTAGTCTTTTACTCTCTTCGCAGGGTCTTTCACAGAGAGTAAGTTTTAAAATTTGATTAAGTTTAATTTATCTTATTTTTTTTTCTAGATCGTGATTTTTCATGTCATAGTTAAAATATCTTCACTTAGCCCAAAATCACAGTTTTATAGTTTTAGCTTTTCACAGTCAAATCCGTTATCAGTTTAGAGTCACTTATTTTGTAAAAGGTATATGATATGTGTTAAGGTCTTTCTCTTTCTTTCTTTCTTTCTTTCTTTCTTTCTTTCTATCTTTCTGTTCGGAAGAGGGGAGGGATCTTTTTTCAAAATTCTTTAAGCACCACATATTAGAAAGCCTACATTCCCCCATTGAACTCCCTTTTCATTTTTGACAGATGTAGGGGTTTATACCTACATCTCTGTTCTACTTCACTGCTCTATATATCTACCCTGTCATTAATGCCACACTATCTAGATTTTTATTTATTTATTTATTGTAATATGTCTTAAGATCAGGGAGATTGTATCTTCTAACTTTCTTCATTTTCAAAATTATGTTGGTTATTTCAGTCTTTGACTCTTCAAATGAACTTTATAATCAACTTGTGAATATTTATTAAAAAAAAACCCTACCTGTTGTGATTTTAATTGAGTTTTCATTAAATATATGGATCTACTGGGGGGAGAACTGATATCTTAATTCTGTGTCTTCAAATCCGTGAACTCAGTATATTCCTCTATTTAAATTCACGTTGATGGGTGCCTGGGTGGCTCAGTGGGTTAAGCCTCTGCCTTTGGCTCAGGTCATGATCTCAGGGTCCTGGCATGGAGCCCTGCATCAGGCTCTCTGCTCAGCGGGGAGCCTGCTTCCCCCTCTCTCTCTGCCTGCCTCTCTGCCTACTTGTCATCTCTCTCTGTGTTAAATAAATAAATAAAATCTTTAAAAAAAATCCATATTGACTTCTTTTTACCAGTGTATTATAGTTTTCATTGCACATATTTGATTAGTTTTTAAAAAGATTTTATTTATTTGTCAGAGAGAGTGAGAGAGAGAGAGGGAAAGCACAAGCAGGGGGAGCAGCAGAAGGAGAGGGAGAAGCAGGATCCCCACTGAGCAGGGAGCCTGATGTGGGGTTTGATCACAGGACCCTGAAATCATGACCTGAGCTGAAGGCAGGGGCTTTGCCAACTTAGCCACCCAGACACCCTGATTAGTTTTAATAACTATTTCATAGTATCAGATGGTATTTTTCAAATTTCAATTTCTAGGTTTTCATTGATAGAAGAAAAATATAAAATTGATTTTTATATTGATGTTCTATACTACAAACATGTTTATTTACTTTGAGAATCTTTTTGTTGATTCTTGAGATGTTTATGTTGTGAAAAGTTTTATTCTTCTTTTCCAATTCCTATCTTATATATCATCTATCTACCTATCATCTATAACTACCATCTATTTATTATCTAATCACTTATTTGCCTTTATGTGCTGTCTCAGACCTCCTATTTGATGTTGAATTTGAGTGTCAAGAGAAAACATCCATTCTTGATCTCAGTCTTAAGAAAATAGTATTCAGTTGTTCACCATTAAATATCAAGTTATTAAAGTTCCTTTCTATTTCTTGTTATTAAGGGTTTTGGTGTGAATGAATTTTTAATTTTGTCAAGTACTTCCTTGGCATTTATTGGAATGTTTTATTTTATTTAGTTTCTTGAAATGGTGAATTATACTACTTGATTTTCAAATGGTGTATCTGCTCTGAATTTTCAGGACAAACATTGATTGTGAGGCATTATTTTTTAAAATATTTTTGTGTTTAACTTATTAATTTTCTGCTCATTACTTTTACATTCATAAAGAATATTGATATGTAGTGTCATTTCAATGTTTGACTCTGGTTTGGATCATTCTGGATTTATAAAACAAAATTTGAATGTGTGCACATATTTTTCTAGAAGAATTTGAATAGTATTGGTATCATTTCTGATATTATCTTTATTATTTCTCTTATTTTGTTTGCTTTGGGTTTAATTTGATCTTATGTAAACAGTTTTTTTAAGTTTAATTATGGAATTATGAATTTAAAACTTTTGGTTTTATTATAATAAAAGTATATCTTGCTATATTTTTCCCCTAAGCATTGTTTTAACATTATCTTACTTTGTTTGGTGTCAATTTTAAGTTTTTTTCAATCAAAATGTTTTCCAATTTCACTTTTGAATTCCTCTCGATGCATAGATCTTTTAGAACTACATCTTATTTTCAAGCATTTGTAGATTTTCAAGATATTGTTCTGCTACTGATAGCAATTTCAATTCTTTCATAATCACAATCTAAACTTTAGATATTTTCTACATTTTTTAAGTTGCTGAATTTTATTTTATGGCTCAGATGTCCATATCTTGGCAAATGTCCAGTGGGCACTTAAAAAGAATTTGTATCCTGCTGTTGTTGAGTGGAGTAGTGTGTAAATATCAAATAGATCAAATCTGTTGTTAGTGTTGTTCTGGTCTTCTATGGTCTTATTGATTTTCTGGTTACCTTTTCTGTACACTGAATAAAGAATGTTGAAATATACAACTAAAATTATTGGATTTGCTTAATATCTACTTCCAGTTCTATCATGTTTTATTTTTATGTATTAAAACTCTCTTCTTAAGTGGATACACACTTGCAAATTTAAAATCTTCTTGAGGTGCCTGGGTGGCTGAGTGGGTTAAAGCCTCTGCCTTTAGCTCAGGTCATGATCCCAGGGTCCTGGAATCGAGCCCCGTGTTGAGCTCTCTGCTCAGCGGGGAGTCTGCTTCCTCCTCTCTCTCTCTCTGTCTGCCTCTCTGCCTGCTTGTGATCTCTCTGTCAAAATAAATAGATAAAATCTTTAAAATCTTCTTGGTAAATTGATTGTTATATTATTGTGTAATTTTTCTCTTTATTCCTGATAATTTTTATTGTGCTAAGGTCTACTTTCTTTGATATTATTATTGGGACCTAACCTTTCTTTAGATTAATGATTTTTTTGCAATATTACACTTTATTTCATTTTAAAACTTTTACCTATTTGCATCTTTATATTAGAGTTTTTAAATGTAAATAAATATATATATATAATATGCATAGAGTATATATATATAATATAAATAATATATACAATATATATTAAAACAACCTAATACCATATATATCAGGTTGTTTTAATATTCTCCAACCGGACAGTTTAAGATTCCTAATAACTGTCTTTAGATCGTTTTCATTTATTGTGATATTGATTTGGTTGGATTTAGGTCTGCTATTTATCATTGGTTTTATGTTTGTCCTTCCTGAGTTTTGTTTCTCTGTTCTCCCTTTCCTGCTTTCACTTTATTCAGTTGAATTTTTATCCCTTGGATTTTTTTCATATACTGTTGAATTTATTATATATTTATTGTGTTTGTTCTAAGGATTAAACTTTTATTGTGTACATAATGTTATTATTTTAGTAGTTCAAGAGTCAGAAGTTTTGCAACCATACCAGTATCTTTATCATTCCCCTCTGACATTTATGTTATGGTGTTACATGCACTACTTTCACAATGAGTACCCTGCCAAATAATATTATCCTTTTTACTTTCAATACTCATGCATATTTTCAAGGATTTAAGAGGAGAAAACAGACTTTTATATTAACCCATATATTTACAATTTATGTTGTTTTTACTTTTTTTTTTTTGAAAGATTTTATTTATTTATTTGAGAGAGAGAGAGAGAGAGAGAGCAAGCATGAGTGCTGGGAAGAGGCAAACAGATAGGGAGAAGTAGACTTCTCACTAAGCAGGGAGCCCCATGTGAGGCTCAATCCCAGGTTCCCAGGGTCATGAGCTGAGCTGAAGGCAGATGCATAACTGACTGAGCCATCTAAGCATGCTTTTACTTTTATTTCGAAAGGCCCAAGTTTCCCTACAGTATCATTACCCTTTAAAAGACAATATTTTATATATTTTTTAGATCAGAATTTCTGAAAATTAGTACTCTGAGTTGTCCTTCATCTAAAATTTATTTTGTGATCACTTCTATTAAATATTTCCACTGGATATGAATTCCAAGATTTTTCTTTCAGCATATTTAAAAAAAATTAAGATTTTATTTATTTATTTGACAGAGTCAGCGAGAGAGAGAATACAAGCAGGGGGAGTGGGAGAGAGAGTGGGAAGCCTGCTGCGGGTTTTTTGTGTTTTTTTTTTTTTTTAATTTATTTCAGCATAACAGTATTCATTGTTTTTGTACCACACCCAGTGCTCCATGCAGTCCGTGCCCTCTCTAATACCCACCACCTGGTTCCCCCAACCTCCCACCCCCTAACCTCTTCAAACCCTTCAGATTGTTTTTCAGAGTCCATAGTCTCTCATCGTTCACCTCCCCTTCCAATTTCCCCCAAATGCCTTCTCCTAACTCCCCATGTCCTCCATGCTATTTGTTACACTCCACAAATAAGTGAAACCATATGATAATTGACTCTCTCTGCTTGACTTATTTCACTCAGCATAATCTCTTCCAGTCCCGTCCATGTTGCTACAAAAGTTGGGTATTCATCCTCTCTGATGGAGCTGCAGAGTTTGATTCCAGGACCCTGGGATCGTGACCTGAGAGGAAGGCAGACTCTTAATGATTGGGCTACCCAGGTGCCCCTTCTTTGAACATTTTATTTATTTTATTTGTCTTTCAGCATTTCAAAGTGTTGTTCCACTTTCTTTTGTCTTCCATAGTTTCTGATGATAAATCCATGTTTTTTTAACCACTGCTCCTCTACATGATGTAATGTGTTGTATTTCTCTAGTTCCACAAAGTACTGTTTTTTTTTTTTTTTTTGTCTTTTATTTTCAAAATACTGATTTGATTATAAGGTCTAGGCATTGTTTTCTTTAGTTTTTATGTTTGGGGTGGACTGTGCTCCTTGAAATTGCAAATTATATCTTTCATGATATTAGGGAAGTTTTAGGTCATTATTTTCTCAAAACTTTTTCTGCACCCTCCTCACTCCTGTTGGGATTTCACTGACATGGACATGGACATGCAGTAGTGTGGCTTAGGACTGCCACCAGAACAAAGCCACAGAATAAGAACAAAATTAAGTAAATTCAACCCTACAATGTCTGTTATCTAAGTTTTGACTCTTTCCTACACTCTGTTTATTTTATTTGATTTTCAGAGTTTTCAAATTGTTTTGTTTTATATAAAGTTTTTGTTTCATATAAAGTTTTAGGGTAATCCCTGGGACAGATTTGCTGGCCTGAGCTGGAATTTATAGTTTTTCACATGATTGACAGTATCCTTTGAAAAATATATTTTAGATTTTTTATTCCTTGGCTTAAAATCCTTCAACCATTTCTTCTTCATTGGGAATATATCATTATGTTTTAAAAGTAAGACATTCTAGACTGTGACTCTTTCCCTCAATCAGCACACTGCAATCACACTTCACATTTTTTTTTATCACTATCATTTTTTTTCTTAAGTAGAGAATGACACTCCTTTCCTATCTTGGAGTCTTTGAACTTATTCTTTTTGTATAAAACATCTAGTATCTCAGGATATATTTGGAGATGGAGACTTTAAAGAGATAATTATGATTAAACAAGATCACATAAGTAAGCATTGATCCAATCTGATTAGTGTTCTTATAAGAAGATGACATTTGGACAAAGAAAGAAAGACACACTAGGGCTGTGTGTGCACAGAGAGACAACCATATGAAGAGGCAGCAACAAGGTAGTCATCTATAAGTCAAGGAGAGAGGACTCAGAGAAAACCAAATCTGCTGCACCATGATATTGGATTTCAAGCCTCTAGAGTGGTGAAAAACCAATTCTTCTTTATTAAGCCACTCTGCATTATTTTGTTATGACAGCCCTAGAAAACTAATACAGATTTCAGGACTGAGAAGTGAAGTGCTTCTATTTAAAAAAAGGAACACCTGGGGGGCTCAGTGGGTTAAGCCTCTGCCTTGGGCTCAGGTCATGATCTCAGGGTCCTGGGATCAAGCCCTGTATTGGGCTTTCTTCTTAGCAGGGACCTGTTTCTCCTTCTCTTTCTGCCTGCTGCTCAGACTACTTCTGATCTCTCTCTCTCTCTCTCCCTCTCTTTGTCAAATAAATACATAATATCTAAAAAAAAAAAAAAGAAAAGAAAAACTAAAAATGTGGAAATGGCCTTGGAATTGGCCGATGGGTAGACACTAGAAATGTTTTGAGGTGCATGCTCAAAAAAGTCTAGAAGGGATTGGTGCTAGGAATATGAACATTAAAGATGATTCTGGTGAATTCTCAGACAGAAATAGGGATCACATTATTGAAAACTGGAGGGAAAATGATCCCTGTTATAAAGTGGCAAGTAACTTGGCCAAATCATATTCTATGTTTTGAGGAAAGCAGAGATTTTTTAAGTGACTTATTTGTAAGTTTATTTCTAAGCAAAATATTGAAGGCCTACCCTGGTTTCTTCTTACTGTGCTTAGGAAAATATGAGAGGAGAGAGGTAATTGAAAGAAGCGTTAAGCAAAAATGAATCAGAACTTGAAGATTTGGAAACTTCTCCGTCTATCCATATCAGAAAAACATGAGGTAATGTGTTCTGGAGAGCACATCAAGAGCATTGCTGGAAAAAAAAAAAAAAATCATTTGCTGAAGAGATTATGGGTGTGACTCATGGATCTAACCAGGCATCTCAGCAGAAGCCAGAAATAGAGATAGAGTTATAGAAACAGAAACACAGAAACACAACCAGCTGGGAATGCTGGGGACAAAAATGGAGCAACATGTAGGAAGGTTGTCAGGATTCCATGATTGTATGGGATAAACTAATAGAGTGATCTAGCTATAAAAATAAGGTGTTCTTCCAAAAAAATAGAAGAATGACTCCAAAGGTGAGACTATCTCCTTCAAAGCTCTAGCAAGTGAGGCTAACTCCTTCGATGACTGCCAGCCTTCAGAACTATGAGAAAATAAATTTCTGTTGTTAAAATCTTTCAGTCTATGGTATTTTGTTATGGAAATACTAGTAAACTAATATAGTAATGAATATAATTGTGTTCTAAGAAAAGAAGTATTCAAATCCTAACTTCCAGTACATGTGAATGTCATCTTATATAGAAATAGGGTCTTTGCAGACCTAATTAATGTAAGGAATGAAAAGTAGTCATACTAAATTTGAGTGGGCCCTAAGTCAGATGAGAATATCCTTATAAGAGACAGAAAGGGAAAAAACACAGTGTGATCATTTATTTTGTATGTCAACTTGACTGGGCCACAAGATTTCTCAGATGTTTGGCTAAACATATTTCAGGCAAGCCTATAATGGTGTTTCTAGATTAGATTAACATTTGAATCTATAGACTTGAGTAAAGCAGATTACCCTTCCCAGTGTGAGTGGGACACATCAAATCCACTGGAGGTTTGAATAGAATAAAAAGCTGGGTAAGAAACAATTCTCTTTCTGTTTGACTATCTTCAATCTGGGAATATCGATCATTTTTGCCTTTGAATTTGGGCTCAGGTTGGAAATTACACTATCAGTTCTCCTGGTTCTCATTCCTTTGATTTGTACAGGAACAATACTGTGGGCTTTGCTGGGTTTCTGACTTCCCAGCTATGGATCTTGGGAAGCACATGACCTAATTTTTATATGTATAACCTATTGGTTCTGTTTCTTGGAAACTCAGACTAATATACACAGAGACATGATTTCCATGTGAAGACAGAGGCAGAGTTTGAACTTACGCTGCTACAAACCAAGGAATAGCAGGAGTAACCCAAATCTGAAAGAGTCAAGATAGTGTTATCTTCTAGAAATCTGGAAGGATTGTGGTCCTGCTTGCCCTTCGGTTGCAGACTTCTGGTCTCTAGCACTGTGTGCAAGAACACTTCTGTGTTGTTTTAAGTCACTCAGTTTCTGGTAATTTGTTATGGCCACCACGGGAAATTAATATACATTCTCCAAAATTATATAGCCACTTGTGCAAATGCAAGGTTTGATCCTAGTCTACTGGACTCCAAAGGCCCTGCTTTTATCACCACATATGGTACCTCATCAACTTAGCTTTCATAAGACAGATTTGAGTGGCAGTCATGAAGCTTTCTTTGGAATACAGAATTTGTACAAAATGAGATCATTTTTTCCTTCTCATCATGTTTACAAACCCATTGACTTTTGTGTGACAGATACTATGCTGAGCAGTGTGAGCAAAGTAAATAGAGACATGATTGGTGCTCATGGGGCTGCCACTCTAGTAATGGCAACAGATCACAGATATTCTGATAAACTTGAAAATACTGATAATGATAAATACTGTAAAGTAAAGAAATAGGGCAGAAAGAACGATAGAATACATAGGACTATGGGTGACAAATTTAGACCTACCCAGAATTTTTTTTAATATTAATTTATTTATTATTTGAGAGAGAAAAAGACAGTGAGGTGGTGAGGGACAGAGGGAGAGGAAGAGAATCTAGCAGGCTCCTTGCTGAGCACAGAGCCTGACAGAGGGCTTGATCTCACCATCCTGAAATCATAACCTGAGCTGAAGCCAAGTGTCAGACTCAATCAACTGAGCCACCCAGCTGCTTCTCGACCTACTCCCAAATTTTTCCTCTGTATTGTCAGGAATTTTATATTCATCTTTCTATCCAAAAGTAGCTTTTGAGTAAAAGCCAGTTTGATCTAATAATCTAAATTGAGACTGGTTTATGTAGAGGGAGTGCTGGGGGCATAGGTATGAGCGATTTATTTTTTTATTTTATTGTAGACTAGAAAAAAATAAATCAAATAACCCTCCCTTAAAGTATCTAGGCATTTCCAACTGTGAGTTGCTTAAACTGTGCATGAGAGTACCTTAATGATATTCTAGTGGACAGTGTTTCAGTTTGAAAATTTGATATAAGGGAAACCAGAGACATATATTGTTAAAGGCTCCAAGATGCCCTTGGGCTATCCCTAGGGTAGGCAAGGTCTTGCTGCTATCAGATCTACTTTGCTCATGGTTTCCAGAGTGATCTTTCTAAAGCAGATATGGTACCAGCTTTCACCACTGATTAAAATTTCTCATTGCCCACCCATTGCCTCTAAGATAGAGTCACTGCCTCTAACATAGAGTCCAACTCCTTTGCTTGACACAGAAGTACCCTCCTGAACTTGTTTCTGCTTTTTTCTCACTCTATGTCTTGTAACCTCCCACATCATCAGTTTACTCCAACAAAGCTCAGGTTTGTAATTAGCGCCCTCCAAGTATCTCCACACATAGACACACAATTCATTTCTGTTTTTTTTTTTTTTTTGTCTTTGTCATATCCTATCCTGTACATTTTATGCTCTCATCATCTTCAATGTTTAATTCAATCATATCCAGTCTCACTGTGTTAGAATTCTTATCAAGTATGTTTTCCCTAGTCAGACTATATGAGACTCAAGATTTGACTTCGTATCTTTCAACAACTTTCAACAGAAGTGGGGAAAACAGTGGTATGTGACTTCTGAGATCGGGTCTGGACACCTCAGCCAAGAGCTTCAGCTAACTGCTAGACATGTATAAGGCTGTTTTGGATCATCCCCTTAGGGTCGAGTTCTGGGATGGCAGTAGACACAAGAGTAACCCCAGGAAAGTCCAGTGGGAGGGCTGCCCATCTAAACCGAGCCTGAATTACTGAGCTGCAGAACTTTAAAAAGAGCAACATGGTCATTGTTTCAAGTCACTAAATTTGGGGGTGACTTATTACACAGCAATAGATGAATGACACATGACTCTAGCTAGTTTAAGCCAACAGGATTTATTAAAGGCAGTAGGAAGTTCACAGAACCCTTAGGATGAATGGAGAAACAATGTTATGCATTATCCAGTGGGGAAAGCAAAGCCAGGAACAACACAGCCAGGAGTGAAGCCCACCATGCTGGAAGCACAAACACCACCATCATCACCTATTCTTTGCCACTGACCACACTCCACACAGGAGATGGGCAGCTCTAACCCCAACTGCCCCTTCTGGCACTTTGGGCAGAAGAACAATCTTCTCAGGCTACTTTATTCATGCTACTCTCTTCCTCACCCATCTCTTGCATGAATTGCTTGATTGGCTGAATGGAAGTCACATTCTGGTTCCCTCACAGCAAGGAAATCTGAGAACTTAATGTTTTTTCTTGTCATTGTGGCTGTTTTATTTGACAGTACTTTCTACTTCTTACTGTGAAAAATCATTGAACTATGAAGAGGATTTTAAAAAGATTTGGTCAGTCAAGAATAAAAGATCAAATATATCTATGTATCCACCTTCACACTTACTTAGTATGTGGGCTTCAGTCCAATGGGACTATGTTACAAGACTTCAGAATTCTGGGTGCTCTGTAGTTATTTTTGTATTTTCTTATGCAGATTCCATTCCTGAATCTGATGATTCCATTAGCCATGGTACTGTATATCACCACACCAAAGTGATAGCAAGTAAGGTGTTAAAATATGTTCATTTGTTTAAGATAATGTCAGCAATGTGTTATTTTGAGAGGCAGTATTTCACAGTGGTGATACTCAAGAGTCTCTAAAACAAGTCTCTGAATCCTAGTGTCTCTTCTTATATGGCTGCGCAATCTTGGGTAAGTTACTTAATCTCTCTGTGCTCTAGTGGTTTTATTTTTTTAAATCTATAAATTTAGGCTAACTAATGTTATGCCTAATAATATAATGCTTAATATGATATTATATATATATAATTATTTATATTATAATATTAAAATTATAATTATAAAACCTTAAAATTCTATATAATTATGCAAGATATTATAATTATGTATAATTTCTAAATAGGCACATAACTCAAACAGCATAACACATATATTGTAAATGTTATGAAAATGTTAGGTAGTATTATTCTCATTTATTATTTTCAGTAAATTCTTTAAAAAGTTTTTAGTTTTGAAGAAAAACAAAGTCACTAGAGAATAGTGATTCAACACAAAAACTGTTATGTTGAATCAGTAGATCTGATAGGGATGAGCTTTGTGATTCTTTTCCCTCTCTGTGAAACTTACACTCCTTATAAGAAATCAAATGAAACTTATGTGTTATATGCTATTATTACATACTTAAATCATACTAGGTACTCAACCCATGTAAGCAGTAGTTCTTATAGTCATATACGCATGCAGTGTTTTCATTGCTCATAGAGAATGCAAGTTTCCAGATCCCATAAGAAAGACATGTGGCTGTGAACTTTTTTCCCCTCAAATTACATTATTTAATCTTTGCTGCAGTTCTACAAAGTATGCAGAACATGCAGGTACAAACCCATTACACAGATGAGGCAAGCATGGAGAGTCTCCATGACTTCTGAAATGTTATACATTATGATGATGATAAAGACAGTATCAGAAGGCATCTCCTGACCCCAAAGTTTATTCTCCTTTGTATACACCAATGTGACTAGAATAAACTCCTACTGCAATTTTGTGAACATTTAGTTTGATGTCCAGTGCCTCCATATAAGAACTACTGAGTGTAATCGAATTTTACATTGTTTAGAACACAAATTAAGTGTGCCCTAATCCGGTGAAGACTCAGGACCCATCAGCTGGAGGATATTATATGACAGCAACTCAAAGCCAAGATGTTTGGGAGCCGGAATAAATTTTATACCAATGGTTCTCAAACTTCATGGTACAGTGAACCCCCCTAGAGAGCATGTTAGACACACATTCTGGGTTTCCACCTCTCAAGATTCTGGTTCAGTAGAACTGTTGTGGAGACAGAGAATATGTATTTCTCTCAATTTTCCAAATGATGCTAGTATTGCCAGTTTAGGGATGACATTTTGAGAATCATTATCATAGAAACATCTAGGCCAGCTCACCCATTTTAAAAATATGGAAATGAGTTGAGAAGTAGGACAAACTATGAATGTTACCTGTTGGATATAGACTCTAAAATAGGAATTTGTATGCTGGAAGCTTGTTGAAGAGTGGTCTTACAAACATCAACATTGAGGAAGTGAAAGCAAGGGCATCAGAAAACAAGAGGTTGAAGTGCAATGATATTGCAACAAAGACTTTAGCTCACCTTAGATAGGGTTCTGGAACTGGTTTGAACTTCCGGAATAGTCTTCAATTGAGACAAGGAAGCTGTGCCTTTGTACACCTCCTCTCTTCCCTCATATTGACCAATCATTTGACTTGGTCTGTCCCCAGGTTGGGCTCCTGGCACTTGGAAGAATGAATGCCTTGTTCCAGGAGTCCTATTCTCTCTTTCCTGCAGGATACCTAGAAGAACGCAGGAATTGGAACTGGAGGTTTGAGCAGGTTGTCTTGTTTCTCTATGAATTAGCTATTTGGATTGAACTTTGAAACGGAACCTCTGAACATAGTGCAGTGGGGGGAAAAAAAAAAACATTTTTTTAAGACCTGGGTTTGAATTTCCACTCTACCATTTATAAGCCTTGTGGCACCAGTTCACTCATTGTTCCTCTCTGGCCTATCTCCTGATTTGCCAACAATGGGTAATAAGATAATAATGATTATCTTCCTTTTTAAGTACATGGAGCACTGGGTGTTATACACAAACAATGAATCATGAAACACTACATCAAAAACTAATGATGTACTATACAGTGACTAACATAACACAATAGAAAAATAAATAAATAAAAGGGAGGATGCTTTAACATGTATCTACTGTACAATGGTGCTATGCAAATGGTTATATTAGTGCTTCAATCAATTATCTAATGCTCTGTAATTACCCCAACTTTAGTAGCTTCAATTATAAACATTATTACTTCATAGTTTCTGGGCAACAGAAATCCAATAGAAGGTTTACTGAGTATTTCTGGTTCTGTATCTTTCATGTGGTTGCAGTCAAGATGTTGTCCAAGTCTCCAGTCATCTGAAGCTTGACTGGGGCTGCAGAATGGGCCACTCATGCGGCTGTTGGAAGGAGGCCTCAGGAGCCATGGTGGTACTTAAGTGTCCTCATGACGTAGCGACTGACTTTACTTTGTGAGAATTGATCCTAAATTGAAAGATTAAAAGCCACCATTTTTTCATGTCCTAGCCTCAGAGGCCGTGCTCCATGCTCCACAATAACTTTTTGGTTATTCAGGTTACCCATCCCTATCCAATAGCAAGCAAGGAGGGCATTACCAGGAGACAAGATTCATGTGGGACCAATTTGAAGACTAGCTACCAACAGTGTTTAATACAGGTATCCCTGAGTGGCCTAAGGGCAGAGACATCTCATTTTGTCTAGGACTGATTTCCTCTTCCCCAAGATCATCTGTCTATTAATAGGAAGCAAGGAGTCTTAGACCAAAGGATTCAAGCATTAATGCTTAAGGAGAAACTAGATTGGAGGGAATTACTAGCAATCAAGAATTCTGTCTCACGAGCACCTGGGTGGCTCAGTGGATTAAGCCTCTGCCTTCAGCTCAGGTCATGGTCCCAGGGTCCTGGGATCAAGCCCTGAATCAGGCTCTCTGCTCAGTGGGGAGCCTGCTTCCCTCCCCCACTCTCTGCTTGCATCTCTGCTTCCTTCTGATCTCTGTCTGTCAAATAAATAAATAAATAAAATCTTAAAAAAAAAAGAATTCTGTCTCACATTCAACACAGAATTTGCATTGTCACAGAGAGTGTCAATTCAGATAAAAGATGTTCTATTTGAATTTTAGGTAAAAGAGGGAGACTTTAACCTCCTTCATTTTTATTTTATTGCTTCATTTCTTTAGCTGAACCCAATTCAAGTATGCTTTTAGATATGTTTGCCACTGAAAAACTGTTTAGAGGCAGAAAGACCTCGTGAAGGTTAAATTTTAAGGAAACATTTTCCAGTGAAAGTCTCTGACAGTATCAGTACTTGAGATAATCTCTTATTGTACGCACCTGGTTTCTCTGTTTGTTTGGACCAAAGAGTAGCCTTTAATTTATAGCAAAGAGAACAGTTGAGTTTCCAGAAGAGACTTAATTCCAGAAAGAGGAAAAAAATGTGTATATAAAAAGAAAGCTATTTACCTCATTAATCTTTTTTATTAAGAGTCTTCCTGTACTAAAATGAACAGCCTGTTATGGGAGAAAAGGCTAAATGTCTAAATCTTGCTTTAATAGCAGTAAAACGTATTATTCATATTAACAACCCTAAGGTTATTTTTATGTGAATATAATGGTTGTGCTGATCTGTTTTCAGGACATAATAATCCAGATTTTCCACTCAGCAAGGCATCTTATTCATTTAAATTTACTGCATATATTTAGAAATATATATCAGCAGTGAATACAACCTAAATTGTTAGGTACAATACTGAAAACATGAGCCTAAATTAGAAAGGAGGCTAAATATAAAGGTGGTTGTAATGAACATGCCTCTCTGCAGTGGCTGGGATAGCAGTCAGAGCCCTGGATTCAGATCAGAAGGCTTAGGTTTTGGTTTCTTCTCTCCTTTTGATAATTGTGTGACCATGACCTTGGGAGAAGGTTTGACCATGATGACTCTAATTTCTCCTCTAAAAGTAGGGTTCTTAGGATTACTAAACCCATGTTTACTGAGTATTACTTATGGAGGATAAATTCTTCTGAGGGTGATAAATATGTGAACAACTTATATTATCCATAAACTAATTTACTCACAAAATTGACTCTTTGTTGGAATCTGGTGTCACTTGTACATTGCTAGGATCTAATACACAGTAGTCACAGTAGTACACAAGGCAGGTTATGCTGCTGACCTTTTGGCATATGTAGTAATTGGGGAAATTAGAGAACTAATCCAGATTATTGGAACAGACTGTGGTGAGTGTCATAGCTGGGGGAGTATGGTATCAATGGAAGCACATGTAGGGCTGAGGAGGTATCTAGGGGTTTGCAGGAAGGCCAGGGGAGACCCAAGACCTGTCACAAGGAACAGCAGGAACAATCAGCAGTAGTGGAGAACTGCCATGAGAACTCTTCTGCATGATCTACAGAATAAACTCTTTTCCAACTACAGAGAATTGTTTTATCCAAACACTTGGATGTGCAAAGCTTCCCAAATATAAATGTGAAAAAACATGACCCAAGAGAGAACATTAAAGTAAGTTCCTTTGGAAAAACAAGAATGAAGGGCACTGAGACAGAGCATGAACCCATAATTCATCAAGACAGCATAGAGATTAAGTTATGAAATCTAGTAAGAAATAAAGTTCCCTTATCTACGGCCAGAGAAAGGACTGAGAAAAATGTTTTGGTGTCTTCCATTTGTAGCCCCTATATGCATTATTGATGTCCCCATAGTGTGCATCATTAACCACAATCCCCTTAAGTCTTTAACAGTGAAATTCAGGGCAGGTATTCCCAAATTCACAAATTTCCAGGCAGACAGATGAGCTCATCTTCAAACTCCATATTGTTCAAATATTCCTCAACAAGTTCATCTTAGAGTTTCATCCCATAACCAAATATAATTGGGTATGATATATCTGTTGGACATATTGTCTTGCCCTCATCCCCAGTGTCATCCAAAGATGTTTGTTTCCTCGAAGAATTTATCTAAATAAATATTCTTTCAACTGAGGGAGCTTTGTTAATATGCCTCTTAGCTGATGGGAACCCTAACAAAGAATTGTAACAAAGGTCAGAAAACATCTTCTCCTGATTATCATATACATGATATACAAAGCTTTTTAAGGGCAATATCCTATTCTCAAAATTACTGTGCTATTATCATTTACACATTATAGATGAGGAAATTCGAGGTCTAAACAAAGTTGTCTCTCGGGATATTGAACTCATGCCTTGAGTACATATCTGTGGGATTCCATATTCCAAATACTCTAGATAAAAATGATATGAAGGTTTCAGTTCATCTTTTTAAAGTTATTTTTAACTTTATTATGTTTGTATTTAAGTAATTAAAAATTTAACTAGGATTTTAAGACTGGTATGTCCCACCTGGTGACCATAAGCTTTTTATTTCTTTCTGAACATCACTGTATTCTTTAAATGGTAAAAATAATATCAATTTCAAAATCTATTGTAAGGAATGAATGAGGTAAAATATATGAAAGGTCTAATTCAGAACATGAGCATAGGCATATAACCAATGATAACTACTGCTAATTTTTAAATATTATTAATATTTGAACACTTATCATCTTATTGGACTCTCATCTCTATTTTGCCAGGTGGGCCCTGGGAAGCACAGCAAGATGAAGTAGTAGGGCATCTGACTTTGAAGCTGGACAAGCATTACCAAAACTCAGTGCCACTACTTATTATCTCGGTGGATTTGAACTCCATTTTGTATCTGTAAAATAGAATTAACTATAATTTCTTACTCATTAAGTTGGTGTGATTTGATGATGAGATAAGATGAAATTGCTTAGACCTTAGAACCAGCTATAAGTAAAGCCTGAATTCTAAAGCTGGTCTGTTGACACAAGATATATCTCATCAACAATCCAGTTACCTTTTCTGACGATCCTTGCCTCATCTACATGAAAAGTATTCTGTCCATCCTGAAGCATTACTGCACAAGAATATTCTCTAAAATAGTTATTTTCTACATATGGACCTTTGTGAGGACCTTTTAGGTGCCAAGTATCATGCTTGTAGCCTTGCATAAGGAAAAAAGAAAAAAAAAAAGACAAATCTCTACTCTAAAAAAGGCACTCAGCCTGATGGTGGAAAAATAGGAAAGAAGCAATTAAAGTCATGGCATTTTTTTTTAAAGATTTTATTTATTTATTTGACAGAGAGAGATCACAAGTAGACAGAGAAGCAGGCAGAGAGAGGAAGCGAAGCAGGCTCCCTGCTGAGCAGAAAGCCCGATGCGGGACTAGATCCAGGACCCCGAGATCATGACCTGAGCCGAAGGCAGCGGCTTAACCCACTGAGCCACCCAGGCGCCACATGGCATTTTTTTTTTAAGGTTAAGTCATAGAAACTGCTATTTTTCTACATTGAAAGAGGCTCTCAGGTTATCTCTCTGATATGAGGAACTTGAGAGGCAGGCTGGAGGGGTTGTGGGGGTAGGAAAGGAAAAAATGAAACAAGATGGGATTGGGAGGGAGACAAACTATGACTCTTAATCTCACAAAACAAACTGAGGGTTGCTGGGGGCCGGTAGGGAGAAGGTGGTTGGGTTATGGACATTGGGGAGGGTATATGCTATGGTGAGTGCTGTGAAATGTGTAAGCCTGATGATTCACAGACCTCTACCCCTGGGGCAAATAATACATTATACGTTAATTAAAAAAAGATGCTCTCAGCAATTTCATATGTTTTGCTCTTATACATGAGGTATGTACTGGGGTCTATGGAGCATATTTACAAATTACAAATTATATTACAAATTATGACAAGTATTATAGTTATTCTAGGACATATTTATAGAAACAACTATGGGGAACCAGAGAAGTGGGTTTGAGTTATTAAAATGGGAGAGAGTGGCACCTGGGTGGTTCAGTGGGTTAAGGCTCTGCCTTCGGCTCAGGTCATGATCTCAGGGTCCTGGGATCCAGCCCTGCATCAGGCTCTCTGCTCAGCAGGAAGCCTGCTTCCTCCTCTCTCTCTGCCTGCCTCTCTGCCTATGTGTGATCTCTGTCAAATAAACAAATAATAAAATCTTAAAAAAAAATGGGAGGGGGGGCAAGAATCACTGAACTAAATTCTAATTTTGTAACAAAGTTGAAAAGTGATTCACTTACAGTCTTAGCCAATTTCAGTACTTGTATAGACAGGGGAACATGAAAACGTGAGTGTGTGCACATGTGTGTGTGTGTGTGTGTGTTAAACAGAGAGGGGGAGGGAGAAAGAGAGGGAGGAGGAGTAGGGGAAATGGGAGTGGGAGAAAGAGAGGGGGTAGGGGGGAGAGAGGAGAAAGGGAGGAAGAGAGAATCTGAGGTTACTGCATTGCTGAGCTCATGAGTGCAGGAATTCCTTGTGATGTTGCTCCCAGTGAAAACTGCATGTCTGTTGATTAATTTACTTTCTATAAAAGAGCTATTTTTGAAAACCGCTTGAGGATTCAAAGGAAATGCAAATGAGCGGCTGGAAAAATTTAAGTGCCTGAGAAAGAAAAAAGGTGGAAGGGCTATTATTCTATTTTATGGGTGTTGATATGAATGCCAGGTGCCTCTTTGTATCCTGATAGCCGACTGCCTTAAGGGCTTTTAAATAGCTTTAAAATGATTTATTTTCACATCAATATAATATTGAGGAAGTTTTATTCATTAAATGTTTATTCATTCAATATTGAAATCCATGGAGACACAATATATATTCCTACCTGTGAACATGTATCATAGAGATTTAGCTGTTTGGGCAGGAAAAAAAAAAATGTTTGTATAAAGAAGACAGTGTTTTATATCTAGAGAAAACTGGGCAGGGAGCCAGGAAATGTGGGCTTCAACCATTAACACTAATAAAAGGACAGTAACCAACAGTTAGGGAACACCCACTACATGATGTCAGGCACTGTGCAGGGAGACTCACCCGTTACCATGAGCTAACTCTCTATAGCAAGTGCAATCATGACTTTTTTAGATAATAGGGCTCAGGTTAGGGCGCCTGGGTAGTTCAGTCAGTTAAAGCCTCTGCCTTCTGCTCAGGTTATGGTCCAGGGGTCCTGGGATTGAGCCCCACATTGGGCTCTCTGCTCAGCAGGGAGCCTGCTTCCTCCTCTCTCTCTCTCTCTCTGCCTGCCTTTCTGCCTACTTGAGATCTCTGTCTGTGAAATAATAAATAAAATCTTTAAAAAAAATCTAAGGCTCAGGTTGGGTCTGCTTTTCAAGGCCACGTTGAGCTCTTTGTAGTCTTCATTAAATATTAGGTAAGTGAAAGAACAAGTGAGTAAACGAATGCTTAATTTTGGTGGATCAGAAGCTACCAGAGCTTGCGGGGGGTGGGAGGGAACTAGTTAAATCTTTAATGCAATTTTAGAAGGAAGAGAATCATCAACATTCGGACTGAAGTGGTATCAGTGAGGCTATAGAACAAAAATGGCTGAATTGTTTGCTTTTTTAAATTGCTTTACCATTTACAAAGCAAGCCTACCTACATCATTTCCTTGGATCCTCCTAATAACTTTTGAGGCTATGTTAATATATTTTATTTTTTTCCCTCATGAAAGTGAAGTACAGAAAAGTTGTAGAACTTTCCCAAGGTCATGCAACTAGTTTGCAATTACCTAGGTTGTGGTAGTACTCTAAACATGGTCATGAAATGAGATGCCTATGTATAAATAAAGCTTCAAATCTTTGTTTTCTTATATCAAGCTTGTTTATGCTTGGTCATTAGTGTTTTTTTTTTTCTTTTTATTTATTTATTTTTTAAATGGGATCAAGAAGGTAGCATCTAACAGTCCAAGAAACATGAGAAGCAAAGACAAAAACATTTTATGCTGGAATGGCTGGGTGGGAAGAGAGTGAAAAAAATATCTCTTTTGTAGATGATAAACATGAAAATAGATTACTTTATGAGTCTAATTTGAGGCATGTTGAGTTTGAGTTAATGACAGATTACTTAGGTGGAGCTGGATATGCAGTCCAGGAAATTAGACTGCTCAGGGTTGGAGAACAAACAAACAAACACAAAACAAACAAATTATGAACATAAATATTTTATTCCTATCATCACAGTAACAAAATGAGGAATTCCACAAAAATTATTTGAGCTCTCCAAGGGAGAATGTATAGAAGAAGAAGGGAATTTGATAATTTTATTAGACTTCATGCCTGTTACCTCTTATTGTTATCTGTTTTTATACTCAAAACATTATTCTTGTAGAAGATTGAAATTCAGCTTTGCCAGACAGATCAATCTTGGTATGTTCATTTGTGTCTTTGACATCAGAAAGAACCTTACTTTTAGTGTGATAAGTGACATTGTATGATATCAGTGATTTGTATTATATCAGAATTGGTTTCCCCCAGAAGCTGAAATACTACTTTACCAAAAGCCTGAAATGTAAGGCTGTCCACTGAATTTCCATCCGAGCTTTAAAATGTCTCCTGTAGTGATAAAATATGCCTCAGACATCCACAGATAACAGTGATCATCTGCACTACATTTTTCAGGGAACATCTCAACAAAAGCTCATAGAGCAATAGACGACTCAGAAGATTTACAATTTGCCAGCCTCTCGTTTTGCTAAGTCTATCACCCTAATTTGCTCCTGGGTTGATTTATATGGAATTGCTTTTTTTCATTACTCACCCTGTCCTTTTAAACACTGTTAAATTCTGGGCAGACAAGTATTGCTACAAGAAATACCTTGGGAGAATGAATCGTTGCCTCACAATTAAGTGTTGGATGTTACTTACAAGAGCATATTTTAAACATTTCTCTACTTCTAGAGGTCATTTGCTCTGCTGGTGGGTTGACTCATGCATGCCAGTGTTTTAGAAACTGCTCAGTTTTATTCTACTAGCAAGAAGCTGACTTGACCAAGAGGCAGGGTGGGAAGAGTGGGCAGGAGTGGCCTGGTCTCTCAGCAGATGTTATAGAGCATGAAATTGGAGAATAAATGACAAAAGATGGGTCCTCAAAAAGAGGATGAGTATTACCATATTAGTACATTACTTCTCAAACTCATATCCTATGGAACCTTAGTTTTAGAAAATATAACCTTCTAAAAATTGTCCTTTTACTTGAATAAGTCTGAAAATACTGATTATTTCATTTCCTTCTGAGCTGTTCAAAGCACATTAGCATATAAATTTCCAGAAAAGTCCTGCAGTGACATATTTTATTTTACTTTGTATAATTCAGGGATTTCCAAATTTATTTGACCATAGAATCCATCCCTGCCTTATCGTTTATTAATTTGTGGCATTTCTAGTGGGTGTACCAAACCATGGTTTGATAAACATGACTAGTCTCTAGGCAGTGGGACTTTCCAGGGCAGATGCTATGTATTATTCCTCTTACATCTCCAGATCTTGGTAAAGTGCCATCAACAAATTAAAATAATTGGGAAGTTATGAGTTTTATAAATTTACTAATTGTGTTTTTAATGTAATTTATTTAATTGTAAGTGTGTTTGATTTAGTATTTCATGAAGGCTGTGTTTAATAACAGGCTGTGAAGTTTCCACAAATTTAACAATCAGCCCGATTAGTGATAGGAATCAGAAAAATTAGCCTGGAAACTGTTATCATAAGAATATTTGGAATTGTAGGGCCACTGAGGGAGGGTGAGGCAGGTGTTTGAAGAGCCAAGGATGATAAGGATAAAGAGCAGTAGCACGTAGCCCCATGTAAGTCATGATCTGGAATTAACTCAGACTGCTTTGCCCTCATTGTGTGGGTCCCTGGGTAAGTCCACATATTTAAAAACATTTTTGGTGATTGTCACTGCTCCCCAATGGACTTCCTTCAGAAACAATAAACTCCTTTTACACAACCTTGTTGCCTGATTATCTAACATGAACACAGTAAGCTTTCTGTTGGAAAACCTAACCTGAATTAATTGTGTTTAAGGATTTATGTGTGGTGTAATAGATATAAGAATTATAAGGCAAAAGATGAAAGATGGTGTGCAGTTTGAATGCTAGTATATTTAAGGCCATTTATGTTTATATTTTCTCTTGAAGTATCCTGGGTACATGAGTTTTGAAAAATAAAGGAATAGTACTTGGTTGCAATGGATTTCATGGTGACAGAGGACACGATTAAGGAAGTGCTGACACTTGCTGTTATCAACTGCATCCACACAACAATGGATTTTCCCTCAAAAGAGATTTCAATACAATGTTTCATGTTTGTGAGCTCTGACATTCACATCACTGTTGGTTCATACTGTATTTCAGTAGGCTTTTCTACATCCATCCAAACCTTCCTCTTCTATTTTCTATTAACATTTTTTCAGATACCACTTTATTTATTTTTTTAAAGGTTTGGTTTTTTTTTTTTTTTAATTTATTTGACAGACATAGATCACAAGTAGGCAAAGAGGCAGGCAAAGAAAGAGCAGAGAGCCTGATGTGGGGCTCAATCCCAGGACCCTGGGATCATGACCTGAGCTGAAGACAGAGGTTTTAACCCACTGAGCCACACAGGTGCCCTAATACCACTTTATTTTAAATAGGTATAACATTAAGGAATATGTACAGGGAGTATCTTAAGGGAATTAACACTTACTGAGTACACTATGTATCTTAGGTGCTTTATTTAGTGTCTCATTTAATCCTCAAGAAAATATCTTAAAAGAGGATTAATACCTAGTGTGAGTTCAAATAGCTAGTACATGGAAGCACTAAGATTGAACTTAGTTCTAATTCTTTAATGGACATATGCTATTTTGTATATAAAGTATGTCCTTCTTTGAGCAAGCATTTTCTCCTCCATTGTTAACAACAACTTTGGTTCAGAGAAGCTTGGGTGGACCTGATTCTAACTCCTCTTATCTGGAGGAAATATTTCAGCCTCCTGGTGTCTGGTGTCTGGCTCAAGGTGAGGCACATGAACCAAACCCAGTGAATCAGACTCCTCTGCTGGATGACTAGGGCAAAAATGCTGGAATTTTCTCTCGTTAAGAGCTATAAACTTAAGCTGGGCTTAATGCTGAGTAAAGCTTTCTTGTCATCATTTGTAAAAACAAAAACAAATACAACAGCAACAACAACAAGCAAAACAAAACAAAAAGTAACCTGTCTGAACATAAAGAAAAAACAAATGGAGTCCAGAAAAGGAGACAAAGATGACATCTTCATGTAAGTGTTTGAAAGCATGAATGCAACTGTACCTGAAACTGGCTTTAAACCAAATCTTCTCACTTTTGTAAGCCAGCATTCCTCTTTTGCTTAAACCAATTTGAGCTGAGTCCTTTCCCTTGAAGGGACTGAAGTTATCTGACAGTAACAATTACTAAGCTAACTTTCTGGGCACATTGCCATCTTGTATTCAATAAAGTTCAGTGGTCGAGGCATACCGCCATTTTTTTTTCCTAT
This sequence comes from Lontra canadensis, assembly GCF_010015895.1. NCBI lineage: Eukaryota > Metazoa > Chordata > Mammalia > Carnivora > Mustelidae > Lontra > Lontra canadensis. Next base: position 59,143,210 of record NW_022630995.1, on the reverse strand, counting down.
AAACTTCAATGTTTGAGGCAATTAATTTAACTCAAAATGCATTATTAGAGTCCAGCAGTGCAGAAGGATGAATCACAGAGGTACTGTGAACATTCAGAAGTGAGGGATAGCATGACTCCTGCTTATTAGGAACCTATAAACTAGTTTCCAGAAGACAGACAAATATGGAGGCAAACATCAATAATACAAGGCAGAGTACAGTGAGTTTTGTACTAGTAATTAAAAATGCCATGGGAACCAGATAGGAAAAGACATTCTACTTGGATATTCCATATTTTAAGAAGTTGCATGGAGCACTGTGTATGGTGCATAAACAGTGAATCTTGGAACAATGAAAATATAGAATAAAATAAAATAAAATAAAAAGAAATATTTTGGGGATGTCTGGTAGCTCAGTGGGGTAAGCCTCTGCTTTTGGCTCAGGTCATGATCTCAAGGTCCTTGGATCGAGCCCTGTATTGGGCTCTCTGCTCAGAAGGGAGCCTGCTTCCTCCTCTCTCTCTCTCTGCTTCTCTGCCTACTTGTGATCTTTCTCTGTCAAATAAAAAAAAAAAAAAAAGAAAAGAAAAGAAAAAGAGAAATGTTTTCTAAAAGGACTGGGATTTCTGCTGGGCTTTGAAGAATAAGTATGATTTAAATAGAGATTTAAAACTGATATTTCTGACTGATGGTGCAATGTAAATATGAGTTGGCACGCTTCACAACACAGAGCATGTTAAGGAAAATTTTGATGGATCAATATGAGTGAAATTGAGGATATTATGTGGATTGTTGCAGGATCTTGGGAAAAACTATTTTAGTATATACTGTGAACAACTAAGAATATGAAGCCAAACAATTTGACCTTTGTTCAAATGAATTAATTTAGATAAACTAATACAAGGTAAGAGTGTGGGTCTGAAGGATAAAATTTGGGTTAACATATAATTTTGTAAAAATTATGATTGGGTTAATGTTTCTTTTGTACCTGAGATTTCCTTCCTATTATATAGAACTCCCCTAAACTCCTTCAAAGCAGAGAGAGAGTGACTCATGTGATCGGTAGTTTGAGAATAACTTAACTATACTCCACTCAATTCAGTCATCTCCCTTATCTGTTGTTTCATGTTCTGCAGTTTCAGTTACCTACAGTCAATTGTGGTGGTGAAGAAGATGATTCCCCTTCTGACGTACAGTTAGAAGGTCAATAATAGCCCAACATTACATAACAAGTCTCCATCATTTTCCTCCCTACATCTTGCACGTAGGCATTTTATCTCATATCATCATGAGAAGAAGGGTGAGCACAATACAAGAAGATATTTTGGGAGGAGAGGGAGATCACATTCACATGAATTTTATTACAGTATATTGTTATAATTGTTCTATGTTATTAGTAACAATTGTTAATCTTTTACTGTGCCTAATTTATAAATTAAACTTTATCATAAGTGTATACATAACAGGAAAAAATCAAAGTATATATACAGTTCAGTATTATCCATGGTCTCAGGCATTCACTGAGGTTCTTGGAAACTACTTGCCATTGATAAGGGGGTGATACTAAAACTTCTTTCTTCTTTTTGGAAATAAAATAGCTCTAGAAAAAAACAAACAAACAAAAAACAAAAAATATCGTGTTCCACCCTTCTGTGGGTTGGCATCCTACCTGAGGAGGTGTGTCCCATCCAAAGTTGCCTTTGACTAGAAGAATAAGTCGAGCTAATTCCAAGGTCTACTGAGTGTAGATTGACTTGCTTTTAGATAACCATAAACCATGTTTTCCATCCAGCTTTTGTTTATAGTAAAGATGATATTGTCTCTATCATCCAATTCTTTGTTATATTTAGAAAACTATTTTTTTTCATAAACTGGGAAGAAAACAGGTGTTATTCATTGGACCACCTAAACATCCCTGCACTGGGTGGACCAGGAAAGTCACTAAATGAGAAAGGGAGAAACAGTGGAGGAGCAAGACTCCCAAACAGTGGCTGACTTTGCCCATCAATGGATGGGCTATGTGTTTTAATCTTCATGGTTTTTAACATCATACATTGGACTGGGAAGGTTGTTATAATAGTGTGATTGTTTCCTAACTGCTGAAACTTCATCAGATGGCTTTAGCTGACCATAAGATATTTTGACCTTGGTGGATGATTATAGTTTTTTTTTTTTTTTAAGATTTTATTTATTTATTTGACAGAGAGAGATCACAAGTAGGCAGAGAGGCAGGCAGAGAGAGAGGGAAGCAGGCTCCCTGCAGAGCAGAGAGCCCGATGTGGGGCTCGATCCCAGGAACCTGAGATCATGACCTGAGCCAAAGGCAGAGGCTTTAACCCACTGAGCCCCCCAGGCGCCCCAGATGACTACAGTTTTTGGTGAATTTGTCCAAAGGAAATGGCTATTTCTTTAGAGGCAGGTCTGTATATGGGGATGTGCCCATCTCAGTAAAACTCCATGGGCTTCATAATTGGCCCTAGCAGACACAGCCAACCTAGATAATAAGATAGACGACCCAGGGAGGATTATGGCAGAGTTGATTTTACTGCAGCTATGAACTACATTTAGCTTCCATGGACAGGCAGTGGGGACTTCAACAGACTTAAGAGGTCAGCAAAATTAGGAGGGGCACTGAAAGGTCTTATAGGATCAGAGCTTACCATAGGGGAAAAACTTTTCCTAAGAAATATGAAAAGAGGGAATGGTTTGACCATAGAGGTAAGAATCTGTCTCAATAAAGACCTTGCTGTTTTATTTAATTTTTTAACATTTTATCAGTTAATTAACATATAGTTTATTATTTTGTTTCAGAGGTAGAGTTAGTAATTCATCAGTTTCATATAATACCCAATGTTCATTATATCACATGCCCTCCTTAATGCCCATCACCCAGTTACTCCATCCCCCCACCCCCTCTTCCCTCCAACAACCCTCATTTTGTTCCTAGAGTCTTTTATGGTTTGCCTTCCTCTCTGATTTTATCTTATTTATTTTCCCTCCCTTCCCCTGTGATTCCATGTTTTGTTTCTCAAATTCCATATATGAGTAAAATTGACAGTTGTCTTTCTATGATTGACTTATTTCACTTAGCATAATACCCTCTAGTTCCATCCACATCATTGTAAATGGTAAGATTCCATTTTTTGATGGCTGACTACTATTCCATTGTATAAATACCCCATCTTCTTTATCCATTCATCTGTCGATGGACATCTGGGCTTTTTCCATGGTTTGGCTATTGTGGACATTGCTATAAACATGGAGTGCAGGTACCCCTTCAAATATTTGTAACAAATACAAATATTTATTTGTATAAATACTCAGTAGTGCAATTGTTGGTTCATGGGTAGATCTATTTTTAACCTTTTTGAGGATTCTCCATACTGTTTTCCAGAGTGACTGCACCAGCTTGCATTTCCACAAGCAGTGAAAGAGGGTTCCCCTTTCTTTGCATCCTTGCCAACATTTGTTGTTCACTGACTTGTTAATTTTAGCCATTCTGATTTGTGAGAAGTGGTTTTGTGGTCTTGATTTATATTTCCCTGATGCCAAGTGATGTTGAGCATTTTTTCATGTGTCTCTATCAGTCTTTTGTATGTCTTCTTTGGAAAAAATGCCAATTCATGTCTTTTGCCCATTTTTTTGGCTGGATTATTATTATTATTATTAATTATTATTATTATTATTATTTTTAGGATGTTGAGATTGATAAGTTCTTTCTTGGATACTAGCCCTTTATCTGATAAGACACTGCTATTTTAAACTTCAAGGCAGCTCAGTTCAAATGTACAAGAGTGAGCCAATCAAGGCTATCTTAATGTGTTAAGCCCAGGTTAGGAAGGTAGTGAAGGGCAATTCCATTTAAACTGAAAATGCCGGGGCTCATTACAGTGGCGGATTATATAATTACAAAAGGCTTGTGCTCATTTAAGTTCTGAGGTCCCAGAAACATGAAGGTCAAAGAGGAAATGGAATTAAAAATGTGTGTGGACTTCTCCCCAACTTATCTTCCACCCTGTGAAATGGTTAATGGGTAGAATCAAAACTAACTACTGAATGAGAGTTTATCTCAGCTAAGTTCAAATGTTGTGGAACTTGGAAAATATGTATGTAGTGACAATATCCCAGTAAGGATAAAAGCAAGAAGACATTTTTAAAAATTATCTTTGTTTTATTTTTCCTATATATCTACCTTTATACATGTATCACTGAGTGTCTTCTGTGATTGGCAGTGGTTCAACAATAGGTGTAAGGATCACTATAAATACAGGTCTTGCTGTTTTAATCTTCAGTCTTTGCCAATGCCAAACACATATTCTAGGTACATGATTTTCTTTGGATAGCTGTTTTAAGAGTTAGGTATTGGCCTCTAAATTCAGTAAATGTGGAACCTGTTCTTTGATACTCATGAGTGCACATTTCACTCTTAGGGCATGTTAAAATTAAGGATTCTGAGAGTTTGGGACTAAGTTAATACAATCCCTGAGGATAGGATTCCAAAGAGAAAGAGCCTAGGTGGTAGTTGCTAGAGGAACCCTAATATGCTAGGCATTGACCATTTCTCTAGCTGAGATTGAGAAGAATAAAAAGTTGAAGATAATTCCTTTTTGGTTTTAACTTCTCTTAATTTTAACTCATAAAGGCAAGACAACTTGATATTGGACTTTAATAACTTCAGAGTTTAACATCTTTGGACATAAAGTGCAATGGAAATAATCCTTGAACTTTAATTTCTCCTTGGGAATTTCATAAATAAAGGCAGTTTATATTCAAATTTGAGATATATCCTTTTTTGGCATTTTATTATCTGAGTATCATTATGCCTTTTTATTGTAGAATCCTAATGCTTTTATTTCATCTCAGACAAAACTGTCAATTTACTGTTTTGGACAATGTGGTTAGATGTAAGTTGGGGTGGGAAGTAGGGTAGGGAAGGAATAAGGAATAAGGAATGTAGAGTGTCAGTGGGATTCATGTAATCAATGTCCTGCCTGGCATAATTGAGGGCCTGGTGGGGGCATAATGTAAACTACAGAGTAAGGATTCCAGAAAGATATGTGCCAGAAAACAGTGGTTGTCAGTCTTCTCTTTAATTGACTCCTGGTATAAATCCATGTCCATTAGAACAGCAACTGAGGCCTTCCTGGTGACAAAGAGGAGGTTTTGCCCTCTACTACTTTTTGCATTCATTTATCTTATTTCTTAATTGCTCAGAATTTGGAGAAGGAAGGGTAATGCCATTTACAGTGCAGCCAAAGAGCAACATTATTGTTCAGGTACTTGTAACTTTCAAAACCAAATTGAAGAAAGCAAGAGACAAAAAATAGTCTTAAAAATTGGCAAAAAAAAAAAAATACAAGCGTAAGGTAAGACTTTACTAAAATGAGTAAAAAATGAAGGAATCCATTATACATAGCATTTTTAAAAATATATTATTTATTTATTTATTTATTTGAGAGAGAGAGAGAGAGAGAGAGAGAACAAGAGCAGGGTGAAAGACAGAGGGAGAAGGGGACTCCCCTGTTGAGCAAGGAGCCTGTTTCACTGCTCAATCTTGGGACTCTGGCATCATGACTTGAGCTGAAGACAGATACTTAACCACTGAGCTACTCAGATGCCCCTATATGTAGTATTTTTAAAGTCAATTTGTACAATGACATCGTTGGAGAACTGAGTTGTGGGCACTACACTGCTTTTTGCAGGATCTCTGACTTGAAGCCATTGAGTTGACCTATTGGAGCCTCATCTGTAAGATAGGAATAATGACATGTGACTGAGCTGAGTTTAGGTAATGGAGTCAAATGATATTTTAAAGGAATATTTGAGGTGAAAATCTGCAGTTTGATTAAATATATATTATGGTCATTAGTACACATATCAGCACATGTGTAGATTTTGCATGTTATCCGAGAGCACTGACCATTAGAATAGAAATGCAATATCTAATTTAAACTTGCTAGAAGCCATATTAAAACTGAAAGGAAACAGAAAAGAAGCTAATTTAATGGTCAATTTTATGAAAATATAACATTTCAATATGAATTAAAAACTACAATGACGTTTTTGATGATTTTTAAAATAAATCTTTAAAATATGGTCTGTATTTTATACCTATATCACATCTCAACTTGGACCAGACACACTGGAGTTGTTTAATTAGTCCCATGTGGCTTGAGGCTTCCATACTGGACTGCACAGTAGAGAGCAATAAAGCAGACATCGAGGGAAATTAGGGCCATTTAGAGCAACACAGTTAATATTCTAGAGTTAGTCTCATGGTTTAAAATTCCCATACTCAACCATGATATGCCCAGATCATAAAATACTCATAACATTTTAGATCTGGGAGGAATTTGAGAGATTGTCTGATTTAAGACTTTCTGTTTTAGTTGCAGGAATTGTGCTCAAAAGAGGATGAATGACCTATCAAGACCACACAGGAAATTAACAATAGTACTGGAACCAAAGGACATTTGGTGTTTACATTGAGGGCGCATCATGTGAAATGGCACTGGGATGCCCTCTACTTTGGATCCTGTAAGAGTATTCTACCTACTCATGAGCAAGAAAAGAAAGGGGAAGTACTATGGGGTTCCCACAGTGTGCCGGCTGCCATGTATATGTTTACTTTTTTTTTTTTTTTTTTGCATTTTGTACATGCTTTAATGACAAATTGTCATCTTAGAAATGGAAAAGTTGAGATTTTTCTCCTAAAATATGTTATTCACCATTGTATGTATTACAACAAAGATAGCCTAGTCTCCTTCCTCTCTAAGTCAGAGAGGATAAGAGCCACACTTGTATAACTAAGTAGAAACGCCTTTTATATTCCCTGATTTTAAAATCTTCCTCTTGGCAACCTCAGTGCTCCATTACTATTGACCTTTGCATTTCATTTATCCTGCAGATTAGATTTGCAAATAAGAATTGTGGGTTCTCTCTTCATTCTAAACTGTGGATTTTCACATACTGTATTATGTTCATTGAGCCAAAATTTAAGGTGTGGAAATTAAAACTCAACAAGAGAAAATCATGTACACTGTCTTTAAAATCAAGAATTATAGTGATATGTGGCATTACATGGATTGCCAATATTGACAGAAAGTTTTAAGATGGATTATGTAGTGAAATGTCTGATGGAATAGAGAAGATGTAATTGTGGGTTATGTGAATACAATAAATGATGCTCAAGTGGGAATATACAGGAGCTTTGAGTTGTAAGGCAGATGGATTCCCTCACGTGGGAAAATTGGAGTGATTAAATTCTCAAATGACCAGGAGTCTCTCTTGAGCAACATCACAGTCTTAGTGTGTGACCTTAGGCAAGTCACTTACCCATATGGTACCCATTTTCCTAGCCTCAAAGTGGTGTTCATAATCTGTATTCAGCCAGATAATGTTTACAGAGATTTTTCAGATACTGGGATGAAATGCTCCATTTACATGTAAAGTAGTGTTATTATTCAAATCCTCCCTCTGCTGACTACTGTATAGCAGGTGTACTGCAGGAAAGCAAATGAGGAAGAAGAAATGGAAAATTGGCCCCTTAAATGATGGAAATCTGATTATCCCAAATTGGCTCATTCTGAAAGGGGGGCATTGTGTTGCATTTTTTAACCATTTCCAAACAGACTTCACTTTGGATGAACAAACAAGCAGAGGAAGACATAGTCTTTTCCCATGATGAGAAACAAAATCTGAGATAAGAATAAAATCACTTAAATTCTGAGCATAATCCCACTAAAAACGAATTACATTACTTGGTCCTGGTTTCCAGTAATGCAGAGTACTGGGAAAATTAAGAAGATTCTGAATTCTATCACTTTGGTCTCAGGTTACATTTACTTATGTCTAGATGCATGTTTACAACTAAATTATCATTAACATTATTGTCTTCTATTAATTGAGGTCCAATAATTCCTTGCCTAATTTTAAATGCTGCTGATTCTTAATGACATACATCCTAAATGAAATTAGCTATGAAATAAATGACAAAGCTTTTTGGGTGTGTTTTAAAAGTACATAGGAATGAAGTGGAAGTGACAGGTGGAGTGAATAAACACTGTGTTTGGTATCCTAAGACATGGATTATGCTCAGTTTTTCCAGCAAAATTTGTGGGGTGAAGCCCAAAGACTTTGAGGCAGCACCATATTCAGTATCTTAGTCTCTAAAGTAAGGGATTTCCACAGAGTATCTAAGATCTGTTCCAGGTCTCACATTCTGCAATTACTTGCTTTTTAACATCTTCATTGTTGCTGCAATGAATTTATATCCTTCTCTTTTATTCATCTTTGTTTATCCAGTGGCTGGTGTATCTGCATATTAGCTCCTGGAACCCTTGCAATATTCCTATGAGACAGTTGTTGCTTCCTCCGTTAGTGCAGATGTGGAGTATAAGCAGGTGTGGTTACGTTACTTGGTCAAGGTCACACTAGGTAAGTGGCAGAAGAAATAATTTTAAATAAGTCTAAGTGACTCTTCAGCATATAATTTCTCACTATACTATACTACTTCTTAAAAACAGCATTGTCTCTCAGATTTCTCTTACTGTGCATACCTATTTGATATCACTGACCTTCCCATTTACCTTTGACTGTTTTGAAACAATGAAACATGTGCATATGAAATTTGGTAGAATAGAAATTATTTCTTTGAGTAACTTTTTGAAAAGATCCTGGCCTGCATGAACAATTACTGATGAAATTAATGTCATCCTGGTAACCCCTAAAAGTGCCTGACATTCTTTCTTAGTGACTAATTATTTTACAGACGGTGCTTTAATTGCAGGATGTGGGAGGTAGTTTCTATAAATGCTTAACATTACAAGAGGACATGATCTGCAATGCTCACATCATTAAACTTGCTACCAGGAATAAGCATGCTTTGGGGACCAATGACATTTGTCAAAAGAAGCCCATGTGTTCTGAGGAGGGCAGGAGGCCAGGCCAAGGAAAGGCAGCCTGATAATTGTCCTATGCTGAGTGCCTTTAATTATTTACTAGAAGGAAGATATGAGTGATCCAGGCCTTCTCCAGAGAGATGGCTTTTCAGAGAACAGGATACATAAAATCACTGAGTGAACCGAAATTGAAATCTAAAATAAAATACCCCCACACAGTTTTCAGGTAGTTTACAGCCATCGTAAAATGGAAGTTGAGGAAGCTGCGTAAAGATGACCTAAATGGGAATTATAGGCTGATTATTCATCCCTTGTCCACTGTCTGTCTCTCCCACACTAACATAAGCCCTGTGAGGACAAGGACTTTCTCTCTTTTTTTCACAGCTGTCACCTGGTGCCTGGAGTACCATCTGGTATATTATATGTCATTAAATTAATGAATAAAGGCCACTGGAGGAAAAACCACAGATCTTGGTTCTAGACATTGATCTAAACTTGCCTTGGTGGGTGGCTCAGTGTAGTTTTTAAGACCCCAATCAAAAATCCAATGACACCATGGATATTTGTAAGTGTAGCCTGTAAAATTCAGCATCTGAACAACAATAGAAATGTTTAAGATGCGTATTTGGCATTTTGATGGACAGATTCAAGATATCCAGTAGGAGTCTAGGGGTCTTAGCATCTCACTTATGAATTCTTAAGCAGACAAAAGTTTCAGAACTAAACACTGAATTCAATGACCTGATTCACTCATTCAGGAATCAATTTCCTCAGTCAACACATTCACTAATTCAATCCATATTTATTGGTGCCAACTATGTGCCAGGCACTCTTCTAAATATTGAGATGTCCTGTCTATATCAAAGAAAAGTCCTGCTCCTGTAGAACTCATATTTCTGATATTTCTGATACACACACACACACACACACACACGCATATGCCCGTGCACACTCATGTATGCATGAGTGGACATGCAGGCACTAAATACATTTATGTGGGACACTGATGGTGCTGATGTGCTTTGAAGGAGAATCTGGTGCTTGTGTACTCTTTGATATATGGTGGTCTCTCTGATGAGATAACAATTGAGGAGAAGGAATTAGCTATGAGGATGTGAAACAAAATGCTACAGGTAGAGTGAAGGGAAAATACAAAGACCCTTAGCAGGAGAGGAATGGTATGTTTGAGGAAGAGAAAAGAAACAAGAGTAGCTAGTGAGTAATGGGAGAATGATGGGAGATGAGGCTGGAGAGGCAGGCAGGGGGATATCTTGTAAGGCCAGAGTAAGGATATGGCTTTTAATCTAAGTGAGAAGGTGCGGTAGGCAGACATTTGTGAAGAACCCCCGAGTAACAAGATATCCCTGTCTGCTATACATGCCCTTATGACCCCTTCCTGAGTGTGAATTTGAGCTCTGGATAGGATAGATAGTAACTACCATGAATAGATAGTATTATACGATACAGAAGGTTTTAAAGAGGGAGTTTATCCTCTGTGGGCCTGACCTGAGATTCAAAATGAGAAAAATATCTCTGCTTGCCTAGAGGAGGATGGAAGTTGCCATGATGTCCACAGATGTAGGGAAGTGAATTCAACCAACCAACAACTTGAATATATTTGTAAGAAAACCCTGAACCTCAGATGAAACAACAGCTTTGGCTAAGATTTTCTTTGTGGTCCCTGAGCCTTCCAGTCTGGAGATGCCGGGGGTGTTCTTCCCAGACTTCTAAGTTACAGAACTATGAGTTAATAAGTAGATGCTGTTTTAAGGTATGAATTTGTGCTGATTGCTTATGCTCAAAAGAATACATAATTGGGCACCTGGGTGGCTCAGTGGTTTAAGCCTCTGCCTTCGGCTTGGGTCATGAACTCAGGGTCCTGGGATCGAGCCCCACATTGGGTTCTCTGCTCAGCAGGGAGCCTGCTTCCCCCCCCCTCTCTGCCTGCTTCTCTGCCTACTTGTGATCTCTGTCTGTCAAATAAATAAATAAAATTTAAAAAAAGAATACATAATTATGTATTATGAATACAGGAGGAGGTAATGACAGGAGGGAAGTGCTTTGTGTAGGAACGTGGCAGACCATGCCATTGTTTTAGAAGATAATACAGGCTACTTGGAAGGGAATGGACTGTAGACATGCATGACAACCTGGCTGGGGATAGAGGGAGTATCACAGTAGTTCAGGGGACAGGTGATGGTGGCTTTGACTAGGGTGTTATTGTGAAAGATGTGATAATTAGTTGGATTATTTTAGAAGATAAAAGACTACTATAGTTTTTGATTGATTGATGTGGGGCATTAAAAGATATATATATATATATATATATATATATATATAGAGAGAGAGAGAGAGAGAGAGAGAGAGAGAGAGAGAGAAGGATGTAAATTTCTCCTCAAGAATATTGGCTGGGGCATTTGGAAGAAAGGAGAGAGTGCTGATGTTCCAGAAAGGGAGACTATGGAGTGAGAGTGGATGAGGAGGGGGGGAATCAAGTGTTCACTTCGAGACATGTTAAGACTGAGATGCTCATAGTAACATCCAAAAAGAGATGGCAAATAAGCCATTGGATATAAGAATTTAGATCTCAGGAGTTAGGCTGGAACTGGAAATATTAATTTATGAGTAACTGACATAAAGCTTGCTTTGAATGACATGGAATGGAAATCACCAAGTGTTTGAATTGACACAGGAGAGACACAATCTTCTATCTGATCTCTCAGGCATTAGGTACTTACTCCAACCTAGGTGTAACCAATACTCCACAGTCTTTTGAGATTCTGGTAATTCTGTTTCAAAGTTCCTAAACAGACTGAGAAAGCAATTTAGAGAGGAAAAGAGGAATCCAGGGAAATAGTGGATTATGAAGTCAGGAGAGGGACCATCTTAAACAGGCAAAGATGTTGAAACCTAACTACACACAGTTTAATTTAGATCAGTCAAGTGGTGGCTGTAGAATTTAAGTAGAAGACTTGTGAGATCAGTTTCATAGTCATGATGGAGGCAGAAATTGGAAAGCAATAAAGGAATAAATAAAAAGAAGGTGAGGACTGCATGCAACAATGTGGAGGACTTTCAAGAAGTTTGGATGTGAAAGAAAAAGTAGGGAGAATGTGGTAACTGGAGCAAAATGTGGAAATAAGGTATTTTAATCATATTTAAAAATAGGTAAGGCATCCATATGGTTCATAAACCAAAAATTACACAAGCTTCTATAATGAGAAGTCCCTGTCCACAGCCCCTTTTACTCCTGCCCAGGTCCCATCTGAACCCTACCTCAGTGTTCACAGTTTTGTTTCTTTTGTATCCTGACAAATTTCCTTACACATATATAAGCAAATCAAAATATAAGTTCTCATCTTGTTACCTTTACCCAAACAGAAGTTATATTATTATTTATACAACTGTGTTCCTTGCTTTTTTCACCTCACAATATAGCTTGGGAATCTTTCCAATGTCAGATCACAAAGAACTCTCTTACTCTTGCACAGCATCATGCTACTCCATTGTACCATCAAGTATTTAACCAATCCTTTATTGAAGGACCCCTCAACTCCCTCCCTTTTTTTGTCTATTGCCAACAAGGCTACAATGGATAACCTTGTTCATGCATCACTTTTTGCACAAGTGTGCAATACATCCCCAATGTGGATTCCTAAAGCAAAAATTGTTGTACTTTTTAACAGGCAATGTTGGTAGTGGTTTGTTGGTTTGTTCCTTTTGACCACCTAAAAACTGGAAGCAGCTGAATGAGTTAATTACAGAAGAAAAGGCACCAGGAGAAAGTTAGAGGGTGAAGGTACAGAGCTGAAAGGGTTAGTAAAGAATTAGCTTCCCCTAAAGGAGGACATAAAATGAAAACTACAGGGGTGACTTCAAAAAAAGAAGCAATTCTTCCAGGTCCTTGGCAAGAGGTCAATAGAGTTATCATCCAATACTCTGTCCTACCTTTGTGGAATTTGAGGTTAGGTCACCCGCTGAAAATGAGGGCATTATTGTAGGATCAGAAACTTGAGCAAAGTGAAATTTGTTGGAGTAGATATTATGGAGAAAATGAGAGAAACACAAAATAATTTCTGGGCAATGTTTTGGGACCAGTTGATGTTGGAGAGTGTTTGTGTTACTGCCTACATGGAGAATATCATCACAGAAGTCAATGTACATTCAATTACATTGAAAATGTAAGAGGACAATGGTCAACTGAAAAGGGAAAAGTCTTTCTTTCTTTCTTTCTTTCTTTCTTTCTTTCTTTCTTCTTTCTTTCGTTCTTTTTTCTTCCTTTCTTTCTCTCTCTTTCTCTTTCTTTCTTTCTTTTTTCTTTCATTTCTCCATATGTTTTTATTATGTTCAATTAGCTAACATACAGTACATCACTAGTTTTTGATGTAGTGTTAGTGATTCATTAGTTGCGTATAACACTCAGTGCTCATCACCACACATGCCCTTCTTAATACCATCATCCAGTTATCCCATCCCTCGACCCCCCTCCCTTCTATAACCCTCATTTTGGTTCCTGGAGTCCAGAGTATCTCATGGTTTGTCTCCCTCTCTGATTCTTCCCATTCAGTTTTCCCTCCCTTCCCCTGTTGTCCTCCAGGCTATTCCTTATGTCCACAAAGGAGTGAAACCATATAATAATTGTCTTTTTTCTGCTTGACTTATTTCACTTAACATAATCCCCTCCAATTCCATCCATGTCAGTGCAAATGGTAGGCATTCATCTTTTCTGATGTTGAAGAAGTGTTCTTTGAAAAAAATTTCTAGTATGTGTAAAGAGCTAAATGAGATGCAGTTTAAAGATATACTTGGTTTTAGGAACTAATACAATAATACATATGAAAGAGCTTTTAAGAATGAAACAAACTCCATATGCATGCTGTCACCAGCTCAGAGCTCATTCTTGTCTGAAGTTGTACAACATTTTCGAGGAGCTTGTAATTATTGTTATAGCTAGAAGTACAGATTATTTCTGATGGTACCATATATCATGATAATCAGAACAGAGTTTAAAAATAAATATGCATTTGTATTTTAGATATGCCTAGTTAGGTAGATAGATGTGTTTATCATATTTTCAATTTAAAAAAATTCATTGACATTCTAGTTAGTAAACATACAATGTAATATTAGTTTCAGATGTACAATTTAGTGATTCAGCACTTCCATACAACACCTGGTGCTCATCACAACAAATCCACTCCTTAATCCCTGTCACCTATTTCACTTAGCTCTTATTTATTATATTTTTAAACCAAATTCCAATTTATAGAAAGAAGCACAATTTTCAAAGTTGTTATTGCCATACTAGAACTTCTTACTTTTAAAGCAAGCACCTGTCATCCACTGGCCTATTATGTTTCATTATTTTTCTCACACCCATTTTTGAAATAAGATATGGATAGAACTCTAATGGCTATAAATGTGTTTTAAGTGTATATCATATTCTACTTATATTGATGCTATTAACGCAACCAACCAATCTCTGGGATTTTCCTACTTCTAGCACTGTAAGTCCCAAGTCCAGAAAATGCTCAGTCTCCAGCAAACTGGAGCAACAGTGTTTAGTTTTTCACCCTTATTCTAGTTATCTTTAGTATAATTTAATTCAGTAAATGAATATTTGATGAGAGCACACCATGTGCTGGTCACTGAGAAAGCTATAAACATAAATGGGTCATGGGTGGGATGGAGGAAACTATACAGTGAGAGAGTACAGGCTACTGAGTCATACAGCTCAGGGCTTGTAATTTTAGTTCTACCAGTTACTAACTATCATCCCTAGGCTCAGGGAAATCTTTTTCCCAGTCTTATTTTCCCATGTGAAATACAGAGATCACAACCATATTAATTCAGAAAGTTTCTTTATATTTAAATGATACTGTATATGCTTCTTTGCATATCTACCAACTGGTCGGAAATTAACTGATACTCAATACATCCTAGTTTATTCTCTCACCTCTATCAGTAGCCGGTCCAATTGAATTAGGAAAATAGCAGAAGAATGAGCAGAGTAGAATTAAATTACACCTGGAGTGGAACAGAAAGTTGAGGCAACAGTAAAAGACTTATTACAGACTTGACTTCCCATCTTTGGCCAGCTATACTTATGGTTATCAGAGTGATATGAGTGATGAGCAGCCAAAATCTGCCTTCTATTTTCCATTAGGACAGGATTAAGTATCCCATAAAGGACACATGTCCTACCAGAATGTCATGTGGAAGTAGTGGAAAGAAGAGGAAGAGACAAGAAGCAAGCATGTTGTTTCAACATGGTTTCCAATAAAGGACAGCAAATTTTGTTTGTGTGTGTGTGTACATGTGTGTATTTTCAGGAAATTTAATGACATCTCATACACTATATTCTCTAAGAGTTCATTGGAGAGGGGATGGTGAATGCTGGTTTTTCCCAGAAACTCTGAGTTGGGGCTGACTCTGGCAGTGGAAGTGTGCCTCAGAGGATTGAGGCAGTTCAAAATTATGGCTCAGCTTCTGAGGTGGGATGCAGTCGACACTAGCAATACAGTGGTTTCTCATGAACATTGAAGAAGTGATTTCAGGAGGCTTGATTTTATGAGCAACACAGAAGGGGCAATTATACAAATCTCAAGGAGAATTAGAAAGAAAATTATATGGTTTCACTCATATGTGGAATTAAAAAAACAGAACAGAGGATCATAGGGGATGGGAGGGAAAAACAAAATAAGATGAAATCAGAGAGGGATACAAACCATAAGAGACTCCTAACTATAGTAAACTGAGGGTTGCTGGAGGAGAGGTGTGTGGGGGCATGGGGCAACTGGGGGGTGGACATTAAGTATGGCATGTGATGTAATGAGCACTGGGTGTTGTATATAATTGATGAATAACTGAACTTTACCTCTGAAACTAATGATACACTATATGTTAACTAATTGAATTCAAACAAAATAATATAACAAAGAGTCATTTTAATGTTTCTGAAGAGTATGTATCTTCCCCAAGTAGTTAATGCATCCAGCCAATCTCTGAAAGAAGCAGTAAGTTACCTGTTGGCCATAAGGACAGATGGTTGAAAGTTTCTGATTGCCATCCCTGGGCAGAATTTTTACCAGTCAGATTGATTCTTTTTTCAAAAAAAAAAAAAGGGATAGATTTTAATAGTCTCCTTGGATGAATTATAATGAAATTTATTACAAAAACTAAAGAAAACTCCATGGTTGGATACCCTGACAGAGAAAACCTCTGAATATATCCAAAGACAGAAGGTCACTTTGGCTTTGTCTTTACCTACTGTGAGGAGTAGATTTATCCTTATGTGCGTAATTATATCTGTGACAAGTGCTGGTAGAGACTAGAAATACAGAGATAAAAATAGAGCTCAGTCCTCAGCAAGAAAACACGGTAGGACACAAGGACAGATATAGAAAATAAAAAATAAAATATCCCAGGTAATATCATTGAAATCTATGCAAGATGGAGTCTGGCCCATAGATGATGAGGGCATGAAATTAGCCAACACAAAAAATGAGACTTCTGAAAGATGTAAACATATTTTCCAAGGAGAATTTTTGGATATAATAATAATAATATATTTATATAATGACAAAATATTTATATAATTCCAAAAATCTGTACATAACATAATAATATATGTTAAATATAATACAATATAATATCTAATTTTTTGGTACCAGCAGTGATTCAGCCACTATACTAGTTTTTGTGTTCTTGGGTCTAGAACACAGAAAATGGAGAAGGTAGGGAGGTGTTAGTTCAGGAATCTTAGGAACTATTATTAACTCCTCCTGACAGGCATGGAGTCTCATATTCATGTGTGTGAAGAGCTGGTAATAAAAAAGGAGCCTGCAGAAGGAGGCAGCAGAAAAATTATGAAGTACATGACTTTCCTTGGGAGGGAGTTTGGAGGCTTCAAATAGGAGTCCTAACACTGGTCAGAAACATCAACTGCCCCATGGTCCCATGGTCAGCTACTAGCAGGGTCTAGGAATTGCTTACATTGCCAAGGTCACATATCAGGTACACATCCTGTTTAGTGTGTCCTGTGGCAGAGGAGGGTCAGAGTTGGGATGTATTATGCATTACATATTATGTGTTTGTATAACCTGAAAACATCTTCCCCCAAAGCATGTTAAGATATAAATATACTGGCAGAGGAAAAGTAAAATAATTTAAATATAGAAATCATAAAACCTAACCTGATGATAGCATTTACATCTTTTGAAACACTCAATGGTTCCCTTTGCCTCTTTGATACATGGCAAACCTTTTAGCCTGAAATTCAAGATTCTCCACAACTTGTCCTAGATAGTCTTTCCAGTAGATTTTCTCCCACTAAATTGCTTTTCTCTCCCCCTTATTAGTTTCACTCTACGTTCTGACAAACCTCAGAATTTGAATGGTGGCCCAAGACATTTCCCTCTTTCAGAGTCTTTAATATATCACTGGCTTTCTAGCAGTGGCTTTGGGAATTTGTGGCTATGTAGTTTTGGGCAAGTGATAAAAAAAAATAATAATCCTTATGGATTCATATTTCTCTGCTGCAAAGTGGAAAGAGTAAACCCTACTCCATTGCCTTGCAGAGTTATCCTTTTGTCATTCACCCGACTGATATTTAGTGTTCACATGTGATGGGACAGGCACTGTTTTAGGCATTGAGAACAGCATTGATGAAGACGACCAAGCATTCCACCTTGGTAGGTCCCATAATCCTATAACTCAAATTAAAATATGAGTTATAAAGCACCGTAGAGGATAATCAGTGCTATAAAGAAAAATGTAAATTATAGAAAAGGGAGTAGGGAGTGAGAAGGAGTGAACATATGCATCAAACACAATGGCATAATGCAAAAAAAAAAAAATTACAAACGGTACCTAAATGCTCTGACATACACTGCTAAACTGGCATTTGGGTTGTGCTCAAACACTCCCAGCACTGCACTAAGCACTTCAGATGTATTACCATTTAATTCTCCCAACAAACCTAAGCAGATATTACTGTTAGCATCAATGTGTTATAAATGAGAAAATGAAGATATAGAGAAGGATAGGATTAAAATAATAATAGTATATATGCTAGTTGAAGAGAAATAGTTAATCATATCCTCCAAAACTCATACACCCTCCATACTAGTGCATGCACACACACATACACACACACCCCACACACAAACAACACAAACAAGTGAATATACTCCCTCAGAAACCCAAAGACTAGTTTAGAATATACTTGATGTCATGTAATTTCACTTGGAAGTTGCCCTTTGTCCTGAGTTTTTCAGCTGAGAAATTCACAGCCGAATGAGAGAAACCATAGGAGATTCTTAACTATGGGAAACAAACTGAGGATTGCTGGAGAGGAGAGGAGTGGAAGGATGGGATAACTGGGTGATGGGCATTAAAAAGGGCACATGATGTAATGAACACTGGGTGTTATATACAACTGATATATCACTAAATTACATCTGAAACTAATAATACACTATATATATTAATTAATTGAATTTAAATTAAAAATAAAAAAAATAAAATAAAGTAACAAAGATTGGAAAATGGAGGGAAGCCAGACCTGTAGGCATGGTCCTTCCTAACTTTGATTGTGCCCATTCAGGTCCAAGAGGGAAAGGATCCTAGTAGGACAGCTGGGACCTGTCCTCATCATTCTGGTCCATTCTAGTTCAAACCATCTTTGGTTCTGTGATTCCATTTTTCCCATGTGGAAACTGAGCTTTAAGGATAGGATCAGGGTGTAGAAGGGGAGCTTTCAGAAGAGGGGAGAAGGAGAAAGTATGTAAAGGAGTGAGTTCAGTTAAATTACAACATTTGGTTTCAAGAATGACCATATTCACAACCCCAAAAATGAGCTCTATTGGGGTCTCCAAATGCCTACATTAGCTTTAATTTATTGCATATTATGATTGGAGACTTTTCTTCCAATTTGGAAGACTCTTACAAAAGGACATCGCCTGGAGAACTCTGGCTAGTTATCAGAAAGATCTGTCATTGATGTTGGTGATTTGGAAATGTCATTGATTTCCAAGGAATTGTCCACTTTGTAGGCTAAAAAAGTCAACTGTACAGCTGGCAATGAGTGGGCTTCAGAGGAATAACTCATTTTAACTTCTTATATAAGAAGCTTGTATGTAAACCAGAATACCACTATGCCAATTTATATTGAGAAATGTAATATTATCAAGTGGATTTTGAAAAACTGTTTACTGGCCAATTCATTTGTCTTCCATTGGCAAATCTTTACCAGAAAGAAAATAATAATAATAATAATTATAATTATTATTATTATTATTAAATGACCATTGAGCCAGAGCAGAAAAAATTATTTGTATCAAAACAGATGTGATTAAGATGTAGTGGATTACTGTGCCCATTTCTACCACATGGACAGACTTACTGCCATAAAAGTAGTATTTATTTTCATGGAATGTGGTATTCTCTCTTCTACACAGTGTTGAAAGCAAATAAGAACATTTGTATTAGTGGATTTTCCTTCAGTAGGACTTCTACTGTTAGAGTCCCATCACCTATCAGGCTGGGAGGCTGGTGTTTGTTAACACAACTTCATTATTAACAAGTCATACAGCCTTCTAGAAATGTTCATTTTAGAAGTCAATGCAGAGTGTGGCAGATATTCTAAATGCAGAGATAATAATAGGTGATATAATATGTTGGGTACAGCACACTTTCTTTACATTCACTCTTTCAATACTTATAAATTATTTAAATAACTGGTAAATAAGTTACTCTCATGGTCCTTTCTGCATATGAGGAAACATGCTAAGAAAGCCAGCCAATGTCCTGGTCTCCCTCTCCCCTAGAGATGGAGTCTGTCTTTGAACCCAAACTGGCTTGCTCTGACTCTCCACAATAGACACATCCTCTTTTCTCGATGGCTTCTGTCATGCTGTGTTCTTTGTATTTTTATGACAGATCAAATAAGAGTAGTGAAGCAGTGGCTTTTTTCCCCCTTAAGTTAAAAACCAGGAGTCAATACCAGAATTATTTGTTTCATTAATACATACTCTTTTCTAATTTTTTAATTATGTTCAGTTAACCAACATACTGTACATCATCAGTTTTTAATGTAGTGTTCAACAATTCATCAGTTGTGTATAACACCCAGTGCTCATCGAAACACCTGCCCTTCTTAATACCCATCACCTGGTTACCCCATTCCCCCACCAGCTTCCCCTCAAGATGTTAAAAATACATACTGTATCACCCAACTCCCAAGGCAATTTGGAAGAGCTGTCTGTCTCCTGGTCTAATCAATGCACCTCTACTATTATGTAATCTTAACTCCAAGGAAGTGATCATTTCAGCCTCCTGCAAAGTGGTGACAGATTACATTCATTAATACATTTTCCTTGAGTCAGCTCCTAACTTCCTGAGAGACTGCAGTCAGGTGGGTGGTAGCTGACCTACCTTCTTTGAAATCATCTTGTGATTGGCGGGTCAGGAAGATGCCTGGTGTGCAGCTCACTATGTTCCCAGAATAGCTGCCTTCAGGAGGGAGGTTTTTCCCTCCTCTTCTTTTTTGGATATCCATGGCTTCCTTCCATTTCAGAATCAGGGCACAGCATTGCTACTTCATTAGTGCCACAAGCAGCTATCTGTTTAAGTCTTTCAGAGTTTCCTTGGGAAATGTACTTGCCACAGACCAGTAGCCCTTTTTCAGTCTGACAACTCTATTTTACTAAACAACCCAATTAAATACATAGAATAAAGCTTTTGAATCTATTTTATCTAACTGTGAGGTATATAGTAATAAATAGCAAAATGTGATAGTTGAAAATGTAATTTAGGGTAACTTCTCTTTCTTTATAGATGAAAATAATGAGACCATGGGACAAAGTGATTTGTCCAAAAATATCCACATAAGGAAGTGGCAGAATCAGATCTAAAAATAAGGAGTATTAAATTTAGGAGTCTGTCTAATACTACCCAATGGATACTTAATGGTATTTTGGAAGAAAGTTTTTATTCACTAAATTTTACTCAGAAGCTTGCATTAGGGGGTCAGAGTCCTTGATATCTGATTATGGCTGCTTATAGAAACATGACTTTTTTTTTTCTTTCAAAAATAAAAAAATAAAAATAAAACAGGAATGAAATAAAGTATTATTTCTTATCAATTCACTGAATTCTGAAGTGTTTATTGTTCACAAATTCTGACTTGAAATGAAATGACTTGAAATGAAACCTGCAAAGAACCTGCACTCAGAAAACTATAGATTATTCATGAAAGAAATTGAGGAAAACACAAACAAATGGAAAAACATTCCATACTCCTGGATTGGAAGAACAAATATTGTTCAAATGTCTATGCTACCTAGAGCAGTCTACATATTTAACGTAATTCCTATCAAAATACCATCAACTTTTTTCAAGGAAATGGAACAAATAATCCTAAAATTTATATGGAACAAGAAAAGACCCCAAATAGCCAAAGGAATGTTGAAAAAAAAAACCAGTGCTATCAGCATCACCATTCCAGACTTCAAGCTCTATTACAAAGCTGCAATCATCAAAACAGTGTAATACTGGCACAAAAACAGACACATAGATCACTGGAACAGAATAAAGAGCCCAGAAATGGACTCTCAACTCTATGGTCAACTACTCTTCAACAAAGCAGGAAAGAATGTCCAGTTGAAAGAAGACAGTCTCTTCAACAAATGGTGTTGGGAAAATTGAACAGTCACATGCAGAAGAATGAAAATGGACCATTTCCTTACACCACACACAACAATAAACTGAAAATGGTTGAAAGATCTCAATGTGAGACAGGAATCCATCAAAATATATGAGGATAACACAGGCAGCAACCTCTTCGACCTCAGCCACAGCAACTTCTTTCTAGACATGTCTCCTAAGGCAAGTGAAACAAAAGCAAAAATGAATGATTGGGACTTCATTGAGATAGAAACTTCTGCACAGCAAAGGAAACAATCGGCAAAACCAAAAGACAACCAACAGAATGGGAGAAGATATTTGCAAATGGCATATCAGATAAAGGGTTAGTATCAAAAATCAATAAAGAACTTATCAAACTCAACGTCCAATGAACAAATAATCTAATCGAGAAATGGGCAGAAGACATATACAGGCATTTCTGCAAAGAAGACATCCAAATGGCCAACAGACACATGAAAAAGTGCTCCACATCACTCAGCATCAGGGAGAACAAATAAAAACCACAGTGAGATACCACCTCACACCAGTCAGAGTGCCTAAAATTAAAAAGTCAGGAAATGACAGGTGTTGGTGAGGTTGTGGAGAAAGGGGAACCCTCCTACACTGTTGGGGGGATGCAAGCTGGTGTAGCCACTCTGGAAAACAGCATTGAAGTTCCTCAAAAAGTTGAAAATAAAGCTACCCTATGACCCAGCAATTACACTACTGGGTATTTACCCTAAAGATACAAACATAGTGCTCTGAAAGGGCACATGCAACCCAATGTTTATAGCAGCAATGTTCACAATAGCCAAAGTATGGAAAGAGCCTAGATGTCCATCAACAGATAGATGGATAAAGAAGATGTGGTATGTATGTTTGTATATGCAACCATCAAAAAAAAGATCTTGCCATTTGCAATGACGTGGATGCAACTAGAGGCTATTATGCTACAAGAAATAACTCCATCAAAGAAAGATAATTATCATATGATCTCACTGATATGAGGAATTTGAGAAACAAGACAGAGGATCATAGGGGAAGGAAGGGAAAAATGAAATAAGACAAAACCAGAGACGGAGACAAACCATAAGAGACTCTTAATCTCAGGAAGCAAACTGAGGTTTGCTGGAGGGGAGGAGGGAGGGAGGGGTGTAATAGCTGGGTGATGGACATTGGAAAGGTTATGTACTATGGTGAATGTTGTGAATTGTGTAAGACTGATGAATCACAGACTTTACCCCTGAAACAAATAATATATTGTATGTTAATTAAAAAAAAAAAAAGAACAAAATGAAGCTTTCAAGAATGTAGTAAAGTTCTATCCTAGTGGGGAGATGGACACCTGGAAGAGTTAAGTTGGAAGGAGTGAAGGAAATAAAATGAGTTATTCTGAATTCTATGATTCACTTAATGTTCATTTCCAAAATGCTGATCAGGTAAGTGACAAGAGTTAAATTCTAATTATGAGAAGTCTCATGCCTTTTCAGAGTCAAATGTGTGCAAATCAAGGACCAGAGTGAAAAACAAAAACAAAAACAAAAAACAAAACAAACAAACAAACCAAAAAACAAGTCATGGCATGGTTATCTAGGGCCATGTCTGTCATGGGTCCCCTTTTCTCAACTCTTCCCTTGCCTCTGCATCTAATAGAGTTGACCACACCTTACAGTTTTTGTGCCTAGGTGTTCCTTTTTACTTCTTCCTGTCAAACTTGGCTTCTATCTTGTCTACTTCACTCTTATTTCAAGGACTGTAATAATTCACATGCTGCTAATCTAAGGACCTTCATTGCTTCGCACTCAACTTGGACTCTCAGTGATTCAAAGCATGTGGCAGACAGTCCTTCATGAACTCTATCTTTCTCTAGTTTTAAAACCACATGACTTCTTCCCTGACTTTACCAATTACTCTTCAGTCTTCTTTTCTAGTTCATTCTCCTCTATTCCACATTAGATGAGATATTCTGATACTAGAGCCTTTTCTCATGCCAGGGTCTTGTTTTGGAAATTTTTTTACCCTAAATGCTTGGATTTGCATATTTTTGTTGGGATGATTCCCAAATGTACATCATCAGACCCAACTACACATCATTTCAAATCCCACATTCCCTCAATGAACCTGTGTTAAAAGATTGGAGTCGCTGAATGTGGATAAAGATGGTAAAAAGGAATTAAGGAATTAGCTCTTTAAAGTCTTCTAAGCCTGGCTGAGAAGTTCTGAGTGTGTCACTGAGAGAGGAGATGTCAGGAATTTACCCCAAGCTGGTTACTGTCTCTGAAGTGAGTGGTCAGGACATTGCATGTGTGTAAAGGCATTGGCTTTGAACTTGGCTTTTAATCTAGAGGGAAGGACTTGTTGCAGACTGTGGCGTCTAAGAATGAGAATTGGAAGGGCTACTGCATCTAATCTCAAGGCAGCCTCCTCAGCTTTAATGAAAGATCAAATGATATAAACTGGCTTTAATTCTGAGTAGCTCTTGAGTCTATGTTCCTTCCATGCTGCACTGATTCATTACACAGGCTAGACTAGGCTAACACAGAAAAGCTTATTTTTCAGTCATACAAAGTCCACTGTGGATAGAGCAACCCTCCATGGCAGCTGTGCTTTGATGTGTGATGACTCACAGATACCAGCTACTTCCGTGTTGCATATCTACCATCTTGGCACACAGGCCCTGGTCAATGCCCAAAGTAAAGAAAGAAACAAGAGGATGGTGAGGAACTTCAATCCATGTTGATGCAGGTCACTTTCATTTAGGACATATTAGCCAGAATAAGCCACAGAACTCTGCCTAACTACAAAGGGCTGATGAGTCATTTCTTTGTGTGCCCAGTTGGAAAGAACATCAAATGATGTTGAGCAAACCCTCATAGCATTGTGTCTCCCCTGTCCAATGTAATATTAAAGTACAAGATCTGACTGTATGGGAATAGGGTCATTAGAGATTTGGAAGGCTAAGCAGCTAATTGAACAATAATTAAGTAAAGCTTTCTTGAGTATCTACTATGTGGCTGGCTTAGCTTTCAATGCCGAAGATTGAGGAGTGAACAAAGTACAGGAATTTACTGCTATCATGGAATTTACATTGCAAAATGAGAGGCAAACACACAGGAAACTCTATAAAGTAATATTTTTTTAATTGAAGAAGAATAGTTAGATGTTTGCAGAGAATCAACAAAGCTTTGTGTGACAGAGTTTCTCAGCAAATTTAGATTAAGAAGTCAGCATAGTTTTCTCTGAGGAGGTGATATTTACAGAATCTGAATGGCATGAAGACACAACCATGTGAAGTCAGGAGGAGAAACATTCCAGACAGGGAAGGTTAGCCCAAAGACTTTGCTGCAGAAATGAGTTCTGGGTGACAACAGAACGGAAAGTGGGTCATTGTGGGTGGGTCAGGGTGACAGAGGAGAACTGTGTTATTAGATAATGCAGGGCTAGGGAGGGATCAGCTCATGTAGGTGTTTAAATGCCAAGATGAAGAGTTTTGAGTCTGATGGGAACCCATTGGGGAGTAGTAAGCAGCAGAATGACATGATCTGATTTATGTTGATGACTGGCATAGCATAGTCTTCCAAGCCTGTGCATTCCTGAACCCCCAAAATAGAAGCTACAATGACAGACATCTGTGTGAGAGCCAAAGGCAATATCAGAATTGAAAGGTGCTAAGCTCCACTTGCTTTCAATGGGACTGCCAGAGAAATACATTGTTACTGAAAAATGCCAGTGTTGGCAAAATCTAGTCTTATCTGAAAAGCTAAAAGAAAACTGCAGGTGTGTAAAATGTGACCCTGGTTTTAGCAAACTCAAGTAACTCCAGCTGGCATTTAAACTGGTAGTATACATCTGGCTCTCATTCTGACGGGAGAAGAGCCTCAGAATACTTTTACATGAAAGAGATTGAGTCAAGACAAGTCAGGGTCATGGTGATGACTGATGCTTTGTCAGCCCAGCCTTAGAACAAGATGGGGGAGAGGAAGTACTAGCGGCTGGCATTTTGGGGAGATGTTTTCATGATGCTCAGAAGTGGCAACATCAGCCAACAGAGGCAGATGGAAAATTCTCCACTTGGACTGTCAGAACTGCTTCATGAGAAAAGTTACTGCTGCAGATGATTTCTTATGTAGATATATGCGGTGATACAAGAAGGAAATGGTTTCGGGGTATTTATTTCAAACCTTGTTTCTGAGGACCCAGAAGTTCAAAGGAAGTGCTGCAGGAGTATCCATGGCCATAAAGAATAAGGGGAAGAAGTTATATTCCAAAACACAAGGTCACTTTGAAAAATGTCATCCAAAACTGTGTTTCACGTATTATGTATTAAAAAATATTGGGGTTCCACAAGAAATTTTATCTGAAAGAAATATTCTCACTGCTAAATGTATGTTTAAATGCAAGAAAACCAAATACAGAGATATAAGATCAGAAACCATGTAAATCACATACATCTATGTGATATTCTATGTTCCTTTATTTCATCCTCATAAATTTTCAAGATAGCTACTCTCAACCTCAATCAGCTACTATTCAAGGTCACATTGCCAGTAACTTGTCAAGATAGGTTTTAAAACTGGATCTCTGACTTCAAAGACCACCCATCCTTTTTTTATTTCATTATTCTGCTATGTCATGCAGGATGACCCCATATCCACCATTCACTAACTTTGTGATCTCCATTAGATACCAGCTTTTCTGAGGCTCAGGTTCATCATATATTAAAGAGAAATATGGTCGAACTCAATAAAACCAATAAACTCAATAAAACCAATAAAACCAAATAAACCAATAAAAACAAAACTGATCTCAATAAAACAAATCTCATTATTTTGAGTTTCATATGACGCAATATGTTTAGAGGAAGAAACTAGCAGAAACCAAATATTATGCTAGACATTTTTACATATATTGACTCATCAGATAATCACAGAGATCTTATGATGTGGCTGATGATGCTTAACTGTATAGATAAGGAAATTGGGTACAGAATAACTATCAGATTAACCATGTGAGCCCAAACAGCCAGGAGACACGGGTCTCCTTGTATGCATGTGAACAGGACTTTGACTGCTTACTATGTTTTTAAAGGGTTGAACATCATAAATCAAGCTAATAAATACCTATGTTACCTGCTCTTATATTGACAAATACAACTTCAAAAAACCCATATGTACAGTTTCTTTATTACTGGGTGTCAATATGAGTGCAAAAATATCAAAGTAGACTGAATTTAATTAATATTGTGTATGTCTGGGTGTTATACTGAGGGAAAGATAATATTTGGATGATTTGATTAAATAAAAATGAATATAATGAATAAATAGTTTTATATTTATTTCATAATTTACTTTAATTATCTTTATTTCAGTAATATTACTATGTTATATAATACTAATTTTTACATATTTAATTTTGTCAGTAATTTTCTGGCTGACTAAAAATAAATGTAAATTCATTCAAAGGTTGGTAAATGTTAACACATTTTCATCTGAAATGTAAATTTCAGCATGTATAAAATATAAACATTAAAATTATTTTATACCTATTATTAAACAATATTTTTCTTTCTAAGTATTCAAACTGACCAATAGAACTGAAAGCTAAAGTTCACATTTAGATGATTTAGATTATTTTCATATCAAGTCATTCCAATAAAGTTAGTGTTGTTTTGTTTTCAAATATATTTCTACTGAAAATTTTTAAAATAGAACTTTTCAGCTCTGGCATTAAGTTTGCATCTAGTCGCCAAATTAGGAAATTAGTATTACCCTCATGTATCTTATTTATAAACCAACAAATATATAAATGTAAGAGTAATACGAAATATTTAGAGTTGAAGAATGTTCCTTAGTTGCTTTATGTGGCTACTATGTGCAAATCCTAGAAGTCTAGAGATTTATAGAGTACTCCCCTGCATAGAGTTAATTCAAGAAGGAATATGCAGATGCTTAGAGTTAAGGAGCCACTATATTGGTCCTGAGAGTTTGATTCCAGGTTACTGAGGTGTTTATGTTTAAAAATAAATAATAAATAAAGATTTTTTCCTGTATGTGTGTGTGTGTGCATGTTTTGTGATATAAGTGTCTACGTAATTCTAGAGTCAACCTTTTTCTGCAAAGAATCAAATAGTACCTATTTTTTGTTTTGCAGGCCATGTTAATGCTGCCATTTTAGTGCAAAAGAAGCCATAGCCAGTATGTAGACAAATGAGTGTGTCCTGATTTGGCCCACAGCAGAATGAATTTGGCTCATGGGCTGTAGCATGTGGGCCTCTGCGCTTAGATGGGATCCTAAAAAAGTTCTGTTTTTTTCTAGGACCAAGAAAGTCCCTACATGTTGCTATGCCTTATAAACAGGAAGGAGATTCATAGATATATACCAGTTAAAAAACTTGTCGGAGCAATTGTAAACTTATTGATCTGCTCTTTGAAAGCAAAGCTCAGTGACACATTCACTTTGCATAATCAGCTTTTCTCAGATAGACAGCTTGGTCAAGTATTTACACATTAGACTTGTTAACTGAAAATTTGTACTAATCTTAGGTGATCAGAGGTTCTCAGATTCTGCTATGGTGGCCCTCGTCCTTAAATGCCTGTTTACTTATTTTTATTTGGCTTCTTCACTGATATCGTGGGTCAGAAAGACTTCTGACCGTAGAGCATGCCCACTTGCCTCAGAACAGTTATAATAATACCACGCCACCACCAATAATAATGGTTCTAAAGGAATGATCAGGAGATACTCCCTATGATTCATGCATATGATAACTCACATAGTTAGAGAAAGAGCAATCTGTAATCTTCTAGTGAAAATTTATAATCCATAGCATTCTGAGGAGCTCAGTCTGTGAAATATGGGGCATGATGGGGACAAATGAGTGGGATCATCCAGTTAATATTTGTTAGCAAGGTAGACTCTCTGGTCACTTGCCTATAAAAAGGGGAACATAAGAAAAACTTTAATGTTGTATAAAATGAGTGAAGCTTTGTAAAACGCATTTTCAGAAAAGTTCAGGAACTACATTAATATTAACTAAGATATAATATTCTTACTCTTTATATCAATATTTCAGGAGGTCAGAGATAATAGCTTTAATAATTTTCTTAATGTGTCTTTTTTCTCTCTTCCCTTTCTAGCACTGAGAATCAGAAAGTCAGTGGTTACGGAAAAAAAGCAATATATAATCTATCCAGGGTCCTCATGACCGTAGAACCCAACACCTCTTAAGGCTTCAAGCAACAGACTGTGTAGTTCTTTTTAAAGTTCAATTTGTTTCCTGCATTGTTATTATAATGTGGCCTTTCAAGATGTTTTGGCATTAGCTTGCAGCACATACTTACACTGGGAGTTAATATATGTTAAGTCAGTTCCAAGTTTGGAAACAATCCTTGCTGATTTGAAGGTAATATATGGTGGTTGTCGTTGGAAATGTGTGTGCAGGTGCACTGTATGCCGACAATGTGCAATTGGCATTAACATTAATCACAGATTTGAATTTGGCAGATGCTAGATTTTATAACAAGTATAATCTAGTAGTACTACAAAAGACAGTTATAAAACTTCTCATTTTTTCTGAGTGACAAATTAGAATGTAATTAGAATCACAAGCATGAAGATGTGTGTGCGTGTGTATTTTTGTGTTAAATTTAACTTTTCTGTCTCCTTCTAGGGCTCCTATCAACCAGTTGTAGTGTCTTAATTTTACAGTTTTCTTGCCATATCCAGATTTTGAATATACTTTCCATCTCTGAATAGATTGCCTCAATAACCACAGTACTGGGAGCTCCTTTAGGCTAGAAATTGTATTGTTCAGTTCTCCATTTCTGTGTTTCCAGTAGCTAATTCATGTTCTCCTCAAGAAGAAAGGTAGTACCTTCCTATAATTCAGACCTATTAAGAATTTGTCCCATGACCTCTATTAAAGTGGGTACTGTGTAATTTTACAAATATTTCTCTTGACATACTGGCCCACATAAATATAACACCACATTTTCTATAACTTCCTTATATCACTTAAAGAAGGCAAAACCAGGGATCTCTGCAAAATTAAGTTATTTATTCAGCACATATTTATTGAACATGAACATTTATTGAACATTTATTGAACATATATGAAGGGCGTTAAGGGATAGAGCAGTAAACACAGAGGTTTGCACTGATTAAAATTATAATAGATGTAAGAGTCCTAAAACTACCTAAGAATTTAAGTGTAAAAATCAAAGAGCCATCAAATTAATGGAACTTTCTATGTGCCAGGAATTTTTTGAAGTGTTGTCTAAATAATAATTAATTTACTCCTTAAAATATTGTTGTGATTTTAAAGTTTTTTTTTTTTTGTTTTAATTTATTTGACAGATCACAAGTAGGCAGAGAGGCAGGCTGAGAGAGACAGGAGGAGGCAGGCTCCCTGCTGAGCAGAGAGCCCGATGCAGAACTCGATCCCAGGACCCTGAGATCATGACCTGAGCCGAAGGCAGAGGCTTTAACCACTGAGGCACCCAGGTGCCCCATTGTGATTTTAAAAAGATAAAACACATGCACAGAAAAATTAGTAGTTTCTTCGCATAGTATGTAACCAGCCTAACCACAGTTTTGCCCAAGTTGCTTAGCTCCAGAGCCCACATTCTTATTCCTTTCACTCATGGTGTTACTTGCTCCAAAATAAATAAATGAATGAATAAATAAATAAATAAATAAATAAATAAGGCAACTCTTCAGTCAGATAAATGACTTGCACTGTTGTTTTTATGATGATTATTTCCCATGACCAAGCTTTTGATGTGTGATAGCAGCAAAGAATTCAAGGTGATATTGCCTGTCAAGAACGTGGAGTCTGAATATTCTTCTATTTTATCGTTGTAATATAGAACCATATGCTTTGGCAATCAACTGGGTGAAGGGCAGGAGCAACATCCTCATAAAAACTGATGAACGAAAATTTTATGCCAAAAAATAGTTGTCACAGATTTTCCTGAGGGTCAGCATGAGGTTAGCAGGACCAGAATTTCACCCAGGAACCCGTTCTGAGTCAACTCCAAGACAGAAACAAATATTTGAATGAAAAATTGTAAAAAAAAAAAAAAAGTATTAAGACCATCCGTGTAGTTATAAACAAACAAGAAATTGCACAGCATGCATTGAATATCTGATTTGAATGTACAGAATATTCTAGTCATACTAAAAAAGAATCTGATTGCAAAGTGTTCTGGGAGGAAACCAATGAGTTGACATGTGCTCAGGTTGAAGGAAATATGCCACAAAGTATGATTTCTATTGGAGTGGACGATCATCAGCTACGCATAATGAATTCATTTCAATAACAAGTAAGTTGGATCTATTCCTTATTTAGAACAATGAAATGGTGTCTTTGGCATACAAAATGTATGTTCTGGTAGAAGTAGACAAGATTTTAAGTCCTACTGATATTCTTTTAGAAGGAAAAACATTATCTGATTTTCATACTTATGTTAATTAATTGTACACATATAGTGCAGCTTTACTTTTTCAAACAGACAGAATACTAGGGTTGTTATCTAGAAGGACTGTATTGTCACATGTGCATGTAAATCAAAAATCTCCAAACCAACTATTATTTACTAAAAAAAGTTGATATGTTATCTCCATCTTCCTGACTTTTGTGTCTCTCAATTACTTTCAGTCTTTGGGTCAAAGTTAGGATAGTATTTAATGAATACATTCTTTCAAATTCCAACAAGAACTTCAAGACTTTAAGAAGTTACATTTTAATAATTGCTGATGATGTGATTCACACCAACTCTCTCACACAGATAGACAAGAAGGACAAGGAAAGTTTCACAGAATTTGTATTAAAGTTGGCTTGAAGGAATTGGGATGCTATCAACACAATGAAGAGTTGTGGGGTCAGTCTGAGAAAAAGGCAGGAACATTAGGTCTGCTTTTCCAATTGAGTTATTGCTGATTCCTAAAGAAGACTTAACAGGGTTTTTGAGAATCTCACAAAACTGCAAGAAAAAACAAAAACAAAAACAAAAACAAAACATTCCTACCAAAGAGGGAAGCTGTGGTAAAGGCTCATATCTCCACTGACACCTAGTTTGATGCTTGTGATTAGGCTGGTTCTGCCTTCACTGAGATAAAGGTCCAGCTTTGAATGGTCTCAGTTCCTGATATGATCAATGTGACCTGGAACTAGTTATGCTTTTTTCTTCTTTACTTTCAGATGCTAAAATCCTTCTAGAGGGAGAGGTCATTATGCAGAAGTTATCAAAATAACCATGCACACAAAAAGAAAATATGTAACTGAAAACTGATAGAGACAATTGTTAATATCGAGAACAGGGAATCTGTTTTCAGGAATATTTTTTTTTTCCTAAAGCAATGATTAATATAGCAACGGAACTAATAGAAATCGAGACAACAAAGAGATAATTGTAAACAATAAATAAATCTTGCTAAGTGTATTAAAGTCAAAATATAGTACCCAACTGTATTCCTATAGACCAGCAATAAAAACTTGGAAAATTCAAGAACAATATTAACTGTAGAAAGAAAAATCGATGGAGTGAACTTAGGAGCTCAAATTTAGCCTGAAACTTTCAGTTTTCAAAATACACCTTAAAGAGAATAAAAAGTAAGCCGCCAAAGGGGAAAATGAATTTCCAGCACAACAGACTTTGTTATTGTTTTGAGAATATATAAAGATATCTGCAAATGACTTGTAAAAGGCAAATGACAATAGAAAAATGGACAAATACTTGATCAAGTGTTTCACAAAGGATATCCAGATAAAACATTTGAAAATTGTTCCTTCTCACTAATCATAAGGAAAATGCAAATAAAAACTATAAACCTGTAATGAAATATCATTATTTCTACACAGTACCTGAATTGCCAAAATTAAAAAGACTATAGGGGCGCCTGGGTGGCTCAGTGGGTTAAAACCTCTGCCTTCGGCTCAGGTCATGATCCCAGGGTCCTGGAATGGAGCCCTGTATGGGGCTCTCTGCTCGGCGGGAAGCCTGCTTCCCTTCCTCTCTCTGCCTGCCTCTCTGCCTACTTGTGATCTCTGTCTATCAAATAAATAAATAAAATCTTAAAAAAAAAAAAGACTATGAGTGGTAAGCATTGACAAGGATAAGGTCAAGTGGAATTCTCATACACTGCAAGAGGATATTGGTATAACTACCTTTACAAACTGTCCGGTAGAGTTTACTGAAGCTAATCCTACATACTAGCATCTAATGCAATATATACAATAACACCATTGTATGTGATACAGTGATTACATTCAGAGGTGTATACCCAGCAAGGATATTTACACAGATAGGTCAATAAATACAAAGTGGTCCATAGAACATTTATAGCAACCAAATTCTGGAAACAACCCCAAATTGCAACAATGGAACAAATAAGCAAATTAATAATTATTTATATAATAAGTTAATATACATCCTTGAAAATAAATGTATTACAAATAAACACAGCCATATGGATCAATCATAAACATACTTTTGAGCCAAAAATGCCAGGAAAAATAGATATCATACTGTATAATCCTATTTATAAAACTTTCAAAAATGGGTAAAATCAATCTATGGGACAAGAAAAGAGGAATATAATGAAGTTAATGATTGAAACAAGGTAGAAGGGAGTATCTAGATGTGTTAGTACTATTCTATTCATTAACTTTTATGATATTATATGGATATGTTCATTTTTTGGTTAATTTATGGAGCTTCATAGCTCTGATTTGTCTATGTTTCTCAATATATGTTATTAGTCAATACAAGCTATTTCACAAGGTTAGAAAAGCTTTAACATTCAAATTATCAAAAGAAAACCGCTCATTACATATTCCTATTTTACTATTTTCCCATTATTTTGTAGGCCACCTGAAAATTGATTATACAGGACTTGGCTCTCAAGGTGGTATTAAGGTTCTCATTCATATAAACATCAGTAAACTGGGGATTTATATAAAACTCACACAGCTTAACCCCAACCAAATACTTGTCCATTGCGTCTGCAGTCAATGGAGTATAGGTAAAATAACAGCCTTATGCTAGTTCTGAGATTCCACCATAAGATGGTAAAGAGTATGACAATGTTAAATATTGGAACAGCACTTCTGTAAACACACTTTGTCCTTAAGAAGAATATTGACTGCACAAATTTGGGTTTACATTTTAATTTTAATTGGACAGCAAATAAGAAGTTGGCTTAGAATTTGACAGAAGTAGCAAATTACCTTTTAGGTGGGGCAGAAAGTAAACGGCCTTCAAAGCACAGTTGTAGAATACATAAAGGTGAAATAAATTGCAAAAAATAGTATTCACTTCTTGGAGAGCACTTAGAAATGCCCTGGAAGATGACATGTATCTTACCGATTTTTAGAATATAAAGCATTTTGTAGGAAGACATTCCTGGAGGTTTTTCTTTCAATATGAAGCCTCTCT
Source organism: Lontra canadensis (assembly GCF_010015895.1). NCBI lineage: Eukaryota > Metazoa > Chordata > Mammalia > Carnivora > Mustelidae > Lontra > Lontra canadensis. The sequence continues at coordinate 59,109,207 of NW_022630995.1, read as the reverse complement.
AAAATCCAAGGCAGTTGACTTTGGTTTAAGTCTCTGAATGCTTTTACAGTGGAGGCCAGAATATGATGTCTGGACTTCACACTTTAGGAGAGAGACACATATGTCCCCACTGCTCAAAGTGTGGGCTGCTGACAGATCCCAGCTGAGTCCCTCCCGGGGAATTATCTATTGCAGAAGAAAACTGCTGGGAACATGGCTAGACTTCTCCCCCTGCAGTCGCCTATCCATGACGATGAGCATTAAAGAAATATTGCACCAGATAAGTTAAACAGGCAAGAAAGACTTTATTTACAACTGTTGCAAGAGACATCCTGATCTGCATTAGAGGAGAGGAATTGAACTCAACCCTACTGAAACAAAAGGTGGGAAAGTTTTTAAGCACTGGATGAAGGAGCGGAAAAGTACTGAGAATGTTACATTGATCATTATGACTGGCCATCTGTGTTTGCGAATTGTCTCTTACCATTATTAAGCTCCTACCCTCTCACAGCAATTATGGGAAGATAGGGGTGTTGTATTTCTTGATGATATTTCAAAGGGATAGTTCCCAGGTCCTTGATAGAGACATTCTTGGGTTGTAAAGTGGACAAGTTCAACTCCAGGGGCCCCATGAAATCAGCTGAATTTTCTGTTAAACTGTTTATCAGTCCAACTTCTTCCTCTGCCCAATCCTGCTTCTCAATCCCTCCCTCCCTGAGAGGTATAGCTCCTGAGAGTGATCTGAAACAGACTTTCTCCAGGCAAATGGACTCAAAGCTTGCAATGAATCTGCCTGAACACACACCATCTCCACTGCTTTTACTAGAACAAAACCACTCATTTTTAAAAAGTTAGGTGTGTAGCACCTTCTCAAAAAATACCCATCCTCTCTTCTCTATTCAACCTAATAAGCAGCTTGAACACTGATTTAATTTTTCCTCTTCTGCATTTTTACTCTATCCCTGAACTGAGAATATTATTTCCTGATTTTCCCTCCACTAACATAAACCACTGAATGAAGTAAAGGAGCCATTTTTAATACATCTTTGTGTTTTGGTAACTATAATACCTGGATTAGGAACAGGCATATTACAAATATCAATTAAACTTATTTTAGAATGAGTCCTGATTCTACTTACTGTCTTCACCATGAAGCTAACTAGATCATTTTGTTTTACTTTTGATTGAAAAGATAAAACATGTGTGTGTCCAAAAAGGTTTTCATGTGGTATCCAACTAAGATCACATCATGTGCACACACGTGTTAGTGTTTTAACTTGGACAATAGGAGAGCTGCATTTTAAAATACCTTAGTTTTAAAAGACTAACTTTTCCATTCATTTTTTTTAATCTTACAAATCTAAGCTGAATTGTTTTAGCTCCCTTAAACACTCTTCAAACCAAATATTACAGTTACTTTAATACTAAAGATGAATTTTAATTCATTGGTAAAGGTTAAAGAGTAAGGGCGGTAGGAGTTTCCAGAGACCTCCAGGTTGCAAATATAGAATTTGAAATGTTTTAATATAACTCCTTTTACCCCACTGGATTCAACTATGAATACAAATGTTTTTGAAATAACTATGGCAAAGGTAAAAAGCAAGGAAAATACATGATTTTTTGCATACCTTACAGAAAGTACTTAGCAAAGAAGGCTTAACTGCACTAAAATATAAAAACCTAGCCCATCCATTAGAAGCATAATAGAAGTAAGTTAGGTTGATCAGCCAATCAATGGATCATCTAAAAAGACTTCATGACATGTAGAGAAAAGGGTGTGATTATGGTGATGATGTCACTTTGCACTGTGCTAAACTGACCAAACTTAAAGAATATATTCACTTCTTTGAGATTATTCCTGCCAAAGAGAACACTGAATTCACTCAAAACAGGTTCATAATTTGGTAAGTCTGGAAATTTGAAACAAACAGCATGGCTTAACTTTAAAAAAGAATGTTGGGCAAAGGGTGCCTAGGTGGCTCAGTCAGTTAAGTGACCAAGTGACTGACTCTTGATTTTGGCTCAGTTCATGATCTCAGGGTCCTGAGATTGAGCCTGGTGTTAAACTCCACTTTGGATGTGAAGCCTACTTAAGATTCTCTCTGCCCCTCCCCTTTTTCACATGCTTGTCCTTGTGCTATGCACCTGCTTTCTCTAGCTCTTTAAAAAAAAAAAAAGAAAGAAAGAAAAAAAGAAAAAAAAAAAGATGGGTAAAAGATTATATTGTTTTAAAAATTAGAATATTCATCATTAAATAAGAAATTAAATCATTAAATAGATAAATAATAAATTAAATAAAAGCACCTTAAATTTAACTAGTAGAATGTAGTTAAGGTATTTCTTGGAGGGAAATTTATAGTCCTGATGCAAATTTTAGAAGATAGAAAATGTTGAAGACTAATAATCCAAGAGTACCACTTAAAACACTGATAGCAGAACAAGTAAAACAAATATAGATAACGTGAGAAAATAAAGAATAAGCATGAAAAAAAACAAGTGAATTTTTTTAAAAAAATTATAAAAAGGATCAATAAGTTAAAAGCTAGTTCTTTGAAAACATACATCTCTGTCAGATTGGTCACCATAGAGGAAAAGATGTTCATAACACACATATAAGGAAAAAACTGCATTATGAATTATTATATAATGTTTTGGAAAACTTAGATCAAAAGGACAATAACCTAGAAAAACATCTCACCAAACCTGACTCAAAAATAAGTAGAACCCTCAAACACACTAGACAAGTATGCATTTATAAGCTAACATCAATAAATAAATAATTACCCATCAATCCAAAATCAAGTAAAAAACAAGTTTAAAAAAAAAAGAAAACTCTTTCATTACCATGAAAGACTTGCCTTAGCCCATGTAAATATTACACTGATTTGTTCATGCAAATTCTGTAATATTTACATGTGTCCAAAATCAGATTAAGACAAACTGCTCCCCACCACACACACAAAGAAACTAGAAAAAAGAAAGAAAGATAAAAGGAACTACACGGAGCTAAACCTATGACAGAAATGACAAAACAAATCATCCAGGAAACATATATTGCTACATAAGTAGCACTAGATTAACAGACTCTTCCTAATGGAAAAATATAGATGATTAGATCCTTCTTAATTCCACACACAAATCAATCTGAGCTTGATTAAAACCTTAAATGTAGAAAGAAAACTATAAAATGTTTAGCACAAAACATATTTTTATAACCTTGGCAAAGGGGATAATTTCTTAAACAGAACATGTAAAGAAAAAAGCATAATTGGAAGAATGAATACATTTGGTTACACTAAATTTTAAAAATATTAACAAATAAAAGACACCATAAATACAATGGAGAATCACACTCCATATTTGGCACATAACCAACAAAGGCTTGAATCTAATATATGTAAAGAATATATATGTTTTATATCTTTCTATCTATATGCACACATACATATCAACATAAGAAAAACAAATATCCTAACAGAAATATAGCAAGATAGGCAATATACAGAGGAAAAAATATTAATGACAAACAAAAAGAAGAAAAACATGAAAGGATGTGTATTTTCACTAACTACTGGAAAAAAAATCCCAATTTTAAATAAATTATATTTCATATCTTGCCTTTACAGATTTGCAAAAAAATAATGTGTTAATATTCTTAACAAGATGTTTTGGCCAGGATACAGAGAAATGGAAACTCATTATTGGGAATGAAAATTGTTACAAACCACTTTAGAGCTATAGGAAAATGGCTGGTAACTTGTAGCATCATATAGTTTCTGAATGAGTACTCTGTATCTTAATGTCTATTATGGAGAAGCACTCATATATACAAAAGAAAAAAAAAAGGTTTCATTGAAGCCATGATTGTAATACCCGAAGTGGAATAAACTGTTTCTCAGTAGAGGAATAAATTAATAAATCATGATTTATTCATAGAATCATGTTCTATATAACAGTTAAGATGACTTATATTCAAACGTATCAATATGGATACATCTTAAAATCATAAAAGAGTGAATAAAACAGTATGATCCCATTTATGTAAATTTTAAAGCACACAAAACAACAGCAACTATATTTATGGTTTTTCTTAGACTGGGTTCCTTGAAATCTCACTCTGGGATAGAGAGATGTGTGCAGCAGATTTAGAAAATCTTTCCCAAGGGAGTTATAAAGAACAGGGAAGTGCAGAATGGGGCCAACTGAGAAGCCAAGTTGCAATTTGGTTGTAACTGAGGTTTCAGACCGTCCTACAGGAAGTTTTGGAGCTAGGATGGCTCCTCAGAGTTATTCCACATAGAGGCAAAGGGGCTGAATATGTATTTGCATTATCCAGCCTTTGGCCACATCAGGGATAGGTCGTGCTTCAGAGCTGGAAGCAATGCTCAGCCTGGAGCACAGCTGGAAGCCAGCAGCTCTGATGCCAGTTGTTGAGAGATAGGTACTTGGAACCTGAGTGGAACACCTCCATTTGTATCTGTGCAATAAAAGTATTGCAGACACATAAGAATGGGAATGATGTATGTGGACTTCAGGCTGGTGGTTTCCTATGAAGACAGAGACACAAGAAGGGGAAGGGTGAGAGACAAGGCTTTAGGTGGGGCTGCAATATTTTATTCATTTTAAAAAATGATATGGAAACAAATATAAAAACTCTACTTGTTGGTGTGCCTCCTCCCATTACATCACTTCATATTTTTATATGCTTGAAATGTTCCACTTCAAAAAACCTACTCATATTGCAGAGTGATAAAATGGCATTCAAAAAGTAGCCCAAAAAAGCTTATCTAAAAATAGAGAAAAATGTATATATTTTAATTAAGGCATTGAGGGCTTTGGTCACAATGTGATGACTGTTTTCAAATCACAATTGAGATTGCAGTTGGCCAGGTACCTTAGAAAGTTATTTATATTACATGCATTCCCTAAAATCTATTTTTACTTAAAAGGTTTATATATCCAGTTATTTATCAATCTTTTCAGTTGCTACCATGGCCTTTCTCGGAGTACATACCTACTGACTGTGGTTCCATGTAATATTTTGTCCTTGTTTTGGTTCTCCCCTGCTATAGATTGAAATGTGTCTCCCCACCCTTTTAAACTGTTGGTGAGAATGCAAGTTGGTGCAGCCACTTTGGAAAACAGTGTGGACATTCCTTAAGAAATTAAAAATAGAGCCCTATAACCCTGCAATTGCACTACTGGGTATTTACCCCAAAGATACAGATGTAGTGAAAAGAAGGGCCATCTGTACCCCAATGTTCATAGCAGCAATGTCTACAGTCACCAAACTCTGGAAAGAACCAAGATGCCCTTCAACAGACGAATGGATAAGGAAGATGTCCATATATACTATGGAGTATTATGCCTCCATCAGAAAGGATGAATACCCAACTTTTGTATCAACATGGACAGGACTGGAGGAGATTATGCTGACTGAAATAAGTCAAGCAAAGAAGATCAATTATCATATGGTTTCACCTACTGTGGATCATAAAGAATTACATGGAAGTCACTGGGAATTGGAGAGGAGAAGTGAGTTGGGGGAAATCATAGAGGGAGACGAACCATGAGAGACTGTAGACTTTGAGAAACAAACTGAAGGTTTTGTAGGGGAGGGTGTGGGGGATTGGGTGAGCCTGGTGGTGGGTATTATGGAGGGCAAGTGTTGCATGGAGCACTGGGTGTGGCACATAAACAATGAATCTTGGAACATTGAAAAAAATAACATTAAAAAAGAGAGAGAAATGTGTCTCAAAATTCAAATGTTGAGGCCTTAACCACTGATGTGATGGTATTTGGAGGTGGAGCATTTTGGAGGTAATTAGACTTCTGTCCTTATAATAATAAAAAAGAAAGATCAGAACTCTTCCCCTCTACCATGTGAAGACACAGGCATAACATGGCCTTCTGCAAGACATAAAGAGAGGCTTCATCAGAAACAAACAAACAAACAAACAAAGAAACAAAACCAAAGCAAAAACCCATACTGGTGCCCTGATCTCAATCTTCCAGCTTCTGGAACTGTGAAGAACTAAATGTCTTGTTATTTAAGTCACCCAGTATTGGTATTCTGTATGGCAATCAAAGCTAAGATACCCCCAGAAGCAGATGCAGAGACCATATTCTGAATACATTTAATTTATCAGGAAAGAAGCATTAGTAGAAAAGTAGAGACAAGAGATATGGAAGGCAAGGCAGCCAGAAAAGTGTTAGTTATAAGTCACAGCACTACTGTGGGTAAGCCAAACTGGAGTCCACTGGAGAAATCTAGAGATCAGTATGGAACATGGCCTTGAGAGATATTCTGCCCATGGGGCTATGGACTAGGGTATTTATACAACCATTTCTGTCAGTCATTTGTTGATGACTATTCCCAGTGGATGTCCATTCTAAGGAATTTCCGAACTTCCAGGCTTGTGGGCCAAGAGTGTTCTGCAGGCAGTAGGCAAATGCAACATTGGGAAGTTACCTGGTGTGCGTGGAGATGGCAAATGCCAAGGATTGCATGTAGAGAACCAAAGGGTTTTGCTCAATTTCTTTTATCCAGCCACATCTCTACTCAATCACCAGTTTTTGTTTTTATTTTTTTTTTAAGAAGAGCAAGAGCTTAGAGAAATTCCTCTATTTTAAAGCTATCTCACCCACAGATAATTTACTCTTTTTTTTCATAGAAACATCTTTTATTAGGCTTTCCAAATAATTTAACACTATTTTTGCATGAAACTGCACACTACTTAATAATTAAATTACATAATTGCAACAACAAGCACACTTAGTGTCAACAAGTTTGGAAATAAAAGCTCTTGGCTCATGGTAGGGTTACATCTCAAGTTCTGGCATGAAAAGTGCATGGGCAGATTGCCTAGGCGCATTCAGCATGCAGTGGGCACCAACAAGTACAAATTCCAGAGGGAGTGATGTTTAACGGTCCAATGAGTCTGTTGAGTAGAGGTATGTATAAATAATGCCCAGCCTATAGGAAAAAAGAAATTGTTATGGCAGAAAGAAATTGTATTTTAGTTCCAAGAATAGTAAGTCTCGATAGAGTTGTGGGAAGTACAGTAACTTTGCTCAGTTAGGTACTTTTTCTCATGATTGTATTTCCCACCAAAATGAAAAGAATGGGCTACAGAAAATGTAACTTATGTTAACTAGAGTATGCAAGCAAATATCTTTTGGGGATTCATGCAGTTTCACTCTTATTTTTACATTGGGTTAATTGATCTCTTTGGGTTTGCTATTTCTTTAGAACCAGATTGAAAAGAAAAAGCCATGGTTATCATTTGCCCTTAAAGTGTCATTTAGCTCCACTGAGCTTTGTTAGGGAACTATATTTACATTTTGTGCTTTTTAGGTAAACGTTGGGCAAAATCAAGTGTTTGTGTTAGAAGATGTGTTTTAGCACTATGAATTGTTCTACTTTCCTGCCAAAGTTAAAAACCTTAAAAATCATCACATATTCTTGGGCAGAAGATTTGTATAGGTTCCAAAAGAAGGTAGCTTGAGTTGTTTTCAAAGACAGAATGTTGAATTCTGCCCTCTGTGTGCCTGTGATGAATTCCACCTTCAAGGAGGGAATGGCTGTTTATTCATGTCAAGGTAACTAAAGAAAGTGTCATCTTTCCCTTTTGTTAGTAATACTTTTGTAAGTTATCCTGTGAAAGTCACGATGGGCATTAAATGACTTCTAATGTGTTGCTGGGGTTACTAGATTAGTTTTTATGCAAGAGTTCGGTCTTCTAAGGGCCCTGTAATCTGGCCCTTATTCTCCCCAGCAGTATTCCTCCTGCAGCTTCCTCTTCTAAAAAACTACTGCTTTTTGGCAACCACACAGGGAGCCCATACTGCTCCCTCAGCTGCCAAATTCTTCTCATCTCCTTTTTCTGATGCACTTTGAAGCTTCATTATTATGTTTCTGTCCCACCTCCTGGCCATTCTTTAGCAGGGGTCAGCTCCCCTTTCTATCCCCAGAGATTATTTGTAGACCTCCATCCTTCCACTTCTCTGAAGAGCTATGTGCAATGGCATGAATCATTCTGAGAGAGATTTAATGCCACAGGAAGAGGAAATTCACATAACCCACCTCCCAATCTTATCAGGGCTCCAGGATCCAAGGGATACTTGAAAAATTTATGAATAAAAAGTGGCTGGTGAATGAATTTTTGAGAAAATTATCACAGATACCAAGACTTATCTCATGAGCTCATTCCCCTCCACACAGGTTTAGACACAGCATTTTAGTAGTTTAACAGTTTAACAGAGTTAACCATCTGTATCTATGCCCATTCTGGCACTGTTTCAGAATATAGGGTAAGATTGTCCTAACTTGAATTGCATCTTCTTTCAATCTCACAGATTTTCCCCTCTTAAAGAAAAATAAAACATTTTTTAAAAGCAACTTCTTGAGATGCAAATGGCTACAGACACATGAAAATGCTTCACATCACTCATCACGGGGAAATGGAAATCGAAATGACAATGAGATACCACCTCATACTTGTCAGAATGGCTAAAATTAACAACTCAGGAAACAAAACAGATGTTGGTGAGGATGTGGAAAAAGGGGAACCCTCCTACACCGTTGGTGGGAATGCAAACTGGACCAGCCACTCTGGGAAACAGTATAGAGGTTCCTCAAAAAGTTAAAAAATAGAACTACCTTATGACCCAACAGTTGCACTACTTGGTATTTATCCAAAGGATATAAATATAGTCTTATGAAGAGGCACATGCACCCTAGTGTTTATAGCAGTGATGTCCACAATAGCCCAAATATGGAATAAAAAACACAGATATCTATCAACAGATAAATGGATAAGGAAGAAGTGGTATGTATGTATGCATGTGTATGCGCATGCAAACACACACACAGACACACACACACACACACACGTATATTACTCAACCATCAAAAAGAATGAAATCTTGTCATTTGCAATGACATGGATAGAACTAGATGGTATTATGCAAGTGAAATAAGTCCGTCAGAGAAAAATAAATACCATATTATTTTACTCAAATGTGGAATTTAAAAAATAAAACATAGGAGAGAATGAAAAATAAAATAAGATAAAAGCAGACAGGGAAACAAACCGTAAGAGACTTTACTCAGAGAACAAACTGAGGATCAATGGAATGAGGTGGGTGGGGGATGGAGTAAATGCATGATGGACAATAAGGAGGGTACTTGTAATGCCCACTGAGTTTTATATGCAAGTGATGAATCACTAATTCCACCCCTAAAACTAATACTACACTATATGTGAACTAACTTGAATTTAAATTAAATCTTGAAAGAAGAAAAAAGGAAGTCAGAATAATGTACTTTTCATCATTCATCCAAAGTCTCTATGAATTTATCAACAGATGACTAAAAACAAAACTAAGAAAGTCCTCAGGCAGAGCAAAATATTACCAGATGGAAAAATGGATCTATTCAAGGGAACAAAGAACACTGGAAATGGTAAATGCATGGATAAATACATAAGGTATTCTTAATTATTTAAATATCTTTGAAATATTGTTGACTATTTTAAAAATAATGCACATGCTGTTTATGACACAGGTATGACAACAAAGCACAGTAGAGGGGAAATAAAGTATACTACTGTAAATATATAATATAAAAATAAAATAATAATAATAATAATACAATAAAAAACAATTTATTACACATAAGACTGCCCTGGATCAGAAACTTCTCTACCACCAACTTCAACTCTCTTACCGATTTTGTCTTTTAATTTCCTCTTTTTCTTCTTTTCTTTCAAGGAAACAAAAAAGAAAGAACATAATTTCTAAACAGGTACCTCCAGGGAAGCAAATTCAGATGCCAATTTTTTTTCAGGGACTCCTAAGAATGAAAAACAATCATGACAACTTAGCTCATTTAGTTAAAAATATGGTACTTTGGAGGCAAGAGAGTCAATGTGGCTCGTGCAGATGTCTGTCTGGTTCCTTCTCTCCCCTTCTAGTAGTCTGCACTCCTAGTTATCTTTTGAGGAGGAAGAATCCAAAAGGACAAGGGGTGGTAGGCTTATTGAGTCAGAAGAGCAATCCAAATGTGCAAGCCTCATTGACAAATGTCAAGAAACTTAATTATGTAAAATATATAGGATCGAACAAAATGGTTAAGGACATTGAACACACAATTTCTTCACTGATTGCACACACAATTTCTTGAACTTGAAATATTTAATTTTTAGACAATTTAACAAAGATATTACCATCTGAAACACTAGATGGTATAAATTATACCTGTCTTTCAACTCTCCTAAATCAGTAAGACTTACAAGAAAGTAATATGCATGAATTTGTTAAATATTACTGTGTTTTGTGTTGAGAGAATTTATAATAAATGTGGTAAGTTATAATGAAAGCCCAAAAGACTCTATAATTTTAGAAGCCCCTATTTTTGGGTTGTCAAATCTTAAAATACAAGGAAATGAGTTTGTGTCATGTATTTATATTCCCTCTTTTTCAAAACATCTTCCAATAGCTACTGATTTACCCCAAACATACTAGCTTTTTGGTATTTAAAATGCTGTGCAGTGAAAATTAGTACACAGGATGATCTCCTTTGAGGATTATAATGCGCTAAAACACACAAATATTACAATGCTTGTAATACTTGCTTTCTGGTGATAAAGAAAATAAAGGTATTCTAGAACTGTAACAAACCTTCCCATATTCACTTAACCCATTCTTCTTACTAGCTGTTTGACCTTAGAGGCAATACTTATTCAATGTACTTAGGCTTAACTCTCTAAATATGGAGAACATAATAATACCTGCCATGAAGGGCTCTTATAAGAATCAAATGTTTTAGGGGTGCCTGGGTGGCTCAGTGGGTTAAAGCCTCTGCCTTTGGCTCAGGTCATTATGCCAGGGTCCTGGAATCGAGCCCTGCATTGGGCTCTCTGCTCAACAGGGAGCCTGCTTCCTCCTCTCTCTCTCTCTCTGCCTGCCTCTCTGCTTGCTTGTGATCTCTGTCTGTCAAATAAATAAATAAATAAATAATCTAAAAAAAAAGAATCAAATGTTTTAATCCATATAAAGCTCTTAGCACAGTACCAGGTGGTATATATTTGTACAGTTTATTTATTGTTATTATTACTACATCTAGTCATCATTCAACTATTATTCATTAGTACACTTTCCTGAGTTCAGTGAAAAAAAAAAAAAAAAGAATAGTAAATTAAACTGTTTACTTCCATGGAGCTCCCAATTCAGCATGGGAGGCAGCTGCATTTAAAACCAATTCCAGCAGCATCATGGTAGTTGTATCAGTCAAGTGCCATGAAGTATTTATTTACCTGCCATGTGAGGAAGAAGGCCTGTCTAAGGAAACTCATGCTGGCTAGATCTTGGAGGGATGAGTGAATTTCAGTGGATGAAGGGAAAGGAAAATAGAATGAAAGCAGGCATGGAGAAGGGAGCTACTTTGAAATTATAAGTAGTCTACTTTAGCTTGAATGTAGGATGCATTGAATTTAGGTCTGGCACAGACACTAGGCCATCCTTATCCTTGTGTGGGATGCTAGAAGACTGTACCAGTTAATTCCATAGAATATGAGAAACTTGGAGAACAGCGATGGGTTTTGAGGAAGGGAGATTCAACACCTACATAAGTGTATGCAGAAGAGAGATTTCTGGCTTCATTGAGAAGGGTAAATTGAAAAGATAAAAAGTGGAGACACTGAGGATGTTTGAATAATCCCAATGAAATCCTTTTGGCTAAAAGAATTCAAAAGAAGTGGAGATGCAGAAAATGGTGCAGCAAGAGGGACCTCATGGAGAATAATAAAAACACAATTAACTTAGGGGAGTTCTTATATGAAGAGAAAGAGCAAAGGGAGTTATAAAGTGCAGATGAAGAGCTTGAAGCTCAGATGGATTCAATGATTTTTCCAAAGTCAAATATCTTATAACAGTTATAACTTATTCCCCTTAAGCTTTCTTATTCTTGAAGCTACAAGGTCCTTTCTCCACAGTGTCTTCTGCTTCTCTTTTGGCCATGAAGATTACATGTGAAATAAAATCCAGGTAAGTAAATGTTGCCCTCCTTGGTTCCTAGGATATATTGTCAGTATTTAAAATGAAGCTGGTTTCATTCTACTCCTGATTTACAGCACATGCCACAAAGGAACAAGAGCATTGGTAAGCTCTGCTCTTCTCAACTCCACTGTGTCATGCACATTTAATTAGGAACAAAAATAGAAATGTATATTTAGCTCCTTATTCAGCAAGAACTGGAAAGCCACCAGATTATAGGCACAGCAGAATCCAAAGATTGACGTTTTGACAAAGCCTCCTTTCAGAAATGAACACTCAAGAATGATGAGTCAGGCAAATTACCCGTTAATTGCTGACCAGTTTTTAACTGGGTCAGCCCCAAATAAGGACACAAATTGAACTGGATGGAACAAATTCTTGTTACTTGGTTTGGTTCGGATGGACTCAGTAGAATTGGGATTAGATGACAAGAAACATTTTGGGCTGGATAGTGACACAGGTTTAATGACTAAAGTTATTAAAGAAAGAAACATCTATAACACAAGGCATTATCCTAGGAAAATTAAATATTTTTTTCACTATGTGTACACTACTTTTCGACTGCTTCATAAAATTTACCACAAACTTTGCAGCTTAAAACAACTCAAATATATTATTTCATGGTTTCCATAGTCAAGATTCCAGGCCAATACATGACCAGAGCATGTCCTCCACTCAGTCTCACCAGGCTGAAATCATAGTATTGGCTGGGGGTCTTTCAAGCTATGATTGTTGGCAAAATTCAGTTCCTTTGGACTGCATTATGGAGGTCCTTAGCTTCCTGAAACCAATTGCTATTCCCTGCAATTTAGTCCTTTCTACAATATGACAGTTCTAATCTTTAAAACCAATGAGGAGAATCCATGTTGCTTCAAATCTGACTTTTCCTCCCTCTAACTGCTTGATCTTCCTATACAGGGCTCATCTTTTTAGGTCGGGTTCATCCAGGATATCAGAATTTTTGGTTAAATTAAAATTAACTCTTTAGCAGTCTTAATCACATCTGCAAAGAGTCTTTTACCTCTGTCATGTAAAATAACTAATCATAGGAGGGACATTAATCATATTCATAGTCCTCTCTCTTCTCAAAGAAATATTCAAAACTATATACCGGGGGGGAGAAATATTGGAGTTCATTTAGAAACCTGCCTACCACAATGCATTTTTCAGTATATACCCCTAAAAGGTCTCAGACTAATGGGACTAGATGCAGTTGTGGATTAGTCCAAGAAACATTCTACTCTCAGGCAGGATGTGGATTCTAATCATTTCCATGCTATGGAAAATATAAGTTCCCAAGTTCTTCCTCTAAGAAATGAAGTTATTAACAATAAAAAAATGTCTTAGGGTCATGGGATTTTAATGATTATATTTTTAAAAGGAAGAAAGAAAACTCTTGGCATATAGTGAATGCTCAAAAGAGTTGGTGAATAAATTGCAAAATTGGCTTTACAGAAAGCCCTGTTCATGAAAATAACAAGAGCTGATATTTATGTTACTCTAAAGATAATGTCCCCAATTGTTTTAGTGCATTTTTAAAATTATAGGCATTTTAGGAAAGTTTTTTGATCTTTTTCTAGGCAATGTCTATCAGCTCTTTAAATTCCTGAAAATGCTATCCATGTTCTGGATTGAGAGCAACTTATTTTCTCCCCATTCCTGTGTGAACACATTATAGATTCAATATGCAGTTTAAGTTAAAAGCACTCACCATTAAGTGTTCCTTGTTAATTTTATTCTAGACAGTAGTAAATTGCAAGGCCCCATGCAGACCCTTATAGAGCCAAAATGCATTTTACGATAATAGATGACATTTATTTTAAAAACAAGTGTTGAAAATGCAGTTGCAATAGTAATTTACTGAATTAAAAATTCCAACCATTTCCCCATTTCAAGAGGTTTATGGTAAAACTTTCTAACATGTGACTAAATAAGCAAAATGCTAACTTTTAACAAATAAATAGGTCATGATGCATGAATAGAAATTAAAACATTTTGAAATATATCCTTGAGTCACACACTAACCAGTTATACATAGTAGACTGCTAAAACCCATTGGGGAAAAAAATCTATATATATAGCATATTAATGAAATCATTTCTTGTTTCTAGTGCTGTGGTCCTTCTAACTTGTTTCTATATGTGAAATATCTTGAAGCATCTGGGTGACTTAGTCAGTAAAGTGTCTAACTTTGGCTCAGGTCATGATCTGGGGTCCTGGGATGGAGCCCAGTATCTGGATCCCTGCTCAGCTTCTTCCTTTCCCTTGCCCCCTCCTCCCACTCATTATCTCTCTTTCTATCAAATAAATATAATAAAAATATTTTTAAAAACATAAAATATCTCTCATCTGCTCTTCTGCTATGTATCTCACATTCTGATTTCAGTTTTTCTTTTCAAACAAAACAAGAACATCTGTAACAAAACATAACCAGATAACCACATATAATCTCTTGATTTGCAGAGTCCTTCACATATAAGCACTCAGTATTTTCAGCACTGTGAGGTTCATTAAAAGCTAAAAAAAAAAAAGATGTTGGTATTTCTTTAAGTGTTCGCCTGCTTTTGTTTACAGACTATATTTGATATTTGAATGTTCTTGAAACTCCTGATTTCCCCCTTTCCTTTCAAAGGAAAACAGAAGTATCAGTGACACAATGACCAATTCCTTAATTCAAAGCAAGATAAAAATTCCCATAAAGGTATATTTATTGGTAATTCAAATGATATTCTAAATCTTTTAATCAAAATTGCAAAGAATTATAATTATGATAAACTGTAAATATCTACATGTTGAAATGGTTGTGTAACTTTAAAAAAATTATCAAATCAAATAAAAATTCTGTAGGTTTAATTATTTAATCACCATTATCAATTTTGCAAATACGTGAAAAGTATCAGCTTCCTATAATTGGGTCAGAGGTGACTGGGACCAATCAGTTGTGAATAACCAAGAAAGACTGGATATCTCTGAAAATCTGCTTTAGAGCATCAGAAAGGAAACCAGGAGGTGAACATTTATGAGAAAGAGCAAACTTAAATGTGAAACTGGCTTTTATAGCCTCTTACACCCTAATGGTACAGGTGAATTCCAGAAAAGCAGTTGAAATACTGAGAAGCCAGGCAGAAATTTTGATAGCCTGGTGGGACCACAGAGGAGGCAGAGAGAAACTGGGATACTCTGAACTGTGGTTTTGGACCCAGAGAGGCTGTATCTGGGACTAACAAGTTACGTGCAGAGCAGCTCACACAGGAGTGAAATGCAACTATGAATCATGCCAGCTCTAGGATAGATTGTGTTAATACTGGACTTCTTAAGCGTGCAGCCAGCTGTCATAAAAAAGACAGACTTTCTCTAGAAGAAGGGAGCCACATACTGGGCTTCAGATTATCTCTAAAATATCTATACACCAGGCACACCCTTTAACAACAATAATATGAAGAGACCAGGTGGAGGAGAACATGGAAAACTCAAGAAAATCAAAAGACCATATATAGCCACAAGATAGTCTTAGAAGTTAAATCATAAACTCAAATAATTAGTTTCCTAACAGATTAGATGAGGGTTAGATAGAAATTAGACATACTGGGTGTTATACACAGCTAGGGAATCATTGAACACTATATAAAAAATTAATGTTGTATTATATAGTGTCTAGCTGAACATAACTTAAAAAAAGAGAAATTAGACATGGTTGAAAGTTAAATATATAGCAGAGAGTGGAATACAATTCAAATGAAAATATTTAGACTAAATTGTGGAGACAAAAATAAATATAAGAAAGGTCATAAAAGATACATGGAATGGAGAGGGGGGGTTTCTAAGGTATGATATTATCTTCCAGAAGGAGAAGCAAGAAGGAGATTAAGAAATATTAAGGAATTTCTTCTCTGAATTTTCTAAAACTGATGAACAACATCAAAATGATTTCACATTCCTGAAGCAGTAGCAAAATATTTGAACAGAATACTGAAACAAAATAAATACAAGAACAAGAAATCCCCACTTAACCATATCATAGTAAAATTGCTTTAAAAAAAAAAAAGACATATTACCTTGAAAGGAACAAAAGTATGAAAGGCAGTCACTCTTTAGGGACAAAAACAAACAAAAAAAAAAGCAGAGAACAATGAAATGTTATATATAATTAACTGGTAATAAATAACCACTTACCTGGAAATCTATATTCATGGAAAACATCTTAAAAAGTAAATAAATAAATAAATACATAAATACATAAATAAATAAATATAAAATGAAAAATTTTCAGGCAAACAGGCACTAAAATAATTGGTTGCCATCTGGCCTAAACCATAAAAACAAAAGAAAACAAACAAACAAAAAAATAAATAAAGGGTTCAGAGTCAAAATGGTCTTAAGGGGAAGGAGATGCAGGAAGATACTCAGTACAAGGAAAGAAGAAGCATGTGGGCACATCTAAATGAATAGGGAGGGACCTCACAGTAAATTTATAAGGATAATAAAAGCAATTGTGATCTTCCAAGTTTCCCTGTATAATTAAAATGCGGATGCACATATAATTTAGGGGTTTCATGGAGTTCAAGTATTCTAAATTTCTTGTATTTCTGGCAAAGTGCTATTTTTATTAAACTAATAAGTAGATGAGGTATGTAGTAATTTTTCAGGTAATTACTAAAAGGAAAATGGAAAGGACATTAATACATTTAGGAAAGAAGTGGAATAACAAAATCATTGAATCTAAAAATGGACCTACATTTAAAGAAATTCAAGGCTGTGGAATAGCTAGAAAAAAGACAGATGCAGTTTTAACTCAAATACCTCATACAGAAACAAAAATAAATGAATTAAGTGCTCCAATGTAAAACAAATGGTTTAATTCTAATACCCTCCCACACAAACCTATAGCTTACAAGAACAATGCATTCAATAGGAATACAGACAGCTTGAATCAAATGTAGTGCATGTACTTTGCTAGACCAGAAAAGACTTTATAAAGTATTTTTTTCAGACAATTGGATAAAATATTAATGTGGAATATATAGCAGAAAATTTAAAGAACTAGTTTTGTTAGATGTGGCTCATGGCACTCAGGTTATGTAAGAAAAGGCTTTGATTTTTAAAAATACATCCTAGTATAGAGGATAAAATTTGAGGTCTGAATTTTAGTTTCTCAAATATAAAAATAGAGAAAAAAATAAGTTAAGACAAGTATTTCAAAACCTTGATAATTATGAAAGCTGGATAATGCAAGTGATGGAATTCATTAAACTGGTATGTTGTTGTTGTTTATGCCTAAGTTATTCATGTTAATTTTTTAGATGGTACACCATAATAAAAACATGAAAAAAAGAAAAAAAAAAGAAAAAAGTGAACATAGGGCAGGTGCCCAAATAGACTTCCAGTTAAAAAATACACATATAAAACACTTTAAGAAGGATCCATGAGTGTAAAAATTTTCTAAAATGCTAAAATTCAGGAACTTCTCAGATTCTCATTGAAGTAACTTCTGGAGAATGTACCTAAGGAAAAAGACAACTGAATCTAAAAGGAAAAAAAAATTAAAAAGGAAATATAACCACATAAATTGGTAAATTCAAGAAGCTAATAATAGAAAATATTTTAAAAAAGAGTAAAAAGGGAGAGAAAGTATAAAAATGTACAAAATGAAAAACAGAACGGAAAGTAATTAATAAGTAAACAAAAATGTACTAGAGACTAGCATGGACAAAACTGTTACTTTTAAATATTTGAACTAGTAATACAGGTACAAGGTATATTAAAAAGTATATCTACTGCCCATTCCCATTTTCAGGGAACCCACAAGCAAATACAGGCTTAATGTGTTATTTGCATAAATGATAGTATTCTTACTCTATCTGGTCTTGTCTTTTCTCTCTCTCTTCCTTCCATCCTCCTTTCCTTCTGCGGCCCTCCCTACCTCCTCCATCCCTCCCTCCCTTCGTCTCTTTCTCATTTCTTTCTTTAAGATTTATTTATCCTTCTGAGAGAGAGGCGCAAGAGAACAAGCACCAGTGGGGGGAGGGGCAGAGGGAGAAGGAGAAAATCTCAAGTGAACTCTGTGTTGAGCAGGGTCGCCATGGGGCTCCATCTCAGGACCCTGAGATCAGGATGGGAAAATCAAGAGTCACACACTTAACCAACTGAGGCACCTAGGTGCTCCTGGTCTATGCTTCTTAATTGAGAAAAATTACAAAGATTTTTCTTACCTAAACTTTAAAAAAAGTTTCCACCTTATTTTAAAGCTGTATTCTATTACATCATGTATGTATGTTATATTTCATTTAACTAGCTCCCAATTGAAAAATAATTGTTTCTCCATCCACCTTGTTGCTCTTACAAGTATGTAGAAATCTACAGGGTATATTCCTGGCATACAATTGTTCAGAAGAAAGGCATCAGCATTTAGGATTTTGATTAGTTAGAACAATTTTCACTACTTACAGCACCATCAGCACTGCGAGTGTTCCTATCTACTCTCAACACCGTTAATGACAAACATTTCAATATTACCAACGTGATTATGAAAATTATATCAGCAGTGTTCTCTCATGAGTTGGGATGCAAATATTTTCACATGTTTAGAAACCACTTGTGTTTTTCTGGGCACTGTTTGTATTTTTTGCCCATTTTTTTCTACTGGGTGTTAATCTTGTCTTATTTCTTTGTGAATGCTTATTACGTATTAAAGAAATTAGGCTGTAATTTAGCGCAACTCTTCAGGAATGACTGTTCTTTCTTTTCTCAGTTTGTCATTTGAGTTTTAATATTTTATGTTTTTGTATGTAATGCATAACTCTCTGCTTTACTTTATGTATAGTTCAATTCATACTTTTTTCTCTTACAAATTTAGGATTTATGTTAGGAAAACTTTGCCACTTCAAACACTTTTTTAATCTAATACTCTTTAGAATATTTATGACTTCTTTTTTTATATAATTTAAATCTTTTTATGCGGTGTGAGGTAAAGAATCCAATTTAAAAACTTTTCAGATGGTTACCCAGTTGTTTTGACAACAATTTTTTAGTAATCTATCCTTTCACCACTGTTTTGAAATGACACTATTTTAATATACTAAATTTTCGTATTAGATCTGTGCCTGAACTTTTTCTACCATTTCATTGATCTGTGTCTATTTATATGACAGCAATACACCATTATTTCTGTAGCTTTACGGTAAGTTATAAATACTAGATACTCCCTCATTACTCCTTAAATATTCTTCCTGACTATTCATAGTTGCTTAATTTTTCCACTTGAAGTAAGGAAGACATTTATTTCATTCCTACAAAATGTTGATAGTATTCCTATCAAGGTACAAAAATGTATAATTGTTGAATGAAAATTAACATCTTTAGGTTGCTGTGTTCTTATATTCAAAAGCAGTTTGCCTTTTCATTCTGCTGAACAATTTTGTGTCCTTAAGAGACACCTAAATATTTATTTACATAGAGCATACACAACTCTTTGCTACTATTATAAGTGGAGACTTTTTAATATTCATGTATTATATTTATTATATTATCAGAATTTATATTTACTATATTATATTGTGCTGATTTTTTTTCTCTCTACAGCTAAGATGTAAAAAATAAGTTTAAAACTAAAAAAAAGTCCTTATTTTATACTTTGATATTTAAAGTTTATATTATGGACTCTTGCAGTAACTTAGGTATGATTTAGTTACAGAACACATGTTCTAGTGATAGATCACTGTGTTTAGGTAAAATGGTCAAGGGAAGGAAGAAAGATGCAGATGAAGAAGATTTGTCAAGAAGGGAGGTTGCAGGGACTGGAGATAATGCACACTGGGGGGCCTGATAGTTAGCCTGATAAGGGCTATTAATGTTAACAAGACACACCCATCCAATCCCATATACATACATACACAAACCTGTTACAGATTCTGGAATCATTTTCCTCGCAAGGAAAACTTAAGAAGAGCTATTCTAGAATGAATTGGGCTTGTTTTTCATATGTAGTGGACACTACTAGAACCCTACTTGTATTCACTGTCCATTTCACTATGCTCATGCTCACTTACAACTGATGGTATTTGCATGTGCTCCTGAGACCTCCATTTTTTTCACTTAAATTGCAGGAAGCCAATCTGCATCCAGATGAGCATTTGGAGAAATTGATGACCAATAGAAGCAGTCATTAGCCAATGCCTGTTAGTAGTTGATGTGCAGATATTTTGGCTTCTTCATCCCTTGGGAAGAAATAATTCTTAGGTACATCACTTTGCAAAGTTCCCTAGCAAAATTACATTTCACGGGCCCACTGTGATAGCTGGATTAATGATAGACCTTTTATTAGTCACCTTAGGCTGACATAAGAAAATTCCACAGATGTGGTGGCTTGAACAATAGTTGTTTTCTCCCAGTTCTGGAGACAAGAAATGCTGGGGACAAATAGTTATTTGTTTTCTCCCAGTTCTGGAGACAAGGAGGGTTGGTTTCTGGTGGGATCTCATTCCCATGGCTTGCTGATGACCAGTTTCTTGCTGTGTCCTTATGTGGCCTTTTCTCTACACATGAACAGATTGAGAGAGAAATCTCTGGTGTCTCTTCCTCCTCTTGTAATGATGCCATCCTATCAGATCAGGGCCCTACACTTAGAACATTATTTAACCTTAATTACATCCTTAGAGGCCCTATCTTCAAATACAGTCATGGTAGAGGTAAGACTTTGCCTTACAAATTTTGGAGATGCATGTTCAGTCCATAATTCACCCATTAATAGCTGTTTCCCTTTCCCTGTATTGCATCCTGGTCTCCAAGACTACTCACAAAAAAACAAACAAAAAAACAAACAAACAAACAAACAAACAAAAAACTACTTTCACTAAAAACATTATCTAAAGATGTTTATGGAAGAACTAAGACACTGGTCATAAATGATTAAAACAGTTATTAGGGTCAAGGTGAGGTTTTGGTCATAGGAAAAATGTAAGAATCAAGAACTCACATGTGAGTTATTGGACATAAGATTTCTTATTTTAATATGTCTTATTTTCTATCTGTAGGTATATCTGTCTATTTTTCTATCATCTTTCTATCTTTCCAAGGTTACTTTTGCAAACATCAAAGCCACACAGAATTTTCCAGGATAGTTCTCTTCAAAAAGATTCTTTGTAAATAAATTATAGGCAGGAGGCTGAAGCTTCCAACTGTTATTAAGGCTCCATTCAGAGTAAAATTTGATTTTTTTTTTTTTTTGTTTTGATGACAGCACCTCGGCAGGGTTTCAAGGCACTGGTTATTGCAGAGCTAAATCATTATTCAGGAGTCAGATTGATTTTGAAGGCACACCAAGAATCCTCAACTCTGAGAGGTGGCATATGTCTCTCCAATTAGGGGAAGTAAGAAGTGCTTATTTCCCTCATGGCCATGCAGAGATGGAATTACTCCAGGAGTAGAAGAGAGAAGTTGAAAGTCCAATGTACTGATGGTGAATTTCTGAGAAAACATTCTTCATGAATCTTACATATGAAACAGAACAGTGACACATCTGATTAGTGCCTTATGACTAGAAATGAAATGAAAGATGGAGTTCACATGAATCTTTTTAAGACACCCTGAGGTCATGAGGCTCCTAACTTTTCATGGTGAACTTGAATGGGAAAACTGTTGCTAAATCTCTGAAGACAAAAATTTAAGCCATGTATTTTTGCTAATTAGTGGCCTGACTCTGCATCCTACCATCTTCTTGGGCTTCAATTTCCTTGTATGTAATTGGGACTAATTCTGCAAGCAACTGGAAGAGATATCCTATGAGGTACTCAGAGAAGAAGAGAATGATTAAAAAAAAAAAAAAAAAAACTCTTTTAGGGTGCCTTGGTGGCTCAGTTGGTTAAGCAGCTGTCTTCAGCTCAGGTTAAGCAGCTGTCTTCAGCTCAAAAAAATTGAAAAATCCAGAACACACGAGCTGTCTCTATACCTTAAAGAACTGGAGACCCAACAACAAATCAAACCAACTCCACACATAAGAAGGGAAATAATCAAGATTAGAGCTGAGATCAATGAGGTAGAAGCCAGAGATAGAGTAGAACGTATCAATGAAACTAGAAGCTGGTTTTTTGAAAGAATCAATAAGATCGATAAACCATTGGCCACATTAATCCAAAAGAAAAGAGAGAAAGCCCAAATTAATAAAATTATGAATGAAATGGGAGAGATCACAACTAACACCAAGGAAGTAAAAATGATCCTGGGGTCCTGGGATCAAGTCCCACATGGGACTCCTTGCTCAATGGGAGTCTGCTTCTCCCTCTAACCCTCCCATGTCTCATGCTCTCTCTCACATTCTCTCTCTCTCTCTCAAATAAATAAATAAATAAATCTCTAAAAAAATTTAAAAAATTCTTTTTTTTTACATTTTTTAATTTATTTTCAGCATAACAGTATTTATTGTTTTTGTACCACACCCAGTGCTCCATGAAATCTGTGCTCTCTCTAATACCCACCACCTGGTTCCCCCAACCTCCCATCCCCCCCTTCAGACCCTTCAGATTGTTTTTCAGAGTCCATAGTCTCTCATTGTTCACCTCCCCTTCCAATTTCCCCCAACTCCCTTCTCCTAACTCCCCATGTTCTCCATGCTATATGTTATGCTCCCCAAATAAGTGAAATCATATGATAATTGACTCTCTCTGCTTGACTTATTTCACTCAGCATAATCTCTTTCAGTCCCATCCATGTTGCTAAAAATGTTGGGTATTCATCCTTTCTGATGGAGGCATAATACTCCATAGTGTATATGGACCACATCTTCCTTATCCATGCGTCCGTTGAAGGGCATCTTGGTTCTATCCACAGTTTGGCAACTGTGGCCATTGCTGCTATAAACATTGGGGTACAGATGGCCCTTCTTTTCACTACATATGTATCTTTGGGGTAAATACCCAGTAGTGCAATTGCAGGGTCATAGGGAAGCTCTATTTTTAATTTCTTAAGGAATCTCCACACTGTTCTCCAAAGACGCTGCACCAACTTGCATTCCCACCAACAGTGTTAGAGGGTTCCCCTTTCTCCACATCCCCTCCAACACATGTTGTTTCCTGTCTTGCTAATTTTGGCCATTCTAACTGGTGGTATCTCAATGTGGTTTTAATTGGAATCTCCCTGATGGCTAGTGATGGTGAACATTTTTTCATGTGTCTGATAGCCATTTGTATGTCTTCATTGGAGAAGTGTCTGTTCATATCTTCTGCCCATTTTTTGATATGATTATCTGTTCTGTGTGTGTTGAGTTTGAGGAGTTCTTTATAGATCCTGGATATCAATCTTTTGTCTGTACTGTCATTTGCAAATATCTTCTCCCATTCCGTAGGTTGCCTCTTTGTTTTCTTGACTGTTTCCTTTGCTGTGCAGAAGCTTTTGATCTCGATGAAGTCCCAAAAGTTTATTTTGGCTTTTGTTTCCTTTGCCTTTGGAGACATATCTTGAAAGAAGTTGCTGTGGCTGATATCGAAGAGATTACTGCCTATGTTCTCCTCTAGGATTCTGATGGATTCCTGTCTCACATTCAGGTCTATGCCCCCAATATGGGAGCAGCCAATTACATAAGAAAACTGTTAATCAAGATAAAGAGTCATATTGATAGGAATACATTAATAGTAGGAGATCTTAACACGCCTCTCTCAGAAATAGACAGATCATCGAAGCAGAAAATCAATAAAGAAACAAGAGCATTGAATGACACATTGGACCAGATGGACCTCATAGATATATATATAGAACATTCCACCCTAAAACAACAGAATACTCATTCTTCTCAAGTGCACATGGAACCTTCTCAAGAATAGACCACATACTGGGTCACAAATCAGGACTCAACTGATACCAAAACACTGAGATTATTCCCTGCATATTCTCAGATCACAATGCTTTGAAACTGGAGCTCAATCACAAGGAAAAGTTCAGAAGGAACTCAAACACCTGGAAGCTAAAGACCACCTTGCTTAAGAATGCTTGGATCAACGAGGAGATCAAAGAAGAACTGAAACAATTCATGGAAACCAATGAGAATGAAGACACTTTGGTCCAAAACCTATGGAATACAGCAAAGGCAGTCCTAAGGGGGAAATACATAGCCATCCAAGCCTCCCTCAAAAAAATTGAAAAATCCAGAACACACGAGCTGTCTCTACACCTTAAAGAACTGGAGAATCAACAACAAATCAAACCAACTCCACACATAAGAAGGGAAATAATCAAGATTAGAACTGAGATCAATGAGGTAGAAACCAGAGATAGAGTAGAACGTATCAATGAAACTAGAAGCTGGTTTTTTAAAAGAATCAATAAGATCGATAAACCATTGGCCACACTAATCCAAAAGAAAAGAGATAAAGCCCAAATTAATAAAATTATGAATGAAATGGGAGAGATCACAACTAACACCAAGGAAGTAAAAACAATCATCAGAAGTTATTATCAACAGTTATATGCCAATAAGCTAAGCAACCTAGATAAAATGGATGCATTCCTGGAAATCTATAAACTCCCAAAATTGAACCAGGAAGAAATTGACAACTTAAATAGACCGATATCTAGTAACGACATTGAAGCAGTGATCAAAACTTCCCAAAAAACAAGAGTCAGGACCTGACAGATTCCCTGGGGATTTCTACCAAACTTTCAAAGAAGAAATAACACCTATTCTCCTGAAGCTGTTTCAAAAAATTGAAGCATATGGAAAACTTCAAGACTCTTTTTATGAAGCCAGCATTACCCTGATCCCCAAACCAGGCAAAGACCCTACCAGAAAGGAGAATTTCAGACCAATATCACTGATGAATATGGATGCTAAGATGCTCAACAAGATCCTAGCAAACAGGATCCAACAGCACATTAAAAAAATTATCCACCATAAGTGTCTCTTAATCTCACAAAACAAACTGAGGGTTGCGGGGGGGAGGGGGTTGGGAGGGGGGTGGGGTTATGGACATTGGGGAGGGTATGTGCTATGGTGAGTGCTGTGAAGTGTGTAAACCTGACGATTCACAGACCTGTACCCCTGGGGAAAAAAATATATGTTTATTAAAAAAAAAAAAAAAAAAGATTATCCACCATGACCAGGTGGGATTCATTCCTGGGCTACAAGGATGGTTCAACATTCGCAAATCAATCAATGTGATAGAACAAATTAATAAGGAAAGAGAGAAGAACCACATGGTCCTCTCAATTGATGCAGAAAAAGCATTTGATAAAATCCAGCATCCGTTCCTGATTAAAACCCTTCAAAGTATAGGGATAGAGGGAACATTCCTGAACTTCATCAAATCTATCTATGAAAAACCCGCAGCAAATATCATCCTCAATGGGAAAAAGCTTGTGGCCTTCCCGTTGAGATCAGGAACACGACAAGGATGCCCACTCTCACCACTCTTGTTCAACATAGTATTAGAAGTCCTAGCAACAGCAATCAGACAACAAAGAGAAATAAAAGGTATCCAAATTGTCAATGAAGAAGTCAAACTCTCTCTCTTCACAGATACATGATTCTTTATATGGAAAACCCAAAAGACTCCACCCCCAAACTACTAGAACTCATACAGCAATTCAATTCGTGGCAGGATACAAAGTCAATGTACAGAAATCAGTGGCTTTCTTATACAGTAACAATGAAAATACAGAAAGGGAAATTAGAGAATTGATTCCATTTACTATAGCACCAAGAACCATAAGATACCTGGGAATAAACCTAACCAAAGAGGTAAAGGATCTGTACTCGAGGAACTACAGAACACTCATGAAAGAAATTGAAGACACAAAAAGATGGAAGACCATTCCATGCTCTTGGATTGGAAGAATAAACATTGTTAAAATGTCTATACTGCCTAGAGCAATCTATACTTTTAATGCCATTCCAATCAAAATTCCACCGGTATTCTTCAAAGAGCTGGAGCAAATAATCCAAAAATTTGTATGGAACCAGAATAGACACCGAATCACTAAGGAAATGTTAAAAAACAAAAATAAAACTGGGGGCATCACATTACCTGATTTCAAGCTTTACTACAAAGCTGTGATCACCAAGACAGCATGGTCCTGGCATAAAAACAGACACATAGACCAGTGGAACAGAGTAGAGAGCCCAGATATGGACCCTCAACTCTATGGTTAGTTAATCTTTGACAAAACAGGAAAAAATATACAGTGGAAAAAAGACAGTCTCTTCAGTAAATGGTGCTGGGAAAACTGGGCAGCTATATGTAGAAGAATGAAACTCGACCATTCTCTTACACTGTACACAAAGATAAACTCAAAATGGATAAAAAATTCTTTTAATGGCAGCCACAGGAAATGACATAGTGCTAAAATAATTAATGATGTTATCTATATGTATTACCATTTAATGTTTGAAAACTAGTTTTTGAGAAAGATAAATAGTTTCTGTGGTAATGTTCCCAATAATTATCAACTTACTCATGAGAAAACTTCAGGCAAACCCATGATGAGGCACATTTTACAAAATAACTGAGCAGGGCTCTTCAAAACACCTCAAGTTCATGAAAGACTGAGGAACTATGACAGATAGAGGAAGCTCGGGAAATACAATAACTAAATCCCATTAACATTCTTTATTAAATCCTCAAATAGAGGGGTACCTGGGTGGCTCAGTCAGTTAAGTGTCCGAGTCTTGATTTCAGCTCAGGTGATGATCTCAGGGTCCTGAGATCAAGCCCCGGGGTCAGGCTCCATGCAAGGTATGAAGCCTGCTTAAGATTCTCTCTCTTTCTTTCCCTCTGCCCTTCTCTTTGTCCTCCCCCCTCTTTTTCTGTTTCAAATAAATAAATAAAAAAACAAATTATCAAACAGAAAAAGAACATTAATGGAAAAGCTGTTGAAATCAGAAAATAAAATGTATATTTTAGTTTTGTATTTTTTTTAAAGCAATATAAAGACAAAAATGAACAGATTTGACTATCAAAGGTGATCAAAGAGTCAGTTTAGCACTGTTCCCACAGTATTAGGATCCTGGGAGACTACTAATCGGCTACATACTTAACATATACTTTTGAGCAGTTTGTTTTCATTATTTGAACTCATGACTTCCTGGTTGATATATTTTCAGTACGAGAATTTATTCCTCAAAACTACTTGGAAATATCTTGGTCTCTAATAGTAATCTTTGAATAATTACCAACAAAGGCAAGAAAATAATTTATACCCTGCATTTTTTTCTCCATATGTATTTCACATTACACAATCCTAGACAGATACATGTACAAATCAAAAAAGTAATTAACTTGGGTATTCTTCATTGATTACCTTGCATCACACTTATGTGGGCATAACATCACCATCATCACCATCATAATCATCATCACACTCAATATCATTAGATCTCCAAAACTTCACAAGTTGGAGGTGCCACATGAAAATTCATTTTCCCTCTCTGGGCTTCAGTTTCCCCTCTCAGAAAATTAATGAATTTTACTGAACATTCTCTGTGTCATTTCTAACATTCCAAAATTATTTACTGTTAAGGAATGATTAGCATCTCCAAGCATGGGTATAGAGATGTATTAATTTGAGCTACTGCTTTAATGCATCCATAAAATATATAGTAGAAAAGAGAAATAAGGGCAGCAAGAAATGGATCACCTGAGAAATATTGATGATCCCTTTGAAAAGTCTTCATTTTAATTAGAATGTCCTGTTTCAATCTATAATAAATTTAACCTCAGAAATTCAAGCTTTAAAGTGTTCTTGGTTAAGATGGTCTTATTCAAGACTGTGAAAACAGATGAAAATCTCAACTTGTGTGATGATTCTTTTGTATGGATACAAATTAGAAAAAAGATAAGGGACAAAAATAACAAGTAAAGACAATTGTTTCACTGTTTTGCCTTTTTTTTTTAATTTTTAAGAAAATAGTAAGCATAAGTTAAAAATACAGTTTTAGTTCTCCTTACATTTTTCATAGCCCATCACAGCCTTTTCACTGAATATCTAACAACTGAAGATGAAAAATTTTGAATTAACATGTCAGGACTCACTTTTAAAGCAGTTATGTTTCTGTTCTATATTAGGAACACAGCTGCCTTTTTCTCATGGAAATGAGGTTTTCATGTTGTAAAAAAAAAAGTCTGGCAACTTTAAAGGAAGAAATATAGAATATTTATGAGTGAATGTTGCTTTTAGAATGGAAATACTTTTATTAGAAGAGAACACACTTTTCAGATATCTGTTCTAAAAATAAAAATTCTGATTTTCAAATCACAAAGATGTGTCTCCATGTGCTGGCCATAGAGATAGAGACAAATTACAGTTCATTCTGTTTACTGACTATATCTGAACCATGTAAACATGATCATGATTATAAATAACTTAATTTGTGTTTGTACACAGGATATGCATGATTTTGAATATTCATTTCAGGCATGCTATAATAAACTATTAGTTTGGCTGAGTGGGTGTTTATCAAGATCATTCTGTTCAGCTGAAGAAAAGATTTTTCATAAAAATGAAAACCTGTCATTTAAGAAAGCACTGAAAAAGTTAGGAGATGTGCAAAAGGATAAAAATAAATAAGGCAAATACTGATCTAAGTAAAGGAGAGAAAACAGGGAAGTGGGAAAAAGAGAATTATCCTGAAAGTTATATCCAAGCTGATTCCCAAATACACAAAATGCTAGTGGTTGATGCACATATTATTTCTTAAGTATACTGTTACTGAGTGAAATTTGGTTGGTGGAATAAGAGAAACATACATTGAAATCAAGGGACTGATTTTGAACCAAGTTATGTTGTTAATGAACTTTGCACTTTGTGATTAATCAGAAGCTGAGTCTTTTGATATTCATTCATCCCCAAGAAACCTGAAATCCTCTCAATTTTCATGACACGAGGTTAGGGCTGGATAAAACATAATGATAACTTCAAATTATAGGCATACATATTGGTTTAGAGCAAGCATTCAAAAAGAGCCACAGACTTGCAAAAAATAGTGACACTTTTGCATACAGTAATTGACCATCTCCCCCATTCCAGGCACCAGCCTAAATGGTAATACAGCAGTACTTACAACAGCCTTGTGTCCTCATACAGTGTGCATTCTGGCCAGGAGGTCACAGACAATGCACACACTAATAAACGGATGTGTCATCTTACAGCTTTCATGAAGTAAAATCAAATAGAGCAAGGGGAAACACCAACATAAGAAAATGGTCTCACCATTTACTGAATGCTTATGATGCAAAATCACTTCACACATATGTTGGTCTAATCCCAATAGTTTCAAAAATTAGTGTAATTTCCATTGTACAGAGGACAGACTGGAATTACATAAGATGTTTTAACTTCATCAAAGTTTTACACTGCAGAGATGCTAAGTGGAAATTTGTACTGGTATCCTGGTTACAGGGACTTTTTTTTTTTTTTTCAACATTGCACAGTTCCATTTACCTCACAAGTACCAGGAATAATTTTCTTTCATAGAAAATAATTCCCTGACCCTTAGCCTCATTTGGCTTATCATGGCAGGAGATATTCCAGCGGATATGTGCCAGAAAGTTAAGATGTGTTTTTGAAAACACATTCATAAGTCAATACATCTGTACAAGGAAAATAGCACATGTCCAGAATGGTCAATCTATGCTACAATCAACAAACATTTTGAACTTCCCTACCCCAGTACCAGGCACTGCTCCAGACAACTGAGGTAACTTTGTGCATAAACTAACCACTCTTCCTGCTTTTACTCCACACGTCATCTAGAAGTGGATAATCATAAAGTGGTAGTCAAGAAAAAAAATATAGCTTGATAGAAACTCAGATAGTGGAAATGTGTGTAATGGAACAATATGGGAGACATACCTAACCTAAATTTGGGGATCAAGATAACAGGAGTGAAAGTCAACTCAATCTTTCTGTGTATAAATAGGTACCTTTACGTCCATCATTCTGTATTGATTAGCTACCCATAACTTTTAATCAATTCTTATAAAATGTTCAAGATAATTTAACAAACACTGCATCAAGTCCAGCAACAACTCTTAACTAGTTCTTTCTGGCTGTGGCTTTAGGTAAATAATTTATTTTCTCTAAATCACAGATTCTTCCTGTGTTTTATGAGGCCAGTAATACATGAGCATACTTCTTTTTAGCATTGCTGGGAGAACATAATGGGAAAATGGATGTTAAAAAACCTGGTAAGTAATGATATTTATGTATGAATATAATTCATCACAAAGGCTATCAAGTACCATTTGATCAATTTAATATATCTATGAATGAAGAGCAAATTAGTGTTAAGTCATCACATGGTATATATCAAATGCATGGTATTGAGTCATTCCAGAATAGACATTCAGTGGATGGATTAGGGAGTTGGCTCCAAACATAGGAGGCACAAGTGGCCATGATCTGAGAACCACTGAAAACATTTATGAAGGCAAACAGGTTTCATGTGCACCATGTGCCCTGGGTATTTCTTTTCTTCATGTAACTTTCCAGGGCCATCCCGTTTTATTTCAGGGAAGTTCTGATGCCTCACTGAAGACAATGTCATAGTTAATTAGAAATGTAAGCTTTTACTTTTTCCCATTTTCTATGTAATGTTTATCAAACTTCCACACTTACCTTCTTTTGAGGTATGGATGCTTAATCACAGTTAAAAATATACTATTAAACAATTGGGAGAAGGATAGCAGTTGATGGCAGTTGGAAGTTAGACCATCGTTCCTGGAAATGTAAGGAAACTGAATTTATTGCTGAAATCCCCTTTATATATACTATACGATAACTTTTTGTAACTTTAAGAAGTCAGTATTATTATCACCCCTACTTTACAAATGAGGAAACTGAGATTCAGAGAAGTTAGTTGATTTTTTCAAAGTCACACAGCTGGTTGTCAGGGAGCTAAGTTCCAAAGTCTCAACATCGTCTTATGCCAGGACTCTGATTGTGATCTTTCATCTATATTAGTTATTTGGTGGGGGAGTGGGGAGTGGAAAAGTTGACTCTCTCTGCAGAACTTCATTGGGCTAATTGAGAGAAGTTTTAAATCACAATCTGTGAATAGCCAGCACTAGTTAAAAAAAAAAAAATGGTACTAGAAATAATTGGATCCCTGAAGTAAAATAGTATAAAGTTCTACTTGTTCTTTTTGCTCTTTGTAATGTTCTTTAATATTTGTTGCATTGTGTTGATGTTATAGTCTTTTTTTTTTTCCTGCATGCATGTGTGTGGGACATTGTAGTGGGGCATGACTAATATGTAAACGTTGGGAAAATTTTATTGTTAAAGTGTGATTTAAAACTTCCCATCATCTATCCCTAGGATGTTCATGAATATTGTGAGTTCAATCTCTTTAGTTTCAACAAGTTGGATTGGAACTCAATATCATATCTCAGGGAAGCCATTACATTTAAGAAGAAGGAAGAATCCAAATAGCAATAGAATATAGATCTACAAAATGTATGGAGGAAACAGAAAGTCATTCCAGGTAATAAAATTTAATGTGAGGATATTTGTGGGAGCAGGACACTGCAAAGTACTTTCTAAGGATATGAGCAAAACAGTTTTATAGAAAGGAATTTATGAGAGATATGGGATTTAGGGTCAAAATGCTATATTGAGGCCAGATCGTGGAGCCTTTTCAATGCCAGGCTTAGAAGTTTGAATTTTACCTCATCCCTTAAGACCTAGAGAAGACCTTTGCTTCTATAAATAAAAGGGCAGTTTTTATTTCCCCACAGTCAACAAAGCAGAATTATTGCTTCTGTTTTGCTAGCCCTGATACTGTCTTTTTTTGTGTATTTTCCCTTATTTCATAAAATAATCCAATTCACTACAAACAAATAGAAATTAGAAAATGACCAAAATAAGAAAATAAAAGCCTTACATAAATCTACCTCCCAAATAGTCACAGTTAAGTATGCCCTTCAGATAAAGACACATATGCATATAACACACAAACACAAATGCACATATGCACAGGCTCACACTCAAATATGTACATGCACAGACATACAGAGTCTTAGTTTACAAGGCACTTCTTTATAATTCTCCATTTCTTCACTTGACATAACATGTATGTATTTATGTTCCCAGACTTGTCAATTGAAATCATTATATATATATATATATTGCTTAAAAACAACAAAACTTTATAATCCCACCATGGTTAGAAATATAATATTTATATTCATGGTAGAAGCTAAAATTTCCCCAACACTTATTTCATCTCACTGCCAAAGAGTAAACTAGTGTTTACAAAGTGATACAATCATACCTCCTTATGAAAAATGTGTTTTACGTATAAATAAAAAAATGTTATATGTATACATTAAAAACACATTCAGGGTGCCTGGGTGGCTCAGTCAGTTAAGTATCTGATTTTGACTCAGGTCAAAATCATCCCATCTCAGGGTCCTGGGACTGAGCCCTGACTCAGGCTCCTTGTTCAGTGGGAAGCCTGTTTCTCCCACCTACTATCCCCCTGCTCACTCTCTCTCTTAAATAAATAAGCAAAATCTTTAAAAATAAGTAATTAAGAAAATAAATAAATATGCACATTCATATCTTCATATACACATCCATATATATGCTTATGCATTTTAATGAAATTGTAATCATCCCATACTATCAGGAATGAAATTTGCATCTTTCATTTAACACATCATGGAAAATTTATACCAAATTTTTCTTTTTTTTTTTTTTAAGATTTTATTTATTTATTTGACAGACAGAGATCACAAGTAGGCAGAGAGGCAGGCAGAGAGAGAGGAAGGGAAGCAGGCTCCTTGCCGAGCAGAGAGCCTGACACGGGGCTTGATCCCAGGACTCTGGGATCATGACCCGAGCTGAAGGCAGAGGCTTTAACCCACTGAGCCACTGAGGTGCCCCAACCAATTTTTTCTTGATGGATCAAAATTATGGAAGCACTTAACCACTTTCTTATTATTGAAACTTTCTTTAGTGTGGTTTTGAGTTGTAGTTATTTTATGTATTTGTAGCATCTTTTAACCATAAATATAATGTGAATATATGTCTATTAAATTGCTCAAAACTCCAGTCTAAATTGTGTCTCTAACACTAAAATTTCTGGATAATATTACAATGACCAAGTCCCCAAAAAAGTTCTATACCCCAACACTCATCTATTTATCCATTACTGCATTAAAAAAAAAAAAAATGAGTACCTAGTATGTGCCCAAAATGGCGCATGTTGTTAAGGATTCAAGTATATTTTAAAAACTAATTTCTGCTCTCAAAGATTTGAGAACAAGTTGAGAACAGCTTCAAATGCTTATATAAAGACTTAGTTTCCTTGATGATTTTTTTTTTAATTTCTAAAATGCACAAGCTTTACTATTATATGTTGGAGTGTTGATCATTTTTATTGGTGTTGAGAGGGGTCCTCTCTACCTCTTGGACTTGAATGCCTGTTTCCTTCCTCAGATTAGGTAAATTCTCAGTATGATTTGATCAAATGTTTGCTCAGCTATGGCTTGTCTTCTATTCCTCTTCTCTCTACTTCCTCAGGAAAAGGAAATAATTCTATTAGAAATTTCTATTAACAATTTCTATTAGAACAAATAGAAAACAATTCTAATATTGTTTCACTTTATGGTATTGCTGATTTCTCAAAGCCTCCCCTTCTGGTCCATTAGTTGTTCCTCCCTTTTTTGCTCAGTTTCCTTCCTTTCCATCAGCTTGTCTTCTATTTCACTTACTCTCTCTTCTGACTCATTTACCCTAGCTCTTAGAACATACAGTTTAGACTGCATCTTGGTTAAATAAAGAGAAAATCCTGAAAACAGCTCAAGATAAAAGGTTCTTAACCTACAGGGGTAGAAACATTAGGCTAGCAGCAGACATATCCACAAAGACCTGGTAGGCCAGAAAGTGGTGGCATGATATATTCAGGGAATTAGTGAGAAAAATATACATCCAAGAATAGTTTATCCAGCAAGGGTGTCATTCAAAATAGAAAGGAAGATAAAGAGCTACCAGAACAAAGAGAAACTAAAAGAATTTGTGGTCACTAAACCAGCTCTGCAAGAAATATTAAAGGGGATCTTGTAAACAAAGAGATAGCCGAAAAGTAACATCTACCATAAAGAAATAGAGACAATCTACAGAAATGGGGACTTAACAGGTAATACAATGGCACACAATTCATATTTTTTTAATAGTTACTTAAATGAAAATAGGCTAAATTATTCAATGAAAAGTCACAGAGTATCAGAATGGATAAAAAAGCAAGACTCATCCATGTGCTGTCTACTCAGAGACTCATTTTAGACATAAAGATATCTCCATATTGAAAGTAAAGGAGTGGAGAACCATTTACTATGCTTATAGACATCAAAAGAAGGAGCCATAACAATCTTAATATCAGACAAATTAGATTTTAAGCCAAAGACTGTAGTAAGGGATGAAGAATGACACTATCATACTTGAAGTGTCTATCCAACAAGAAGATCTAACAGTTATTAATATTTATGCTCCTAATTTGGGAGCAGCCAATTATATAAGCCAATTAATAACTTGGTATTAAAGAAACACACTAGTAATAATACAATAATAATACTTCAACACCCCACTCACAGCACTGGATAGACCATCTAAGCAGAAGATCAAAAAGGAAACAAGGTTATTGAATGACACAGTGGATCAGATGGACTTCATAGATATAGAAAGCATTCTACGCCAAAGCAACAGAATACACATTCTTCTCAAGTACACATAGAATATTCTCCAAAATAGATGATTTACTGGGTCACAAGTCAGGTTTCAACTGATACCAAAAGATTAGGATTATTCCCTGTATATTTTTATTTTAACCTCATAGAGGTTAAAGAGCATCCTATTAAAGAATGCATGAGTCAGCCAGGAAATTAAAGAAAAATTAAATAAAAATTTCATGAAAACAAATGAAAATGAAAGCACAACTGTTCAAAACCTCTGTACTACAATAAAGATGTCCTAAGAGAGACCATACCAATCTAAGCCTTTCTTAAAACATTAGAAAAGTCTCAAATACACAAGGTAAAATTACACCTAAAAGATTTGGAGAAATAATAGCAAATCAATCCTAAACCAAGCAGAAGAAGAGAAATAAGATAAATCAATGAACTAGAAACCAAAAGAATAGTAGAACAGATCAATTAAACTAGAAGCTTGTTCTTTGAAATAAGATTGAAAAACCCATATCTGGACTTATCAAAAAGAAAAGAGGAAGGATCCACATTAGTAAAATTATGAATGAAAGAGGAGAGATCATGACCAACACTAGGAAAATACAATTTTAAGAACATATTTTGAGCAACCGTATGCCAACAAATTAGGCAATCTGGAAGAAATAGTTGCATTCCTGGAAATTTATAAAATACCAAAACTGAACCAGGAAGAAATAGAAAACTTGAACAGACCGATAACCAGCAAGGAAATTAAAGAAGTAATCAAAAATCTCCCAGCAAAAAGGAGCCTACGGACAGATGGCTTTCAGGGGAATTCTACCAAACTTTTAAAGAAGTAATACCTATAGTTTTGAAACAGTTTCAAAAAAAAAATAGAAATGGAAGGAAAACTTCTAAACTTATTTTATGAGGCCAGCATTACCTTAACCCTAAACCAGATAAAGACTCCATCAAAAAGGAGAACTACATACCAATATCCCTCCTTAACATGGATGCCAAAATTCTCATCAAGATACTTACCAACAGGATCCGACAGTACATTAAAATGATTATTCACCACAAATAAGGGGGATTTATTCCTGTGTTTCACTGGTAGTTCAACATTCACAAATCAATCAATGTGATACAACACATTAATAAAAGAAAGGACAAGAACCATATGATCCTCTCAATAAATGCAGGAAAAGTATTTGACAAAGTACAGCATCCGTTCTTGATTAAAACTCTCCACAATGTTGGGATAGAGGGAGCATACCTCAATATCATAAAAGCTATCTATGAAAAGCCCACAGTAAGTGTCATTCTCAATGGGGAAAAACTGAGAGCTTTTCCCCTAAGGTCAGGAACATGACAGGGATGTCACTCTAACCACTGCTGTTCAACATAGTACTCAAAATCCTAGGTCAGCAATCAGACAACAAAAAGAAATAAAAGACATTCAAATTGGCAAGGAAGAAGTTAAACTCTCACTCTTTGCAGATGACATGATACCTATGTGGAAAATCCAAAAGACTCTACCTCCAAATTTGTAGAACTCATACAGGAACTCAGCAATGTGGCAGGATATAAAATCAAGGCACGTAAATCAGTTGGATTCCTGTACACCAACAATGAGACAGAAGAAAGAGAAATTAAGGGATCAAACCTATTTACAGTTGCACTCAAAACCATAAGATACCTAGGAATAAACCTAACCAAAGAGGTAAATAATCTGTACTCTAAAAATACAGAACACTTATTAAGGAAATTGAGGAAGACACAAAGAAATGGAAAAACATTCAAACAAATATTGTTCAAATGCCTATGCTTCCCAGAGCCA
Organism: Lontra canadensis; assembly: GCF_010015895.1. Taxonomy (NCBI): domain Eukaryota; kingdom Metazoa; phylum Chordata; class Mammalia; order Carnivora; family Mustelidae; genus Lontra; species Lontra canadensis. Next base: position 59,072,688 of record NW_022630995.1, on the reverse strand, counting down.
TCTATACATTCAGCGCAACCCCTATCAAAATATCACCAGCATTTTTCACAGAGCTGGAATAAATCATCCTAAAATTGATATGGAACCATAAAAGACCCCAAGTATCCAGAGAATGTTGAAAAAGAAAACCATTGAAAAAGAAAACCAAAGATGGTGTCATCACAATGCCATATTGCAAGCTCTATTACAAAGCTATAATCATAAAGATAGTATGATACTGGCACAAAAACAGACACATAAATTAATGGAACAGAATAGAGAACCCCGAAATGGATCCGCAACTCTGTGATCAACCAATCTTTGACAAAGCAGGAAAGAATATCCAATGGGAAAAAAGTCTTTTCAACAAATAGTGTTGGGGAAATTGGAGAGCCACATGTAGAATAATGAAACCAGATCATTTTCTTTCATCATACACAAAGATAAACTCATAATGGATGAAAGATCTAAATGTGAGACATGAGTCCATCAAAATCCTAGAGAAAAACCTCAGCCACAACAAATTCTTTCTAGACATGTCTCCCAAGGCAAGGGAAACAAAAGCAAAACAAAACAAAAGCAAAAATGAACTATTGGGACTTCATCAAGATAAAAAACTTCTGCCCAGCAAAGGAAACATTTATTATAACTCAAGGCAACCTACTGAATGGCAGAAGATAATTGAAATTACATATAAGATAAAGGGCTTGTATTCAAAATCTACAAAAGGCTTATCAAACTCAACTCTCAAAAAAACACAAATAATCCGGTCAAGAAATGGACTGTAGGACTTTTGACAATTGTAGACATTTCTTCAAAAAGACAGCCAAATGGCCAATAGACATATGAAAACATGCTCCACATCACCTGGAGTCAGGGAAATATAAATCAAAACTGGAATGAGATACACCTCACACTAGTCAGAATGGCTAAAATTAATAAGACAAGAAACAACAAATGTTGACAAGGATATGGAGAAAGGGGAACCCTCTTACAATGTTTTTGGGAATGCAAGCAGGTAAAGCCACTCTGGAAAACAGTATGGAGATTCCTCAAGATGTTTAAAATAGAGCTACCCTATGAACCAGCAAATGGACTACTAGGTATCTACTCCAAAGATACAAAAGTAGTGATTTGAAAGGGCAATTGAACCCCATTGTTAATAGCAGCAATGTCTACAATAGCCAAACTGTGGAAAGAGCCCAGATGTCCATCAACAGATGAATGGATAAAGAAGATGCGAGATATATGTGTGTGTGTATATATATATATACACACACACACACATATATATATATATTTATTTCAGCTGTCAGGAAGGGTGAATACCTAGACCATTTTCATCAACATGGATGGAATTGAAGGGTTATTGTGCTGAATGAAATAAGTTAATCAGAGAAAGACAATTATCATATGGTTTCACTCATATATGGAATATGAGAAACAGCACAGAGGTTCATAAGGGAAGGGAGGGAAAATGGAATGGGAAGTCATCAGAGAGGGAGAAAAACCATAAGAGACTCTTAACTATAGTAAACAAACTGAAGGTTGCTGGAAAGGAATTATGTGAGGGAATGGAATAATTGGGTGATAGTCATCAAGGAGACCGCTTCTAAATTATTGAAAACTACATCTGAAACTAATGATGTACTATATGTTGGCTAATTTATTATTTATAATTAATTAATTAATTAATGATTTAATTAATTTATTTTTTAAAGATTTTATTTATTCATTTGAAAGATAGAGGGTGAGTGAGGGAAAGAGATTGAGAGTATGAGCAGTGGGTGGGGAGGGGCAGAGGGAGAGGGAGAAGCCGACTCCCTGCTAAGCAGGGAACCCCACATGGGGCTTGATCGCAGGACTCTGGGATCATGATCTGAGCTAAAGGGAGAAGCTTAACTGACTGAGCCACCAAGGCACCCCACAGTTAACTGAATTAAATTAAAAATAAAAAAGACTTAGTTTTGTCCTTGATGCAACTTAGACTCATTTCTTCCTATGTTTTAGACATGGTTTTTGGAGGACTGCTGGTGGGTACACATGTTATATATGTTCTGTATGATTGACAGACTCAGGGGTTCTTTGTGGAAAAAAAAAAAAATTATCCCCAAACAGTGGTATGTAAGGAGTATAATAATTGGTTTAGGACAATTAAGGGTCTAAGTGGAAGGTAAATCTAAAGACAGGAAAAATCTATCCCATGTAGTGTTATTATGACTGATTTTACAAAACTCTTATTTTTTAATTTTTTTTTTATTTTTTATAAACATATAGTGTATTATTAGCCCCAGCGTAACAGGTCTGTGAATCACCAGGTTCACACACTTCACAGCACTCACCATAGCACATACAAAACTCTTACTTTTAAAATTCCACTACCACTACCTTTTTAGCTGTAGAACTTTTTTTTTTTTTTTTTTTTTTTTTAGGATTTTATTTATTTGATGGACAGAGATCACAAATAGGCAGAGACCAGGCAGAGAGAGGAGAAAGCAGGCTCCCTGCTGAGCAGAGAGCCAGATGCAGGGCTCAATCCCAGGACCCTGGGATCATGACCTTAGCCAAAGGCAGAGGCTTTAACCCACTGAACCACCCAGGCGCCCCAGCTGTAGGACTTTTGACAAGGTGTTTGACTTCCTTGTGTCTCAGTTTATCTATAAATATATGGTTTTACTGTTACATGCCTCATGGAAATGTTATACAGATTAAATGAGAAAATATATGCCAAGTACCAATCATAGTGCCTCACTAAAATGAAAAATAAATATGTAAATTGGCTCAATAAATTGTGGCTACTATTTTATCAGCATTTTATTAGCATTTTATTCATTTTGTCTTAAGGGCACATACATGATTTTTAACTCAAATAAGAAAAAAAAAATAAAGAGAGTTGAATTATGATAACATCCATGGACCCTGAGGGTCAGACAGAATCTGTAGCAGTTAATATGATCCCTTCCTTGACAGCTGTATCAGGAGTTCTAAAGGATACCCCCAGGTTCAGTGATTTGTTAGGAGGACTTACAGAAATCAGTACATAATTATAGTCATGACTATAATCACATTCTTACAGCAAAAGGAATACAAGGCAAATTTAGTGAGGGGAAAGCCGCACGTGGAGCAAAGTCCAGAGGAAATGAGGTGCCATTTCCAAGGGTCTTCTCCAGGTGGAGTCTCTTGACACACAACTCCTCAAGCACTGAGTTATGACAACTCATGTGAAATATTGCCTACCAGGGAAGGACATTATGGGCTCATTACCATTGTTTTTACCTGTGTCTTACCATGCAGATGCCCCCTGCCTCACAAATCCCCAAATGGAAAGCACGTAGTATTTGTGCAAACAGTTTAGGCATGCTGAGTTTTATTTTTTTCAGTTTTGTGAGTGATAGAAAATCTAAGTTCCCAAACACCACCAGTCAAAGGTCAATTTTGTAAGAAGGACTTTCTAGGGATGCCAGACTCTAATAAGCTGAGTTCCCTTGGTCCTGCATAGCAATGAAAAGTCATATACTGACAGTAAAGATACCATTGCATGTGACAGGAAAGCCAGAATGAAGGTAGCAAAGTTTGTAACAGCCATGTGATATATGACATATTACATGTGAATTTACAATAAACTTATGCCCTGAGCTTACTCCATACCACTGCCAGGGTATAACCTCTACATCAGGGAATTAACCCAGATGCTAGATATTAGAGCTTCTATGCTTGGGTGTGTTTAAACCCTAACAACAGTTTCTTCTTGGAGGTTGGCAGTAGCAGGGCATCTCCCTTGCTCTTTTCATTTTCTATTTAGCCTCTGAGACAGACAGCTTCAACCTAGAAATAATCACTAGAGATGGCATGTGTGTACCATAGCAGTGGCAGTAATGTTTTTGATAGGCATTTATGCTGATCAGAGACAGTCATGCTTAAACAGAATAGGAAAGAAGGTAAATTGTGGTTACAGTTGGCCAGTCAAGAATAAGATTGATGTGAATCAACTCATTAGAAACTCTAAGACCAGGTAAAAGAGACTTAAGGAGGACTGGAGTTTCTGTAAAACTGGTGAAACACATTTCTGTGTTTTTCTTTTTCTCTGGCTTTGTAAATTTATTTGCAAATTATATTGAGCATGTGGGTCAGAAAAACACACATTGGAAACAAAACAGTGACTCAGACAGCAGAACTCCCTGCCTTCATGGAGTTCACCTGCTAGTAGATGTAAATCTTGAACTCATCCTAAGTTGCTAAATGATCTTTTCTGGTGTCATTCAAATCATATAAAATTCTCAAGAGAACAAAGCTAAGGATGATCACTGAATCTTTCCTCTAGAGAATTCTTATCTATGTAAATAGAAGGATTACTGAATCAAATCCAAATAAAATAAAATCAATATCCTGTTCTCATTTCATCATGTTAACTCCATGAAAAAATATTTATTTGTTCTCGTCTAAAAACAGGCACAGGAGTTTAGCAAGACTTGTCTCCAATGATCCACCTGGTCCCTCACTGATCCCTAATTCCAATCACTCTAAGTCAATTCAGTTATTAGAGATTACTCAAGTACCTTTATCAGAGACATTACATACCCCAACATTAAAATACAACATTTATTTAATTGCCTACTTCAGATAGTGCCCAAAATCCATAATTTCTGATATAAATTATGTTTATTTCCCCCTGAAAAATTGGGACAATTTCTCTTAGATCTCCTGGTACTTCTCCCCCGCCCCCCCTAGGATTTTTTCAGTGTGAAATGACAGCTGCTTAGATATCTCATTGTCAGTTTCCTTCAGCATTCAGAGATGTGAATCTTGGCTGTGCTATATAAATCAGTGCATGTGTGCAGACTTCTTATAAGTGGCATTCAGAGCCATCACAACCAACGACACCCCCTATCAATGACTACCAATGAAATTAATTAGCATGAACTCTGTGATAACTTTGTTTCATCTCAAAGTGACGTTCTATCACTCGTGGGAGTCCTCTTATGTCACTAATTTACCATCACAGGCACGTGGTGTGTTTGGACCTAATATCTGTTGCTAGGGTGAGAGGACCAGGAAAGGAAAGTATAATTCACATGTGACAAGCTGAAATAGGTTGTCCATAGATTTTTACAAGGACACTGTCAAACATAATTGGAAACAATGTGGCAGAGCTGTTGACTCTTAGGAAGTGACATCTGCAAAGAGGCTACTTGTCAATCTCAAGCAATGTGGATTTGCTAAAGAAAGAAAAGACAAACCTTCATCTCAGAAAGCAGACAGAGTTTTAAAGGGGGAAGGGCCAAGGAAGACAATCATTCTGAAATCAATCTCTATAGGAACACAAAACAAAAAGGTCTCAAGGTCACATTTACAAACACATAGCCATTACCATTACTTCCATTTTGGGATTGATACAATGAGTATTTAGCAACTGACTTTCAAATGACATACAACCATGAACCCATGCACAGACACACACACACGCAAATTTGTGGTGTGTAATTTTGGACTGTCAATGGGAAAAATCCACATAGTATTGAAAAGTCTCCACAGAAAACCCGAGTACTTATACTCGCTTCTCTACTTACAGAAAGATCATGAGTGAATCATTTCACTACTCTGCATCTTAGTTTTTTCACCTGTAAACTAAGGGAATTGGATGCAATATATAAAGGCTACCCCAGGGGTGCCTGGGTGGCTCAGTGGGTTAAAGCCTCTGCCTTTGGCTCAGGTCATGATCTCAGGATCCTGGGATAGAGTCCCGCATCAGGATCTCTGCTCAGTGGGGAGCCTGCTTCCCTTCCTCTCTCTGCCTGCCTCTGCCTACTTGTGATCTCTGTCAAAAGAATAAAAAAAATAAATAAAGTTTACCCCAACATTTTTTCCAGCCCAAATATTTATTTTGTAAATATTTGTAGGCAGGACATCTATCATCTTTCTATCATCTATTGAGATTATAGATATAGATGTATGTCTGAATTATAGGGTATCACATAACTCTTACCTATATTTGTAGTCTCTTTTTAATTTAAATTCAATTTAATTAATATACAGTGTTTTATTAGTTTCATAGGTACAATTTAGTGATTCATCAGTTGCATGTAACACCCAGTGCTCATTCCATCATGTGCCCTCCTTAATACCTATCACCCAGTAACCCCATCCCCCCACCCACCTCCCCTCCAGCAATCATCAGTTTGTTCCCTATAGCTAAGAGTCCCTTATGGTTTGTCTCTCTCTCTGATTTCATCTTATTTTATTTTTTTTCTTCATTTCCCCTATATTCAACTGTTTTGTTTCTTAGATTCCACATATAAGTGAAATCATATATATTTGTCTTTCTCTGACTGACTTGTTTCACTTAACATTATACCCTCTGGTTCCATTTATGTTGTTACAAGTGGCAAGATTTCATTTTTCTTTAATATTACTGAGCCATCAAAAATAATTTAGTCTTTAAAAAAAAAGATTTTATTTTATTTATTAGACTGGAGAGACAGAGAGAAAGTGAGCACAAGCAGGGGAACAGCAGGCAGAGAAAGAAGCAGACTTCCTACTGAGCAGGGAGCCTTTTGTGGGACTCCATCCCAAGACCTTGGGATCATGACCTGAGCCAAAAGCAGACAAGTAATCCACTGAGCCACCCAGGTGTCCCGAATGTAGTCCCTTTAAGAAAAAAGACACGATCATGAAATCTTCTTTGATCCAGAGAGGAGAAAAAATGAAAGAGAGATACAAGCAAAATAGAGGGAAAAATGTAACAGGTAAAAACAGAAAGAGATTGAGTCAACATTTGAAAATTATTACTATGTAATTACCTGACTCTGAGTAAGAACTTCATAAATATTTCATACATATTTGTTGATTTCAGATGATCTTGAGACCAACAGGAGATGTTAAATGTTCAAACAAAACAACAGGTTTGAAAGTTCATAAATGTGGGTTGTGTTAAATGCAGACTGGAACTTGCTTTAGTTGTAGATGCATTATTACCCTTAGAAAGAGTTTTGAGGCTCCCATAAGTGGAATTAGCAAATAATGCCATCAAAACACATGCAACTCTCCATGAATGAATTATCATTAATGGGATGATAAACACAAGATGGCAGACTGAGCCTACTTCCTTATCTCACTACTCAAGAAGAAGCAGTCAAAATGTAAGCATATAATAACCACTTTTAGATTTTCTTTTTCCTCTTCTTCCTCCCCTTCTTCTCTTCCTCCTTTCTTTTCCCTTCTCTCCTCCTTCTCCCTCCTCTTCTCCTTCTCCTGTCCCCTCCTCCTCTGCCGCCACTGCCTCCTCCTTCTTTTTCTTCTTCTTCTTCCATAATTATTTTCTAGGAACCACCCAAGTCTGTATAGCTCTTATCCTTAGCAAGTCTGAAGTTCATGGACACTCTTCCATGCTAATAGATTCTTCACTTGGTTTCAGATTTTCCATCTGTGCTAGTTATTTTCTAGACATAGATATTTACATAACTTTAAATAGTACTATGATGAAGATCCTTTATAAAAAAGGTGAACTTGTCTCACTAATGTGTTAATTGTGCCTGATTTAAACATCCAAGCTGGTAAAGTTCACCATTTGCTTCAAACTAACTACACTCAAAGCCCTTGTATACCAACCATGTCTCCATTAGCTATAACTGCTTAAGTTCACTTATCAGGTAACATTATGCTTCCTTCTCATCAGGGAATGAGGATGGAAGGAGAAGAAGGAGTAGAGACATAAGGAGAAAGAAATAAGAATTGTAGGCTTAAAAGTGAAATGTGGGCCTATCTCCAAGAGGAGGATTATCATCAAATCAATGGTGAGTTTTGATGGATTGTTTACACAAAGGACTTTTCAACTGAAAACCCGATCATACAATACTTAATGTAATTTTATTTTATCTGTTTTATATATTTAACACTTTTTGTAAAACTGATAGAGGTCCACAAAAATGAATATAACCAAGAAACAGTAGTTTTGTATAAATGTCCATTAGAAAAAAAAAAAAAGACAATTAAGTACACCAATTGCCCAATGTGTAACATGAAACCTGAACATTCTTTCCTGGTGTGTGAATGAGTGGAAAGTACACGCTCATATACTCCACCCAACTTCCTAATTACTTTTCAGAAGGGCTACTTGCTCTCAATGCCATCTTTTAGAGGAACAGAGTCAATGATCTCCAACTTGAGGGCAAACTTCAGATCTAAACAGATACACATTCTCCATTCCTTAAGGAAATAAATATGAATCACTAGAGATCTGAGGAAGAACAAGCATGAAAGGTAAGATAGAGGGGAATGTGAGTGGCTCAGTCGGTTAAGCATCTGCTTTGACTCAGATCATGTTCCGGGGGGTCCTGGGATTGAGCTCCAGGTCAGGTTTCACGGTCAGCAGCGAGTTTGCTTCTCCCTCTATCCCTCCCCCTACTCGTGCCCTCTCTTTTTCTCTCTCAAATAAATAAAATATTTTTAAAAAATGTAAGGTAGAAATGAAAAAAAAATCATTAAAACCAAAAGAAGTGCATAACTAATGGACAAAAACAATCCTTTCAGGTCAGGTGTCCAAATTTGATACCCAATAGTCATCAATTGATTAAGGATTAGACTTAGACTGATTCCTTCACTGGAGGGCTGCGTATATATCATAAAGAGAAAAGGACTTATAGTGTTGTTTGTAAAGTCATATATTCTACTTTCTGTTTTAAAACATTTATTTAAAAATAATTCATAAATTATTTTTGTTTATATTTTCTATCTTTTCCCTTGCTCCATTATTTTGTCTGGGTAATAAACATTAGCAGCTTCTGTGTATCATTTTATGCCGTGTCTTATGTTCATATAATCATAGACAAACACAAGTAAATGTACATGCTCAGTGAGGGTTTTTGTTAATAACTTTATAAAAATACTATATTATATATATACATATATATATTAATATTACCAAATATCATCTATGATGTAAGGGAAACCTCCCTCCAGTGCTGAAATGATTGTCAACTGAGGGGCTCCAGGGTGGCTCAGTAGGTTAAATCTCTCTCTTCTGCTCAGGTCATGATCTCAGTGTCCTGGGATCAAGTCCCAAGACAGGATCCCTGCTCAGTGGGGAGTCTGCTTCTCTCTCCTTCTTGCCCCTCCCCACCAATTGTGCTATCTCTCTCTCAAATAAATAAATAAAATCTTTAAAAAAATGATTTCCAGTTGCTCCAGTCTTTTGAGAAGGCGATTTGGGGAGTATTTATCATTTAAAAAAATCCGTATATCTATCAATATAGCAACCCTCACTCTAGATATGTGTTCTAGAAAAATACTTATGTATGGATCTAAAAAGGAGGAAGAGTACAACTATGTCAATTGCAGCATCACTTCAATAGTAAAAATTGTTTTCACTGTAGAACTATCTCAAAAGTATTCAATTGAAAAATGGTTAAATAAATCATTAATATTTATAATATAAGACTCTTGTTAGCCAGAGCCAAATTCTACATTAGGATCAGTAGGAACAATGCCTACGGTCCACACAAATGTTTTAATTTTAATTTCTTTGAAAATCACTAAAAAGCAAATACAACAATAATTATATAATAATTATTAAAGATTAGATTATATTCATCTTATTCCAGTACAGTCATAAAAGATGTTTTAATAATAATATTGTTATTATTATCATTATTTTAATGTACCGGGGACCCATAAAGACACAATTTGCGAAAGCTCATAAAAGTCATACTTCAGCTCCACATTCAGTTGTTAAAAGCAATGATATTTATGTACATATGCTGCAATGTTAGGATTTCTAAGGTAACTTGTTAAGTTCACATGTTTTGAACAATATGACTGATGTTTCATAAATTGTTTTTTTTAAGAACAAGTATTTTATGTGTAAGCTATATAAATATAGAAAACACCTTAGTGAATGCTTATCTAGTTTAAAATAGAGGATACTTACTTTAAGAGAAATGGCTTGAGAGTATATTTGAAAGGGCTTTTTAATTTTTCTCTTTACACTATTAGATATTTCTAGCATTATTTTACAATAGAAATGTGGGTTCAAAGTAACCTTTAATAACTTTTTCTCTAGAATGTACTGTTCTGATTACTTTTTTTGCATAATAAATTGAATCAAAACTTAGTGGCTTAAAGCAAATTTTTTTATGATCTCAAATTTGAAGGCCAGGAACTTGGACAGAGTACAGCAGACATCTGGGGCTTTGGCTTGATGAAGACCAACTATACCTTGGTGGTGGGGACCTGGAATTATCTGACATGTCTTTTGCCCAGGCTGCATTAGACTGAAGATTAGGTGTGTTGACTGCAGTACATACATGTCACTTCACATGTCAGTTGGTTTTCTCACAGAATGGCCTCAGGGCAGTTGAACTATCTCAATAACAGCTAGGATTTTGAACAACAGAATTCCAATGGATAAAGCAAAAGCTCCATCACCTTATAGGATTAAGCCTTAAAGATTGCAATGTGTCACTTCTGCCATATCAAAAACAGCCATAAACCCCTACCCCCTTCCCAAATCTTGCATTCACACTGTGGAAACCATGTGTGGTGTTGTGAGGGCCATTTTTGTTGATACAACTTGCCACAGTCTGCCCACCGGTCATGAATATATACATCAGTACAACATACAAAATGTACTTATGCTCATTAAGATTTGCATATTTTTGTCCCATAATGACATCAGCTGTAAGACTAGGATCCCATCATCAAAAATCTGGGTAGCTCAGTGGGTTGGGGTCCCTGCCTTCGGCTCAGGTCATGATCCCAGGTTCCTGGGATAGAGCCCCGCATCGGGCTCTCTGCTCAGCAGGGAGCCTGCTTCCCCACCTCTCTCTGCCTACTTGTGATCTTTGTCTGTCAAATAAATAAATAAAATCCTTAAAAAAAAATCAGATCTATATCCATGTGAATCCTCTTCGTGTGTGACAGCTCTTGTACAGTTTCTATCAATTTAAAATATGTAAATAGCAAAGGAAACAATTTAAAGAGGGAAAAGACAAACCACGGAATGGAAGAAAATATTTGCAAACCATGATTCTGATGAGAGGTTCATTTCCAAATCACATAAGGAACTTCTATAACTCAATAGCAAAAAGACAACCCAATTTATTTTTTAAACATTTAACAAGATACATTTATTTAGCTTATTCAATAATTTCTTCTCTGAAAGCCCAATTACGAGATGGTAGGCAGCCTGAGTCCTGACAGTCTATCATGGAACAAAAAAATATAACCTAGTGAAGATAACCCAATTTGAAAAATGGACTTGAATGCCATTATCCAAAGAAGACATGTAAATGGCCAACAGGTATATGAGAAGGTGTTTAACCACTGATCGGTAAGGAAATGCAAATCACAACCATAATGAGATATCACCTTATGCCTATTAAGATGTCTTTATTTATAAAAACAAGAGATAACAAGCACTGGTAAGAAATTGAAACTTGTGCTTTGTTGGTTCTATAGTACCTGTTGGTTCTATAGTACCTGCACTCAGGTACTATAGAAAATAATATGGAGATCCCTCAAAAATTAAAATAAAACTATCATATGATCCAGAAGTCTCACATATCCAATATCCTCCACATATATCCAAAAGAATTAAAATCAGGATCTAGAAGAGATAGCTCACTCCCATATTTACCTAAGAACTTTTTACAATAGCCAAGATATAGAAACAACTAAAATGACCATCAACTCATGAATAAAGAACATGTATATGTGTACAATGGAATATTATTATACAATTTTAAAGAAAAAGAAGGATATTCTACCATTTGCACCTGAGAATGTGAAGATATTATGCTAAGTGAAATAAGATAGTCACACAAGGACAAAACTTCATAATTCCACTTATATAAGGTATTGAAAATAGACTTACAAAAGCAGAAAATAGAATGGTGGTTTATAGGGGTTAGGCAAAGGGAGAAATGGGGACCTATTAATCAATGGGATAAAGTCACAGTTGTATTTAGGTGACTGAGTTTAGAGGTCTACTGTAAAACATAGAGCCTAAAGCTAATGATACAGTGATGTGAATTTATTTATTTTATTTTTTAAAAGACTTTATTTATTTATTTGACAGAGATCACAAGTAGGCAGAGAGGCAGGCAGAGAGAGAGGAGGAAACAGGCTCCCCACTGAGCAGAGACCTCAATGCAGGGCTCGATCCCAGGACCCTGGGATCATGACCTGAGCCAAAGGCAGAGGCCTTAACCCACTGAGCCACCCAGGTGCCCTCATGATGTGAATTTAAAATTTTGTTTAGGTGGTAGGTCTCATGTTAAATGTTATTAACATACACACCTACAACAAAGGGACCCAAAGAAGACTTTGGAAGTGACAGATGTACTTAATTCCTTTGATTGTGGTGATTATATGGGTATGTGCACATGTCCATATTCATCAAATTGCATATATTAAATTCATGCAGTTTTTATATATTCCTTATACTTCAATAGAGCTCTAAAAGATAAATAAATGAAACTGCTGAAATACTAAAAATAAATAAATAAATAAATAAATAAATAAATCAATCAATCAATCAATCAATCAATCTCTATGGAGCACCTGGGTGGCTTTGTTAAGCATTTGCCTTCAGCCCAGGTCATGATCTTGGGTCCTGGGATTGAGACCCGAGTTGGTAGGTGGCAGGGTAAGGGGAATCTCTGCTTGGCGGGGAGCCTGTTTCTCCCTCTCCCTCTGTGTTCATTCTCTCTCTCTCTCTCTCAAATAATTAAATAAAATCTTCTAAAAATTTTTCCGAGCTAAAGAGACAGAAGATTGTCTTCTCTCTTGCCCACAGATACACACACACATTTTTACATAACTCAGCAATGGGGCAGGCACAAGACAACTACTATAGTCATTTACATTCAAAGGGGTGCAAACTGGAAGTCTCTAGACAATCAGAAAATTTTAAACTCCAAGCAAGCACATATCACCAATTCTTGATCAGGGTCTGTGCCACTCTATCTTTGGCTCTGAGCCCTACTTACAGGGGCTTTGATTCAGCTTTCTGAAACAATTTTCTACTTCTTTAAGATATGAGTCATGTTTGTAACTGAGTGGCTTTTACAGCTTGCTTCCTGCCTATAAAAATGTGGGTTTTCAAAGAACTCTCTCTTAATACAGTTCAGACCTACTAGTCCCTTTCTCTTAAAATTTTGTTGGGCTTCTTGTGTATCCTTTTATAATTAATTATTTTAGGGAAAAAATGTACATCACAAATTTCCTTGGGATAAGCCCTTCTTTCCTTAGGTTCAGCTAAATAGAGACCATCTGCAAGCACACTATTCAGGTCATTAGAAGGCTTTTGATTATTTGAAAAAGTCTATAAGTCTCCAACTTAGGTACTTCTAAAGTCTTAAAAAGGATTTTAATAATAAAAATCTTGGTTTCCTATTTAGCCTGAGACTATCCTTTATTTTTGCCCAAGGTCCTTTATCACTTTATTTTTTGTTTTTGTTTTGTTTCTCTTTGGTTGTGTTTTTCCTTGTTTGTATTTTTTGTTGTTGTTGTTGTTCTAGCCCAGCAAATTCTGTTGTCTTTAAAATCCTCATATTTTGCTTGAAAACTGTACAGTTTCTTGTTAGCTCATTTCTATAAAAAAATTAGCTATTGTGGATGAAATAAATCAGCTATCTATTTCCCTATTCTGCTTGGAAGTTATTTTCAGCAAATCTGCTAGTTAGTTAAGAACATTTGGACTTCTCACATCACCACAGCAAACAATGTTATCAAACTTTATGTCATCACAAAACAAGAATTATCTTTCTTCTAGCCTTCCATGAGTATTCCCTCCCTGAATTCTAGCTTTCCTGAGTCTCCTCAAGACCCTTTCAAATTCTCCTATCTGGTTGATAGAAAATGCCACATATTTAGGCTTCTGTTATGGCAGCATTTTCCTTTGAGGACCAAATTCTATTTTGATTATTCACTCCATAAAAATTTGACCCTAAATTTAGCAGCTTAGCATTTAATTTTGTGGATTTTGGGGATCAGGAATTCAGATAGCTTATGGGTGGTGGTCTGCCGACACTAAAGTATGCAATGTTGGGGGTCAGAGCTGAAGGACTCAACGGCTGGAGACCAGTGACTCCCAGCCAGAGAGAGTACCATCTGAAGGAAGGTTTGTTCACTTACCTGCCTGGTGGCTGGCTTGGGAATGTCAAAGGCCAACATTGCTGTCCAGAGTACCTGCACATGCCCACAAAGTGGTTTGACCTCCTCGTAGCATGGTGATTCAAGGGAGTGAACCCACTTCCACACTCCACACAGTTGCTAAAAAGTGTGGTAAAGGTAGAGATACATCATCTTTATTACCCAGGTGCAAAGTAATGAAGCATAATTTCTGGCTTTCTCTTTGTTGAAGTGCTCAAAAGTTCACCCTAATTAAAAAAAAAAAAAGAGGCAAAGACCCCTCTTTTAAATTAAAGTAATGGCAGAGTCACTTGGAAGAATAGGATTCAAGACAGAAAATGTCACTGTGATCATTTTGGAAAATACACATTGCCACAATTATCACAGTAGAAATATCAATACTAATCCACAAAAGATTAAAAGTTTGAGAAAATCCATAAAAATCCTTGTAGAAACCAACCTTTTATTTATTTAAAAATTACCAATTATATCAAATCACAATCAAATCTCTCATTATCTTCTGTGTTAAGAGTTTAATTGGTTATAAGGTAAAAGCAAAATAGAACGTATTATGTATAAAAATGTATTATATTGATGTGGCTACATCCTGCTCATAACCAACCCAGTTCTAGTATCATCTCTGGGAACTTTCTGCTGACTTCCTACCCATTCCTTGCTCATCTCCAGCAGGGTTTTATGATTCTTTTATATGCTCCCACAGCATATCTGACGGACTACGTGGGGCATGCATCATTTGTAATTTGTGACCATAGATTATATTGTCTCTTTTCCTCACTCTGTTGTCAGATCCTTGAGAACTGGATTGGGCTTATTATTTATTTATTTATTTATTTAATTGAAGAGAGAGAAAGGGAGAAAGTGCATGGGGAGGGATAGAGGGAGAAAGAGAGAGAGAAACTTTGGCAGACTCCTTACAGGGTTCAGAGTCCACACAAGGCTTGATCTCAGGACCCTGATATCATGACCTGAGCCAAAACCCAGAGTCAGTGTTTAACAGGCTACACCACACAGGTACCCGTGGGTTGTGCTTGTTTCTCATTGAATTCCTAGTTTTTATAATGTGCTTGGACTTCAACACAGGGTCATTCTCCTCTACAAGGAATAAAACAATACACTTCTACATTCACACATTCTTATAGTTTACACATATGATTCATTGGATACTTACATGCTAACAATGGATATAGATGAGCAAGATGAGCAAACTGAAGCCTGGTTCAGTTTTGTAGCTTGTCCAATATAACTAGACACACTGATAACTGAGGAGGGAATAAAATGCAAGATTCCTCAATTCTAACCAGGTTTTCTTCCCATTCCCCCTTTCTGCCACTCTGAATGATTGAAAAATTATGTCTTCTCATGAAGCTACCTAACAGAGTCTCATAAAATTTGATTCTGCTGTGTTATAATTTGGAAAGAGCAATATTAATATATTTCCCTTGAAGAAACTGCATATAGAATGTCAAAATAAATATATATCAACATTAATTCCTTCCAATTTACAGTGGCCTGAATCCCATATGAAAATGAGGACATTTTGCTAAGATTCCATAAAGAATTAAGTTGCATTGGAAAGACTCTGATCTTATAAAATTGAAAACAAAATTATTTAAGTTCATATTTTAAACAAGATATATTTACTTTTATACAATTCTTCAAGTATCTTAATGTTTTATATTAAACTATGCATGGGAAAAATAATCACTGATACATAAATTATCCAAATACTTTATCCAAATATATCTTCAATGATTTTTAAGTTCAGCTGCTGAGTTCAGTTCCTAATTTCTTGAGAAATTAAATGAACGTTTTCATGATCATTGGTGCTTTCTCAGTGTTCCACTAATGATATGAAAACCCAGAAATTAAGAGGAATAACATTACAGTCTTCTGTTTTTTGTTGTTGTTTGTTTTGTTTTGTTTTGTTTTGTTTTCCTTCCCTTTCCTGATCTAACTCCTTTATATGTTTATCAGTAAAACAAAGGAAACTTTGGAGGGAGAGAAGAATGGCATGGCTTCCTCATTCAATCTCTTTCACTTTGTTTAGCTATTACTATGATAATTTTTGACCTTTCCAAATGTCCATTGTCTCTTCTGGAAGATGAGCTAAGAAGACCTACCATCTAAATTTTGCATGAATGAATATTATGGGATGAAAACGTCCCCTCCTTCCTCTACACACACAAAAATTCACATGTTGATTAGTAACATCCGAGCAACAAAGAATATAACTATTTAAAAATAAGGAATTTAAAGAGGTGAGTAAGGTTAGATGAAGTTATTTAACTGACTTCAGGGTAGGCCCGGATCCAACCTGACTGGTACCCTTATAAGAAGAGGAGATTAGGACCCAGACACACACAGAGGGATGACCATTTGAGGACACAGGGAGAAGATGGCCATCTGCAAGCCAAAGAGAGAGGCTATAGAAGAAAGTAACCCTGCTGACACCTTGAACTCAGACTTCTCCCCTTCAGACTGTGAGATAATAGATTTCTGTTGTTTAAGGTGCCCCATCTGGGGCACTTTGCTCTAGCAAACTAACATAATGAGGTTATGATTTATCTTAACTTAGGTTTAATGGCACATAGGTAATGTGGAAGGTAAGTTTTCTTCCATACATTGTCTTCCTGAGTTTTCAGTCTTGGAATCCTATGAAAAGAAAGGCTGTAAGCATTTTGTTCAGATTTGCATGCCAAGTTTTCTTCATCTTTTTAAGGTTACAATATGACTTTTATTTGTATTCTTAAAATATTTCTTAAATTAAAACCTATCAATTTCAGGTCCCTCTAGGATCTTTCCAGCCAAACAACACTCCTGCTTGCCTGTGTAAGA
Organism: Lontra canadensis; assembly: GCF_010015895.1. NCBI lineage: Eukaryota > Metazoa > Chordata > Mammalia > Carnivora > Mustelidae > Lontra > Lontra canadensis. The sequence goes on along the minus strand of NW_022630995.1, from coordinate 59,055,726 downwards.
TTGCTAATGAAATTTCTTACTCTAATGGGCAAATTTACCACTTGGTGAGTGTGCATCTATCCTCAAAATGTTAATGGGTCTTATGTGTCTCCCTTTCCAGGGACACTATCATCTCATACACTGGCTACAGATGCACAATGAAGGAAAAACTCCTTTCATGCTGGTCACTTCACTTAGTTTTCTCATTTCTAGTGCATCCAAATAGGCATTTCCAAAAGCCAGGTGGCTTGTGCTGCCCCACACCAGAAGTGATTGCTTTCCCACTGCCTTACTTGAGTAATGTGCTAATAGAAAACCAAGTTATGGATCTCCAGAACCAGGACTATAATAAAATCATAATGATATTGTTAGCAATCTGGCCCTAGTGGTGGTTCCTTCTCCTAGAGAAAAAGTGTCACAGAAATATAAAAACTCATCAATCACAAATATCACACAAGAACCAAGCCAACCAGCTTCAATTTACACACAGTGTTGCAGGTGAGACTGAATTTCACTAGTGGGAAGCAGTTTCTCTTAGAAAAGCCTAATTAGCACACTAATTGATGTTGCTGTCCCTTTCTGAGTAGATCCTTATAAGTATGTACTTATGTGATTTTTACAAGGTCATGCAAATAACAAAAGGTAAGACCAAGATTAAAGATCAGATCTGATATCAAACTCATACTGGCTTTCTGGAGCTTACATTTTAAACTTTGGGTGTTCAGTACATGGCTGGACCCATGTTTTGCCATCTCAGAAGTTGTAAACAAACAAGAAAAACAGATGAAAAAAATAAATGCATAAATAGAGCAGAAAAATAACCCAGTTAGTCAGCTGAAGTTAACTGGTAAGCCCTTGAGTCTTAAATATCATCTCAGCTGTTATAGCTATTTCACTGATGCTGACAGATGATGATAATGCAGCATGAAGAACAAGGAGAGAGCAGGAGTCCAAGTTTCCAAGTAATAAATGGCATTATTATTCTGACTTTTTTATTTGATAATTTGATTTGCACTCTTGGGAAATGCACACTCTATCACTAACAGTGTAATTGTGTTTGTTGTTTCCAAACTCTTACATCTGATCTGTTATGTTAGTAGATTAGACTTCCTTAGACACTAGACTGGTAACTGAACCACTTCCAAAATGAAACCCCTTTCAACAAGACTACCAATAAAAACAAATCTTGCTGTTATAATGTGGCTTTCTAAAAACATGGCAAGTTTTGGGAAAAAAAAATATATTGATACCCCTGTAGTAATTTTTATGAACAATTGCTAGCTCATGCAGTTATCTCAAATCCAAAATTTTTACTCATCAAATACTTTTTGAATGTCTGCTCTGTGCCAGACAATATACTATCTTCTGAGGTATGAACAAAAATCCTATGCACTCATGGTCTAATTGAAAAAGTTAGACAATTATAAAGAAAAAAATGCAGAATATTGTGGATCAACATGAATCAGGGTAGGGGAACAGGGACAAACATGCCAATAAAGATGAGACAGTAGTTGGTTTCTTTAATTAGGGTGGTCAGGGAAAAGCTCACCAGTAAGATGATATTTAGGTAGAGACTGAAGGAGTAAGAAACAAAGGTATATTGATACCTGAGCCAAGAGTGTTGAAAGGATCACTCTGCCTCTTTGTTAAAAATAGACCACATGGTGGGCACCTGGGTGGTTCAGTGGGTTGAGCCTCTGCCTTCGGCTCAGGTCATGATCTCAGGGTCCTGGAATCAAGCCCCGCATCGGACTCTCTGCTCAGTGGGGAGCCAGCTTCCCTACCCCCTCTGCCTGCTTCTCTGCCTACTTGTGATCTCTCTGTCTCTCTCTGTTAAATAAACCAATAAAATATTAAAAAAAAAAAATAGACCACATGGGGCAAATTGGCAGGAAGAATTCTAGTGTCACCCAGACAAGTGGTGGTAGTGACTTGAACAAGGACAATAGAGAGTTGGCAAGAAGTGTTGGATTTTAAATAAATTGTGAAGGCAGAACCAACAAGCTTTCCTGACAGATTAAGTAATGAGTATAAAAGAGAGGTGCTAAGGAGAATGCCAAGTTTTTGATCAACTGGAAAAATGAAGTTGTCATTAACTGAGATGGGAAAGACTGGGGAGGGGTGAGTTTGTTGAAGGAAAGGCCAAATAAAGACACAAATGTTCTCACAGTATATTTTGAATTAATAGATCTAGGTTTAGGAAGAGTTTTGTTGAAAATAGGATGGGATTAGTTTTAGAAAAGTTTACTTGGAACATGTTGAAGTTCTCCTGAAAAAAGACTTCTTTTTTTTTTTTAATTTTTTTTTCAGTGTTCCAATATTCATTGTTTATGTACCACACCAAGTGCTTCATCCAATACATGCCCTCCTTAATATCCACCACCAGGCGAAAGAAGCCTTTTTGCAGTAAATGGTGTTTAAGCTAAGATCTAAAGGGTAAGTGGCATTTACAAAAGTGAAGAGAGGCAAGCTGTATTCTATGGAAAAGTCCAGTGCAGTACAGGCCTAGGAGCAGGATAAACCATGGCATATCATGACACAGTTGACTGCACATCTTGTTTTGAAAAGGTAACTGTATTTCAATTTAGTTAATATATTAAAGGATAGTTTGAGCCTGGATAAATTTTGCATTTACATATGTGTGACTCTGAGAGACACTGTTGAATGAAGAAAATCACATCTGGCTGAACTGAGTGGTGTAGGAACACACAAAATGAAACATGCAGCACCTCAAATGTCCACTGGTATTTCAGATGTCCTCTTAGTGTCACAAACCCAACTTGCTTTCCACTCACTGTAACATCTTTCCCTCTAATTTAAGGTAGCCTTTCTGCCACCACTTGCAACTGCTTACAATCTGCAACTTCTGATTCTCACTTCCATTAACACACCCTTGGTCATTTTCAAGGTCAGGGTCTATTTTTTTCTGCAGAGTTTATGGGTGTCTTAACCACTTGGCAGGTATAAAACTGTGTTCCCATTTTTACTAGGTTTCTGTCTTTTTTCTATGCATGTCACAAATAAAATTTTAGAGTCTGCTATGCCCTTGATCCTGTAAGTCTTGTGGCTTATATTGCATAATTTTGCATAGCCCATGGCTTTTAGGAATGCACATACCATGTTCTGGCAGAACTGACTGTAATGAAGGAGGCCCAGGGGATTTGGGAGCATAGAGTGATATCAGACGAGGGTGGAGGGTAGCACAAGAGGAAAAGGTGGAAAGTGAGGTGGGGAACTGAGAAGAGAAGGGCTTCCACGTAAGACAACAAGAATAGTTTAGACTTCACTATGGTGTCAGTTATAAACTATGAAGGATGGCACAGTTGTATTTGGGAAAGACCACATGAAGTGTGGAGATTAGATAGGAAGGAAGTGAGACTTTAGTCAAGAAACTCATTGAGGAGCTTATTTCTTTAATACAGGCTGGGCAAGATGGTGGCTTGGTCAGTGAATGCAGAGATGGACGGAAGTGGACAAAACTAAGTCAAATTCTGCTTACTGGTACATTCCTAAGCCCATCAATCTGGAATATATCCACAATGATGTAAGAGCAAGCAAAGTAGCCAAATAAAAGGGAAAACTTCCAGAATGTCATGCACTTACTTCTATATATTTGAATATTTCCCTTTTGTTTCATCCTATTTTTGAACTTAATGCTGTTAAGAAATAATAAGACTGCAAATGAAAAATATGGTGATTATAGCAATAATAATAATAATAGTGATAATAACAGATGCACACTGTATAAATTTATACATTTTGAAACTTAACATTTTGGTACCTATTATTCATCTAGATAATAGGGACAATAACAATATACAGTTATAAGTTTATTACCTGCTAAAACAACTTTGAAGTGCTTATATAAGACTGGCATATGGTAAGTATTATTTGAAATATACTTACTATTATTTCAAAATGTTTCATATACATTGCATCAGTCCTTCTTCATAATAGCCTCCAAAAGGGGTATTATAATTTCAATGTTTTGAATGAGGAAGTGGAAGGTCAAAAAATTAATCAATTTGTTCAAAGCCACTGCTAAGTGACAAGGTAGGTCCTCCAACAGTGTTCAGATTTCAACTCCACCTACCACACCTGCTCTATCCCAGGGTATAGAGGGATAAAAACATGAGCCATGCAGAGCAGGTGAAGCGTATCATTCATGTGACCTGACAACCACTCTGCATCCCTCCTAAATTCCCTCTCAGGCCTCCATCTCCCTGGGCAACCGGACTGCAAGCATCCAGTGAGATCTGCAGCCCCAAACTCCATTATACCAATTCTAGGCTTCATAAAGTTAAGACTTGTGAAGTTCTTTCAGGAAAGGGCCTTTATCCTTTAGCCAGAAACTGTTCCATGTTAATTAGCACAAAGTGGAATCAGTTCTGGAATTAAGAAGCTGGAATGGTTGGATTTCAGCCCCCATCTGATAAACTCCAATCACATCATTCTCACTAATCAAACCCCCACCTAGTTCAGAGAATCAAAGATAACCTCCTTTTTCTTTTTTCTTTCTTTCGTTCACATTCAACGAAGGAATAAATGGGAAATGTTGACAATGCCATCACCTTTTCTTTTGTCTCTGAATCAAAAGTGTCCATAAACCTTAGAGAAAGGTCTCAAAGCAGAGATTCAGTATTCAATGCTTCAATCCTAAGGCGGTCTCATTCAAGGAGAAATTACCTTTTGGGAAACTCTCAAGTCTTCTCACCCATTTCATATCCCAAATAATTTCCTCTCCTTTCTTCCTAGGGTGCAACAGAGTATTATGATTCTGGAGACCTTTTACATAAGCAAGTCTGAGTGTAGAAAATAGTTTCATAAGAGCCTAGAGATAGAACACCGGGAAAGTCACTCTAGCCAGTAATACGGTAAGGGGTGGTTCTCGGGCAAGATGGCTACAACTTGAGTGCATCATTTGTCCCTGAGCTTCTCTCCATAATTCTAGGGAATGTTTGCAGACTAATTTCTTATTTTGCCACAGCATTTTGTTATTTGTTGATTATGCTCAGGTAAGTTAATTACTAGTAAGAAGATAATGAAAAACCCAAAGCTTGCAGTTAAGTGGAGAGGAGCATTCAAGCATAATAGAGGTTTTAAGTGTTTTCATTTCCTTCCATTTTTGAAGACCCTGAAGAGCTATCACCTTCCCCTCCACCTAATGCCTTTGGAATCAGGAATTAATGCAATGGAAAAATCATCAGGCTAAAAGCTGTTTTTTGCCAGGGTGCCAAAGGACACTTTTTCAGTGATTCAGGGATGAAGCTCAGCAAAGTTTTATTTCTTTGATGTGTTTGCTTGATTTGTTACTGAAGTTTATGATACTAGGCCTGAGGGGATTCAAGCAGAATTTAACATATACAAATAACTATCTTTTCAGCCAGAAAAATCCTGAAATCATAGAAAAATAAGTTTGCTGTGCCCTACATGACAAATGGAGAGCAGATGATTAGGGAAACGGGGCTGACCTCTCTGTGCCATTCAGGTCTTGTTCAAAGAATGGCAGACTTGAGTCTGCAGTGGGATCCAGAAAATAGGTCAGAGTCTGAGAAGTCCCTGTGTTAATGGAGCTTAGATATGAGTATGATGTGGGACATGGGGGCACACATAGGGCCCTATCAGCCTTACTCCAGTGGGTGACAGGGAGACATTAGGATATTTTAAAACATGAGGTTTAGGGGAGAGTGATTATATTTAATACTTTGAAAATCACTTTGGGTCTTTAAAGATAAATGCAGGAAGAAGGAAATGAATCAATAGGGAGAACTGATTAAAAAAAAAAAAAAAAAAGCCTAAACAGATAAGCTTGTAAGGTGTGATGGTTTCCTAGGGCTTCTGCAACACAGTACCTCAAACTGTGTGGCTTAAACAACAGATATTTATAGTCTCACAGTTCAGAGGCCAAAAGTTTGAGATCAAGGCTACAGGAAGGCTATGCTCTCTCAGAAGTACTAGAGGAGAGTGTGTTCCTGGCTCTCCCCTGGTTTCCGGTGGTTTGTCCGCAATGCCTGCGTTCTTTGGCTTGTGGAGGCATCACTCTGACTTCTGCCTTCCTGTTGTCTTTTAGATGTGCCTCTGTCCAAATTCCCCTTTGTATAAGAACACTGGCCATGTTAGATAAAGGGCCTACCCCACCCCAGTATGTCCTCACCTTAATGAATTACATTCTCAACAACCCTATTTCCAAATTAGGTCATATTCTAAGGGATTGGGTTCAAACTTTGACACAGTCACTTCACAGAAATAATTCCTCTTACTTTTCTCTGTTTCACCCTCCCTCCGACCCACCCCTTCCTGGTTCCTTTTTCCTTTATTAACTAGTTCTCTTTCCTAGCCAGACACTGTTCTGGGTGGTCAGCAGTACAAAGCCCTGTCCTCGTGGAGCTGAGGAGTGTAGGGATAATTAACCTTCTTTCCCTGGAAAGAAGAGTAGGATAGTGAAGGCACCTTCTCCGAAGTCTTGCTTCTAAAAGATCCTGGATGTGGAATTCCATTAAAGTGTCGTTTTCCCAATGTCCCTTCTTGTCCCCTGCAAGTATACTACCAGATACCTCCCCAGATCCTCTCCTGGAAAAGCTGAGCTTCAAGTAAGAGGTTTGGTAGAGAAGGGCATGGGATGCACGTTTAGGTTAGCAGGGAAGTGTTACAGGCTTTATGGGCTCCTTTAAACAGTTCTGTTTGGGGTTCCTGGGTCACTCAGTCAGTTAAGCATCTGACTCTTTGTCTCTGCTTAAGTCTTGATGTCAGAGTCATGAGTTCAAGCCCCACACTGGGCATGGGGACTACTTAAAAGAAGAAAAAAAAAAAAAAAAAAAAAGTTCTCCCTGTGTTCTTTCTCTTTCCCTTTCATTTGCAGGAGACCCTTTGATTTCAGGGAGGTCAGGAGACCTGAGTTATTTTCTAAGGGGAAGAATATGAGGTGGATGTTTACAGTTGGCTCCAGGCATAAGAAAGAGATAAATAAGAACTTTGATTTCCCTTCCTGGTAGTCAGCTCCTCATTCTTGGAATGGAGAATCAGGGATTCTGTAGGCTTAAATTTCAAAAGGACTAGAAGGATCCACAACAATTTGTGGGGAATGGGAATGTGGTATACCCAGGTAAGTTGTAACTTTAATCTATAAGTGTAATTTGTAACTTTAATCTAAAGATGTGTCCCATTCATCCCATCTTTGCTCTTTTTTTATTTTTTAAATTTTTATTTATTTTTTATTGTGATATGTTAGTCGCATACAGTACATCATTAGTTTTTGATGTAGCATTCCATGATTCATTGTTTGCATATAATACCCAGTGCTCCATGCAATCCATGCCCTCCTTAATACCCATCAACAGGCTCACCTAACCCCTCACCCTCTCTCTTCCAAAACCCTCTGTTTCCCAGAGTCCATCTTCATGGTTCCTCTCCCAGTCTAATTTGCCCCCCTTCATTTTTCCTTTCTCCTAATGTCTTTGCTCTTTTAGAGTTATTTTACCTTCTGATGCACCGCCTCTCCCAATATGCCCACCCTATCCCTAGAATGAGAAGCAGGCGCAAAAGAATGTTCTCATGTTCATCCCATCCCTCTGCCTCTGGTTTGTTGTATTTTAACTATATTCCAGCGTCTGGTCTCTCTTTTAGGATGAATTCTTAGTCACGAAGGTTTTACTCTTCTCATATGAATAGAAACCAAGTTATCTCAATGGCTCTCCAGCATGGTTTTAGATTATCTGAAAGCTAAATTTAGACTGAAACTGATGGAGAAAAAAAGAAAAAAGAAACACTGTATAATTTGAGAAATGAGCAGGTGTTTTAAAGTCAGACTAATTTGGGATTGAATCCTAGTCCATCTGCTTGTTAACTGTGAGCATGCTTTAAAATGGAAAAAATATCAGACAAGGTATTTGTGGGGGGGAAAAAAAAAGATGCAATCATATGTGTTAGGTGCCCAGGAAGGGGGCTAGACCAGCCAATAATATTTGATATGATGTTATTTTTATTATTTAGCCAAATTAAGAAGTTTAATGTCTTTTTCTTGATGTGACACACATTGGTATTACCAGTGCTCGTTTCCAATTTACTTCCATATGGGGTGGGGGGTCCAGGAGGATGATGAAGCGATGGGAACTTCAGTGCATATAAGAACTTCCAGAAACTGACTTTTCCATAATGAACACAGTGTGGATGACTCTGAATTAGTCCACCACTTTTAATGTACATGTCATACACTTGTAACGAAATTAACATCCACATTCATGAAAATAATATATATAGATAGATAGATAGATAGATAAAATTATCCAGGAGACTGCTCAGAAAATTCTGAAATAGTACTGAAGAAAATTTGCAATTATGAACATAGATCTGACAATTCTAAACTAAATGAACATTAGGTTATTAAAAAAACCTTTACTCAATAATACATTATGTGTACAAAACTTGTCGTTATAAATAGCATTTCACATGAAATGAACCCTTCATGATCCTCAAGTACTCTTAAAAGTAGGCATGTAACTGCCACTATTTTACAGTGGAGAAAAGTAAAGTTCACAAAACTTAAAGAGTTGGACCAAAATCATCCAAGTACTAGGTTAGGAGAAGAACACAAGTATTTTGGTTCAAGTTCTCTATTTGCAGTACTAAATTAATAAAACTTATTAAGCAGATTTGATTAAAATGTTAAATCAATTATACTGGACTATTTAGACCTTGAATATATGAACCATATCTGGTTTGTCCAGTATTTTATTCCCAGCTCCCAGCACAAGCACATAAATTTCTAATAAATATTTATTCAATTGATTAAATAAAAAGATTGTTTCTGAGTCAGCCTATTCTTCAAAAGTTATCAAAATTGCTTATAAGCAATGAGCACATTTAGAACACTGATTTTTAGGTGACCACAATTCTAGAGTTCATCCATTTGAACTCATGAGGGAAATGTGTATGTGTGTCTGTCAATGGAAACTGAAGGGGTTGTACTACTGAGGAACTAGTGTGAGGGACTAGGCATCATGGAAAATATTACAAAATATAACTTTAATGCAAATCGAATATTATTACCACAACCTAATCTTAAAATTATTAGGAGAATTTTACTATTCCAGATATCACCTGTATTTGGGATCAGATAATATTAGAGCAGATGCGTGTCACCTTTAGAGATCATTTATTCAAGGGGTTAGCAAACTTCGTCCTATAGGTCAAATTTGCCCACTCCCTGCTTTTGTGAATTGGAATACAGCCATGTTCCATTCTCTTATATGGTGTCTATGGCTCTTTTCACATTAAAATGGTAGAACTGAGTAGCTGCAACAGAAAATATATGCCCACAAAGCCTAAAATATTTGTGACATCATGGATAGAACTGGAGGGTATTATGCTAAGTGAAATAAATCAGAAAAAGACAAATACCATATGATTTCACTAATATGTGGAATCTAAAACAAACAAACATTAAAAAAAAAAACCCAAAATACAGAAACGGACCCATAGATACAGATAAAAACTTGGTGGTTGCCAGAAAGAGCCAGAGGTGGAGATGGGCAGAATGGGTAGAGGGGTAGGAGTTACAGGCCTCCAGTTATTAATGAATAAATCCCAGGGATAAAAGGTACAGGAAGAAAATATAGTCAGTGGTATTGTAATAACATTGTATGGTGACAGGTGGCAGCTACTTTTGGGGTGAGCACAACATAACATGTAGGGTTGCCCAGTCACTACGTTGTACACCTGAAAATAGTGTGGCAATTACACTTCAATAAAAAATAAAAAAAATTAAAAAAAAGTTTGCTAACACCTGATTTAGTCTACACCTCTTACTTTGCAGATTGAAAATGCTGCAGTCCTGATGGATGACAGGACCTGTTCAAGATTACACAGTCTTTAAATGCAGGTTGGGACTAGAGTACAGTTCTCTTGACTGCCAGTCCTTAGCATCTTCCTTTATCACAGTGTATCCCAGTGTCCTATTCTGAAGAGCTACTCTGATTCACAAACAATTTAGTTCTATTTTGTTACAAAATACACTTATTTTATGTCATATATATATATATATATATATATATATATATATATATATA